>NC_069373.1:40316000-40633000 GCF_021730395.1 Mercenaria mercenaria
CTGTAGATGCCCAGCATACAGTGTAGTGTTGATTTGATATTTTTTGTATGTCTTTTATTTCACAATATTTCCAGTCCATATGTATTTCTATACATGAGGCTATATACAGCTTATACATCACCAGTGAATCTTGTAACCATAAAGGGGTAGCATTCCTGTGGTCACAAGTTTTGGCTGGCTACATTTGTTTACATATGTCACATCATGAGAAAAAATTGCATTTTTGCTGTAGTTGCCCACAGAAAGTGTTGTGAGGTGTTGTTGGAACATTTGCTATTCAAACAGCTACCATTAGTTGACAATTTATTTGACATCCGTTTCTTTAAGAGTATTGAAAATTGAATCAAATAAATCACTGTGGAAGAAAAAACACACCTCATAATCACAGTTTATTCCTTAAACATATTTGATAATCTGTCTTTAAAAATTATCAAGTACCTGGTTATATTTAGCAGCTGAATTGTTTTACCAGATAATTTGCATGTTTCACTGTGGTAATATTTTGGACTATATAACTATATTGAATGTTATCCAGTCTACTATTGAGTACTATGGCCAGGTTACAGGAGATTATATCATAAGCAACAGTAATTAGCTGTAGATATATTAAAGGGAAAATGATATTGCAGTTCAGGAATTCATGAAAAAGTCTTTCAGGTCACATAAAGAAAATTACAAGTTATTTTATAGGAATTATTTTATAGATACCTTTTAAGGTGAATAATTTCTCCTTCAAGATAGAATATAAGTGGTGTTGTGTGACAATCAGTATCTGCATCACAGTTAACACCCTCCCCTTCCATTGGTTGGTACATGTTAAAATGAACATTCTGAAATGGTCTTTGGACAAGTCTCATGCTAAAACAGAGATTTTTGGCCTATCGGTTATTATTGCCTTAGTTGTAAAACTTGTAAATTTTATGAGTGTACTGAACATGTATTACATTATGATATATATTGCCTAGTGTATTTTTGTATCATAACTGTGCCATCAGGAAATCATAACCAATTAAAGGAGATATTTAGAATTTGTATTTTTGATTTAATGATTATGTACAAAGTTGATTTTTGTGATAAATCTCATTGAAAACTGTATTTAGTGTCGGTTTTCTATTTTACCATATACATATACACTTACAGCTAAGCAGTATAAATAATGAGGATGATTTTACAACAAATCTGACACAAGGAAAGCCCATTCTCAACTGATGTGCTCGGGTAATGTATACAGCCATAGTCATTTTTCAACAGATACTTTCTGGGGCTTTGTAAATAATTTAATATTGTTTTTACAACACTATTTCTTCAAATGATACGGCAGCTACTGCTTGATTTGCCTTTTCTGTAATGATTTTACAATAGATATAAAACAGTACCATTGATATTGAACATCAGTTTAAAGAACTCAAAAGGGTGGTAATGGGATCAGTTTCTGACCGCCCCCCCCCCCCCCCCCAAAAAAAAAAAAAAAAAAAGAATTGTGGGTGGGACTACTTAAGAGTTGTTCTTGTTTGTGCCTTTGTCTGTCTATCTTGTCTGTCTGTCAGTCTGAATTTGCCGTGCATATCTCAAGAAGTATTTGACTCAGACCAAACTTTCTGCCCTTGACTTAGTCAAAAATATGGGTAGAAAGGGCCTAATAATTGTGTTGCATATATTTCAAAAAGAATTTGACACGGGATTATGAAACACCACAAGAATATTATTCAGCATGTGAAGTTTTGCACCTGAGGTTTTGTTAGAGATTTCATTCAGCTAGAGTTATTGCCATTGATATAGTCAAGAATATGCATAAAATGGCATTAAAGGTGTGTCAGATATAGCTCATTAATAAAATGTATTTGACCTAGGGTCAATAAACATAATAGAAATGTTATTCCGCATGACTTTGTGAAGCTGTGCACCTAGGGTTTTGTTTGGGATTTCTGTCAGTCAGACCGGAGTATGGCCCTTGATTTAGTCAAAAATATGCATAATAGGCATATAAATTTGTATCGCATGTATCTTTAAAAGTATTTGACTTAGTGTCATAAATCATTAGAAAATGTTATTTGGCATGTGCAGTTATGCATCCAGCCAGAACAGAGTTATGGTCCTTGAAAAATACACAGAAAGTGCTTAAAAGTTTGTGTTGTGTATATCTCAAAAGATATTTCATTTAAGAGTATTAAACCATGTACAATGGCAGGAAGTAGGGGGGGGGGGGGCACCAGTGTTCTAACATTTAGATGTAGATACTTTTAGCTCAACTATATGAAGTATATGGAGAGCTATCCTACATGGCCCGACGTCAGCGGCTCTGTCTTTCCGTAACCACACCTTTGTTAAAGTTTTGATGCATTTTCTCTTTACTCTGTAATTAATTAATTTATTTGCCTCAAACTAAAGTAAGTTATTCCACATCAGCACTCACATCGTATAGCACAAGGGCATAACTCTCACCAATGTTTCATGAATTATCCACCCCTTTTTACTTAGAATTTAAAGAGGCATACCCAGCATCTTACAGATGAAAATTTTGCAACTGTATATTATGGGCTAGACAATCGTAAAAGATTAACTTATTACATTTTTCAAGAAGAACATATATAGAACTATTCTGTTTTGGGCAAATGATCACCTGTTTAGTTCTGTCTATAATAATTAGCTATCCACCTAAAATTGTACAGCAACAACTTGATAAATAGTAAAAACATGAATTTCACTTTTTGAGAGTTGATGTTGTCTTGTGAATGAATATAGGTGCTTGTAAAATAATCAAGAAAGAACGTAAATTAGCATGGTTTTTCACAGTGAATTTGCTTGCTGCTGCATGAGAAAATAGGTTAAACAGAATCATATGAAACAATACTGCCTCAGCTCAGTTATGCTTTAAAAGATGGTGCCTCAAAACATATCATACCGGCCACCCTGTGCCTCAGTGTAGCTTAGCTACGGGCCTGTTATAATATACTGACCCAAAGAGCTAAACCACCATTTGCTATTTTGCAAATAGTTTCAAAGTAACTGAAAGTACATTTCTTAAATTAAGGGGACAGTTAGAATGATCTGTTAATGTTAACATATCAAAATATCAATAGTATTAAATTATGCTAAAATATCATTTTATTCATTTTACTACCAAAGGCCATTTGTAAAAAGTCACACAAATGCACATAAAAGATGTGTTTTTTTTGAAAATAATTATAAACAGTTTATAGATGTAAAGAAGGGTAGATTTTGTGTTTTTACTAGGAAATCTTAAAATTTCACATACATGTTCATATTGAATGCTCTTTTATGATAGGGCATGACAGTGCCATTATTCTGTTTATGTTTTCATTTTCTTTCATAACGTTTTTTGCTAGTTTGTAAATTATAGAAGTTTTAGTGTATTTTTAGCTCACCTGAGCAATGCTAAGTGTGAGCTATTGTGATCACGCTGTGTCCGTCATCCGTCCATGCGTCCGTCGTCAACAATTGTGTTTAAAAGACATCTCCTCCATAACCACTGAATGGATTTTGATGAAACTTGGCACGGATGTTCCTTGGATGGTCCTCTACCAAAGTTATTCAAATGGTTCCGCTTGGTTGCACATAGCTAGAGGCCGCCAGAGCTAAATATAGAAAAATCTTCAAACAACATGTCCTAAACCAATGGTCCGATTTTGAAAAAATTTCACACAAATGGTCCTTATGTAACCTTTGACCAAGGTTGTTCAAATTATATTGATTTGTCAAAGAACATGGCCACCAGAGCTTAAAATAGAAAAATCTTCAAACAACATCTCCTCCTAAACCGATGGTCTGATTTTGAAATAATTTCACACAAATGGTCCTAATGTCACCCTCTACCAAGATTGTTCAAATTATATTGATTCGTCAAAAAATATGGACGCCAGAGGGCGTGGTCACTTTTCCCTATATGTTTATAGTGGAAACTTTAAAAATCTTGTGTGAAACTACTGGCCCGATTTTAGAATAATTTTACACAAATGGTTTTTGTGTGACCCTCTACCAAGATTGTTCACATTATATTGATTCATGAAAAAACACGGCCGCCAGAGAGCGTGGTCACTTCCCTACATGTATATAGTGGAAATTTTAAAAATCTTGTGTGAAACTTTTGGCCCGATTTTAGAATAATTTTACACAAATAGTCCTTGTGTGACCCTCTACCAAGATAGTTCAAATTATTTTGATTTGTCAAAAAACATGGCCGCCAGAGGGTGTGGTCACTTTTCCCTATTATGTATATAGTGGAAACTTTAAAAATCTTCTTGTGTGAAACTCCTAGATGATTTTAAAATAATTTTACACAAATGCTTCTTGTGTGACCCTCTACCAGATTTTTCAGATTATTCTGATTTGTCAAAAAACATGGCTGCCAGGGGGCATGGTCACTTTTCCCTTTATGTATACCATACTTGTCCAAATTATTGCCCTAAGGTCAAAAGATGGCCACACCCCTGTGTCTGACATGTACTTACTATAGGCTTTTATATGAGAAACTTAGAAGATCTTCTTCTCTGAATCAATAATAGCTAGAGCCTTGATGTTTGGCATGTGATATCAGATTTGTAATGTCTATCGTAATTTTTCAAATTATTGCCCTAGGTTCAAAAGTGTGTGTGACATGTATGTAATATACGTTAACAGAGAAGAAACCTAACTCTGTACTTATACAAGCACACTTGAAGCCGTGTGCACAGGTGAGCGCTTAGGGTCAATGACCCTCTTGTTTTACTTTTCAAAGATGGGTTGAAGTTGTAAAATGACCGAATTTATATGATAGCATAATTTGATTTTGTTGAAATTGTGAAAACTTTCAATAACATTGTTCTAAGGGCAGACTAAATTTCAAAATTGTACGTTCAGGAATTTTAAATTACTGGCAAAAGAACTAACTGTTCAGTATAGTGTTCATGTCATCACCCGCATCATATGACACAAGCAGTCATGAATTATGCCCTCTTTTTAGTTAGAATTTAAGGTGGATTTTGATGAAACTTTGCATGGATGTTCCTTGGGTGGTCCTCTACCAAAATTGATCAGACAGTTTTGCTTGGTTGCACATAGGGGCCGCCAGACCTAAAAATAGAAAAAACTTCAGACGATATCCACTCCTAAACTGATGGTCTGATTTTGAAATAATTTTACAAAAATGGTCTTTGTGTGACCTTTTACCAAGAATATTCAAATTATTTTGAGTCGTCAAAAAATATGGCCGCCAGAGGGCGTGGTCACTTTTCCCTATATGTACATAGTGGAAATTTTAAAAATCTTGTGTGAAACTGCTAGCCCGATTTTAAAATAATTTTACACAAATGGTTTTTGTGTGACCATCTACCAAGATTGTTCAAATTATTTTGATTCATGAAAAAACATGGCTGCCAGGGGGCGTGGTCACTCTTTTCTATATGTATATAGTAGAAACTTAGAAAATCTTCTTGTATAAAACTATTTGCCTGATTTTAAAATAATTTCACAAAAATTGTCCTTGTGTGACCCTCTACAAAGATTGTTCAAATGATTCTGATTCGTCAAAAAACATGGCCGCCAAAGAGCATGGTCACTTTTCATCAACAATTTCTTTAAATCTCCTCCAAAACCACTGAATGGATTTTGATGAAACTTTACACAAATGATCTCTGGGTAGCCCTCTTTCAAAGTTGTTCAAATGGTTCCAGTTCATTGAACATTTGGGTCATTTTGGTTAAAAATAGGTTTTCAGCTATCAGACTTTAAAAGCTTTGATATTTGGCATGTAATACAAGGGTTTGACTCTCTACCATACTTTTCTAAATTATTGCCCCAAGGTCAAATATGGTCACGCTTTGTGTATGACATGTACTTACAATAGGCTTATATATTGAAAATCTTCTTCTCTGAATCAATAATGGCTAGAGCCTTGATATTTGGTGGGTGATATCAGACTTTTAGTGTATACTGACCGTAATTGTTCAATTATTGCCCTAGGTTCAAAAATGTGTGTGACATGTATATAATATAGACTAACATAGAAGAAAACGAAGTCTGCACATGTACCATTTAGTCAACAAACACTTGTGAAGCCTTGCACACAGGTGAGCACTTTAGGGTCAATATTTTAAACACTCTTGTTTGAATTATCCCCACTTTAACTTAAAATCTCAGGTTAAAGTTTTGATGCACTTTCACTCTATCTCCGATATTACCAAACTGATTTGATTCAAACTTGAAATAATTGTACCACATCATCACCAACGCGAAATGACAAAAGGGCCATAACCCTTACACAGGGTTGCCACTTACCTTGAAAAGTCAGGGAAAATGATTTTTTTTTCAAGGTCAGTGAATTGTCAGGGAAATCTTGATAATGGTCAGTGAAAAATGATATTTTAGAAAAGTCAGGGAAGAATGAAGTTCTGGGTCGATGTTTGAAATGTTCAGCGGCTATGGCAGTCTTCAAGCAGTATTTATAAGTATTTTCAAACACATTTTGGTGTAATTGTGTATAAACATAATTTAAATGTATTTAAATCGATTTCATTTTTATATTAACTTGGTAATTTTGAAGACTGAAAAGCTTTGCAACCCTTGCCTGGATTGGAAAGGGTGGATTGGACGGCTGTAGGAGAGGAGGAGACCGAAAAAATATGGTGGTATTGGACAGTGAAAAGTATGGTTTAGTCAGTGAAAAGTCAGGGAATTTCATTTTCTCAACTAAGTGGCAACCCTGTTACACCAATATTTCATGAGTGCCCCCTTTTTACTTAGAATTTCCAGTAAATGTTGCACTTTTGCTATATCTTTGTATTATGCTTTATGAATTTGATTCAAACTTAAAATAGGCCTTTCATATCATCATGCTCATCACATGGCACAAGGTCCATAAGTCTGGTGCAAATATTTCATAAATTATGTCCACTTTTTAAGTAGAATTTCAGTTTAATTTTGATACTTTTTCACCATATCTCTGTTGTGACTAGATTCAGACTTGTAATGGTTGTTCCACATCATCACCCACATCATAAGACAAGGTCCATAATGCTGGCACCAATATGTTATGAGTTATGCCCCCATTTTACTTAGAATTTAGGTTCAAGTGATGAACGTTTGCTCTGTCTCCGTTATTACCAAGCCGATTTGAATGATACATAGACTTGATTCAAACTTAAAACAGTTGTGCCACATTATTAGGCACATGATATGACATATGGTGCATTACTTTTGCGAAATTTTCCATGAATTATACCCCTTTCCACATTGAAATAAGTAAATGCTCCAGTGACAGCTCCTGAGCTTCCTCAAATGTGCCCAATTTCACAGTCCAGCATCAAAATAGTTGAGCTCCCTATCTTCTGTGACAGCTCTAGTTATAAATAGCTCTCACTTGTGTTCAAGACACTGAATGTGACAACAACAATTTGTATTTGTCTCTGTTATTCATTTTTAAAAGTAAACGAAATCGACTATTTATAAGCACAATCTAAGTGTAAAATGCTAAAAAAATCTTAAATTATTATTATGATATTATTATTATTAGCTCACCTGAGCACGAAGTGCTCAAGGGTGAGCTTTTGTGGTCAGTGATTGTCCGGCATCCGTTGATCCGTCGACACCTTCCAGCCTAAACCACCAGTCCAATTTTGATGAAACTTCACAGGAATGTTCCTTGCATGATCCTCATTAAAAATTAGTCAAAGAAATGAATTCCATACAGAACTCTGGTTGCCATGGCAACCGAAAGGAAAAGCTTTAGAAATCTTCTTGTCCAAAACCACAGTAGCTAGGGCTTTGATATTTGGTATGTGGCATCATCTAATGGTCCTCTACCAAGTTTATTCAAATTATTCCCCTAGGGTCAAATATGGCCCCACCATGGGGGGTCACATGGTTTACATAGATTTATATAAGGAAAAACTTTGAAAATCTTCTTGTCCAAAACCACAGGGCGTAGGGCTTTGATATTTGGTATGTAGCATCATCTAGTGGTCCTCTAACAAGCTTGTTCAAATTTTCCCCCTAGCATCAAATATGGCCCCATCCTGGGGGTAACATCGTTTATATAGACTTATATAGGAAAAAACTTTGAAAATCTTCTTGTCAAAAACCGGGCCTAGGACTTTGATATTTGGTATGTAACATCATCTGGTGGTCCTCTACCAAGATTGTTCAATTTATGCCTCTGGGATGAAATGAGGTCCCGCGCCGGGGGGTACCAAGTTTTACATAGACTTGAATAGGAAAAAACCTTAAAAATCTACTTGTCTTAAACCACAAGACCTAGGCCTTTGATATTTGGTATGTAGCATTGCCTTTTGGTCCTCTACCAAAATTTTTCAAATTATTACCCTGGGGTGAAAAGTGGCCCCACGCCGGGGGTCCCAAGTTTTACATAGACTTATGTAGGAAATATTTTTTAAAAAACTTCCTGTCTTAAAGTTCAAGGCCTAGGCCTTTGATACTTGTTTCAATTATGATTTCTCGAGAAAAACATGACCTTGATAAAAGCTTCCATTTATGGCATACAAATTGCTAATTCAGTGTTAATAATTTATTGAAGTAGCAACAACAAATAAACCAGAATTAATTTTTGAAACTGTCGCTTTTTGATAGCTTATAATAGTTTCCTCTCTGCAAATACCATTTTCAGTACACTGTATATACATATGTACTGTAGTAGGGTAGAGTATAAGGGTGCACTTATACTTCCTTGCTATTGAGCTAGCTTTTATAGCGACGTGGTAGAGTGTCCGCCTTAGGTGTGAGAGGTCCCAGGTTCGATTCCCAGTCAGGCTTGAAGTATTTTCAGCCTGTTACATTTGGCGCCCAACGTAAATAACTCACAAGTAGATACGAATGAACACCTTGGAACATCCCACAGAGGTTCAAACTCCTGGAATTTGAGGACAAATTTTAAAATGGAGGGGGTGTATGTAGATGGGTAGAGTATAAGGGTGCACTTATACTTCCTTGCTATTGAGCTAGCTTTTATAGCAATGTGGTAGAGTGTCCGCCTTAGGTGTGAGAGGTCCCGGGTTCTGATTACCGGAGCTGTAGACAGACCACACATGGGCTGTTACTGGACCTTAGCCACTGTCTACATTGTATTGCAAACACCAACACTGTCTACTTGGCACATTTTAATTACATCTTTATCAAACTTATCAGAACAAGTAACTCCATGATATACAGGCCAAGGTCAAAAACAAGCCTGTTTGAATCAGTTGCCAGAGTTATGATTGGGATGGGATTTCAAAATAGTACAATACGGAATTCGTTTTCTGCCTGTTGATATTTACTTGTGAAATACAAGTTATATTTTAGTATATAATAAGTAGTTATTGACCTTGGTATTTATGATGGAAATTTCCATATACGTTTTTGTAATTCTATAAGACCAAAATTATTTTGCACTAGTTTCAACAGTTAGTTTATCTTTAGTAACACTGATAAGGAAACTAGAACTTTGAAAGAGTCACTTGTACTATATATTGCCATATGAATGAAGCATTATAATAACAATATGATAATAATTAAGTAATTGGTACTGATGGAGATATCGCAGATGTAAAAAAAAATCTGATGACAATTTAAACTACACAACTGGGAAGAATTTGATTTACTCTTTCATATCTGAAATGTTTTTTTAATGCAATTTCTCAATGATTATGATCAAATATCTTATTGGCCCAAGAATATCATGAAACACATTTCATAATAGTGGTATAAACTGAACTGAATTTAGATCTCTCGGAACTAAGACATGGGAAAATCTTGCCAGGTACCATAGTAAACTATTGAATTGTACTTTCTCTTCCTTTTCTCCAGACAATGTCAAAGCAGATTGCACTTTAAGAGTTGAAGGAGCCTTACTGCTGTGGTCCCACTTTTTATTTTACAATTGTCTGAAAGACAATTAACAACTGGTTACAATGCGGTTAACATGACACCAGTGAAGCCGGAGTATCGTCCTCCATACATCTAATCATCCGCACAACAATACAGCCGGACCCACACTTCATCGGAGGCATTGAGTTGTGTTACCACAGTAACAAAGCCTTGGTCATAACTACCACTGTGACCTTGACCTTGTATGCTAGCAAGTACAGCACCATTTTTGACTAACTCTGTATATATTGATTTGCCATTATTATCAGCTGTAATAGTTGCTGAGAACAGATATAGTCCATTAGTTGGGGCTATGAAGATTCCATATTGAGCATGGTAACTTGATGCTAGATTCAGCAGAACAGTTTCGAAGATGATATTTTGATTCACACCAATGAGAGAAATATGCGCATGATTATTGACTGCATGAAAGGCCACCAATTCAGGAGCACTGGATGTCTGACGTATCTTCTGTGTTTCTTTATCTGAAAATTAAATGTTTACACATAACTCCCTCATCATAAATTTGTGTGTATTTTGAAAGAATAGTTCAATAACCACAGATAGATTTAAAGAAACAATATACCTTGTACAGAGGCTCATTTCTGTCACCACCTTTGTCTTCATCTTTGTGGAGATGGTGAAATAATTTGAAAATAAAAATGCTTCGACGAAATAAAAAACAACCAAACAGTTTGATAGAATAACAGTTATTTTTAACCTAAGCTATAAACAATTGCATATATTTTACCCTTACCCTGCTAAATTTCTAAAATGGACTGGTCCATCATTCAATTTGGACAATATCATTTATTACTCGATGGGGTGTTCACTGAAAATTTACTGACTGAATAGCAAACAGTGCAGACACATCCGTGCAGGCTGATCATGGTCTTCACTGGTTGCAAAGACAGAAAAACTTGCCGCCAGCAAACTAAAGGTTAAAGATTTAGAATAAAAAGTACATGTAGCTGAAAGCATGTAATGCGAAAGTTGAATTCAAATTTTTAAAGCTTTAATGGCAAGACCTTTAGTTCTCTCAGCACTATTTCACACAGACATGCACTAGCTGGATAACTTCCTTGTATGAAAGAACCCGAGCTAGAACAATGAGTGGTGGAAGGGAACTGATCAAAGCAATCACATCATATTTACAGCCATAGAGACAATATTGAAAATATTACACAATTGCCCTTATCACAGCGCTAAACAAAACTAACCTTTATACTGTTATATTTGCTTTACTTCAGCTGCATATATGTCTTCTGGTTTTGTTTGTGACAGTTGTTTGTTGCTTCTAAGGGTGACATTCAAAAATCCTGTCTCGGTTCTAGTTCCTTTATGTGATTCTAGGCCATTCAGGTGAGCTACTTCACTAATTTGTCCATTTCTTTCTTGTTTTTGTTTTATGTCGGGCTGCCTTATGACCTTACTTTCGAGGGTAATGATTCTTGCAAGTAGCTTATTTACCTCTGTCTTGAGATTTTGATTGTCTGTTTCTTTCTGCTCTAGTACATTGACTTGTTTCAGCAGCTGAATTATTGTCATTTCTTTCTGCTTTATTAGTTCACTTTGGTTATCTACCATAGCCAGTAACCTTGTATTGAAATCCATCAGTTCTGAATCTTGTTATAAAATTATAAAAATCTTTTTTGATTACAGTTACTGAAGAATTCACTCTCAAGAAATCGTTACTGCCAAGTCACATCACATAAATAATATTAATTTTTTTTGGATATTGACAAAACAAGTTAATTAATTTTCCCAGTAGGCATAAAAGGCATTTGTTTTTGTTAGTACTAACAAGATGATTTTACAAAAGAGAATGCAATCTGAAACAATTGACAAGGAGCTTGACAACATGTCTCTACAGAACATTTGCTGGACTACCAGAACCGCCAGCTTAGCTCAGTAGGGAGAGCGTTGGTTTACAGATTGCGGGGTCGCGAGTTCGATCCCCGGCGGGGCGTATGTTCGCCGTGATGACTTGATAAAAGACATTGTGTCTGACATCATTCGTCCTCCAAAAACAAAAACAAAAAAATGGACTACCAGAAAAATATGACTGCACCGATATCTTATCTGAAAGCCACATGGTATTTTTTAAAAAGTGTTTTTAAATTGTTTTGATGGCAAAATGACATTCTTTGCTGAACCTAACCAGGCAATGCCTTGTGACACAGATTTATTGGCTCCTCTGGGCCTAGTCAAAATATATACTTGTATTAATTATCTTTTTTCTCCAATGCTGTAATCCTGACCAGAATCTGTTCTGGTGTTATTATATCCATTGATTGATTGCCTTCTATTACCAAAACAAACATTAGAAATGGTAATTTTAAGTACAGTTTGGTGGTTGCCAGCATTTAACAGTGCAGTATTAAAGAATTCAAATCTTTCCCTTATCTCCTTAAGAGAGCAATTAATAATGACTGACCAGATTAGCCAAAAGGTGAATAGAGTTGAAATAGTACAGTGTGACCTTCTTGTCGGACAATTATCTCATGAAAACAATGTGAAGAACATTGAATGGCATTCCTTTACTTGGGTAAAGTTTAAGATTGTGGCATTCCTTTACTTGGGTAAAGTTTAAGATTGTGGAGTCTAACCTTTTAAGTGGAAACCATGCATTTAAAACAACAGTTTAAGCCCTTATTTCATTTTTAATACCAGATTTATATAGCACCCTTTTCATGATAAACATGTTTAAAGGTGCTTTACATATAAATAATCACGTGTCAGCCATTTAATCAACTGGTCAAGTTGCAAGTCTGAAGTATATTCAAAGCTTTCCTTTGTGTTTGGGCCTGTCTAATAATCATTACTTCCATTCATTCTGCTTTTGCAACCAGTGTATATCTGATCAAGATCTACACTGTTCGCCATTCAGTCAGTATCATTTTGGTAAGTACCCCTTTTAAACAGTTAATGGTACTGTCCAAATTGAAAGATGGACATTCAAGTACATTACAGAAATTTAGCAGGTTAAGGGTAATCATTATAATCAATTGCCTGAACAATGCACAACTTGGGTTTCAATGTACTTTATATGTACATTATTTAAATAAATGAAGCAACTTTTAATTCCAGAAAAATAAAAAGGGCCCATACAATTGTATATAACTGTACAAGCCTTTTTAACAAGGCAGCCATAATAGCCCTAATTTGATTTTCACAGTTCAAACATGTATGGTAACAATTTCAATAAAAAGTCGTCCCAGAAAGAAAGTACAGGAAAAAGCTAGGTCAAAGTTGAAAATGTTGGTAAAAGGCTGAAAATGGATCACAGAATTTGTTTAACACAAAATGCTAGACTTGAGTGACACAGGAAAAGTCAAATACATTGAAAAGAAAGAAGGAAATCAAATTATCAAGAATACAAGTCTAAGAACATTAAGGCTGGCACTTAAAGATCGTTAAATTGCTTAAAAGTCACGTACATCAACACAATGAATTGGAATTATGCATTTTTACTAATTAAATGGCAATAACTCTGGTTTAACTGTTCCAACTTGTACCTCTACCAAAACTACCCTGAGAACCTGCTGACATATAAATTGTAGCATTGTTCAAGAAATGTGGCACCTTATGTGTTTAAAGGCTGAAATAAAGCAGTTTTAACTAATATGGCTATCATTCTGGTATCATTTGAGCAATCTTTTTTACTATCAAACTTAACCAAGATGTGGCCATTTTGTATTCACATTGTCAGTTCAATTAAGATTGCCTAAGAGAGATTGTCTCTTAACTTAAGTCAAGATAACTCAAGATAATTTTTGATGGAGACCAGAAGCTGGATGACAGAAGGGCAAAAGGTGATCACAAGTTCAGCTCTTTGTGGTCAAGTGAGCTACAAACTATTCAACACTGTTTTCTACAATCTACAAGCTGAAGTTCTAGCAACATCATGAAGAAGAGACAGCTCTACTTAGTGAAAAGGGGCATAACAATATGAAATGAAGGATTTTACATAATGGATAAAGAAGCAAAAACAAGCCCTGTGTTTGAATAGCATTTCTGTAATAAGAAAAAGGTGAATTTGGCTGTAGATTCTTAGTAAAAAGGGACAAAATTCATGAAATGATTGCAGAGTTTTGTATGTTAACATGCAGCAGTAGTGTGTGTTAGTGAGGAACAGCAGTTTAATAAAGAGTACTTTCAAAGTTCCATGTGGAAATACAAAAAAAAAAAAAAAGAAAAGAAATAATTTATAGTAAAACCACTATTTATACACAATGGGCGGTTCTATGTCGGGTGTAATAATTTCTAGAACTTATTTCGTATGACGTATAACCACCTGAGTGTACGGTTTTGCTATTCAGAGATGGATTCAGAGATGGATTCAGAGACGAACATATTCAAAGGTTCTTTTATATTAGACTATATTTAAAACATACATGTCACACACATGGGCATGACCATTTGTGAACCTAGTGCAATAATTTAAACAATTACAGTAGACAGTCAAACACTGATATCACACACCAAATATTAAAGAAACATTCTATGTAAAATTGTTTTGAAATAGGGCATGCTGTTTCTGACGAGAACATTTTTAAAGTTTCCAATATACTGGTAGTCTGGTACTGATGATAAACTCGGACAGAAAATGAGGTTTTTTACCTGTAACTTTTTTATTTCTGCAAATTGTTATCAATGGTTAGTATCAAAATAATGCTTAGCTCTTACTGAGTAACTGACATAATTTAAATTTATACTTAGTAAGCAAACTCACAAGAAGTGAGGCCCTGAAATGGGTATTTAAAATGGGGACTGTATGAACATTGACAGATGATAAACTCGACCACTTTGTCATTTAAAAAATTCTCGATAGTATTATATTGAAACTTTCCCAAAATTGCAGCAACAGTCATTCCCAATCAAGTAATGAAAAGTGGCCCAATGTCAGGCCTTCATCTGTTGACAGTGAGCATGTGCAAAAAACATCCTCTTCCCCAGTATTTTTGGATACATATTTTTTAAACAGACAAATGAAAGTCATTTATTTATACAGAATATTTAGCAATTTTATTTTTGTTTACACCAGTTGGTGTTATAAGTGGTTGCTATTAGACAGCATGGTCAATTATATAAAAAAAGCAATTGCAATTGAATAATATGAAGCTGGTCGACTTTATCATCTGTTTGAGTTTATCATCCGTACCAGTATATGTATATGGAAAGTGACAACTCCCCCTGGCGGCCAATTATTATATGAAAAATCAAAATAATTTGAACAATCTTGATAGAAGGTCACACAAGGACCATTAATTTTTTTGTGTGAAAACATTTTAAAATAGGGCCAGCAGTTTTCACACCAGAAATTTTTTAAAGTTTCCAATAACTACATATAAGGAGATGTGACTAAGCCCTCTGGCTGTCATGTTTTTTGAAGAATCAAAATAATATGAACAATCCTGGTAGAAGGTCACACAAAGACCATTTGTGAAAAATTATTTTAAAATTGGGCAAGCAGTTTCACACAAGATTTTAAAGTTTCCACATATGGGGAAAAGTGACCACGCCCCCTTGTAGCCATAATTTTTGAAGAATAAAAAAATTTGAATAATCTTGGTAGAAAGCTACATAAGGACCATTTGAGTGAAATTATTTTAAAATCGGACCAGCGGTTTAGGAGATGTTATTTGAAGATTTTTCTATTTTTAGCTCTGGCAGCCCTTTTGTGTAACCAAGCTGAACTACAGTAAAATTCCTACTTACGACCACGCCGAAATTACGACCACACCGCTAATACGACCGATTTTGCAAAGAACGGAATATTTCCTTCTTAAAACCAGTGGTCGTTTGTCCGAAAATGCGACCAGACCGCTAATCCACTAATGCGACCACCAGTTTCAGAACTGTTTGATTTTTTCACACTTAATTAAACACCGCAATTACGACCACTCAAATTTTTCTGTATGTTACCGCAAATCGCCGCGGGAATTAACACGTGCGACATCGTGTTAACACGTTAAGCGAGTACATTGTGTATTTATCCATTAATTGCTAACAAGTCTTTTAAACGTTATCAAAACAACGTATCAAACTGTTTGATTGTCTGAAATTGTTATTTAAAGATGTTTGGTGTTTACATCGCTATTTTAACATAAGAAATTGTTGAATTAACTAATTTGTTTGTAATTAGACGAATGCCCGCTGATCGAATTGACTGGATTAAAACGGATTTAATTAGATCTAAACGGTGTTTGTTTGTTATTATTAATGTAAATACGTTTGGGATTTCAGTGGAGAATGAAGTTTGAAAAGGTTTGATATTGTTGTAATTGTCTTTAACTGAACAAATTTCAAATCATTATCAGTTAAGTGCGTCCTTAATTAATACACAGTTTGATCCGTAATTCTTTGATTAACACAGTGATCAAGTATTTAAGGCTAAAGAAATTAAAGAAAATAAAGCTACATATAAATTGAACACTGTGTTTGCCATTATTGCGTCTTGATTGTATTCCAATGTGTTATTATCTGCCAGACCTTCCCCGTATAGCCTTGTCCACTAATCAGACCAGACCGCTAATAAGACCAGTTTTACAAAGAACCATGGGTGGTCTTAATAGCGGAATTCTACTGTATTTGAACAACTTTGGTAGAGGACCACCCAAGGAACATCCAGGTGAAGTTTCATCAAAATCCATTCAGTGGTTTGGGAGGAGATATTTTTTAAAGAAATTGTTGGCAATGGACAGGATGGAATACGCATAATGGACGACGGACACAGTGTGAGTACAATAGCTCACCTTGAGCACTTTGTGCTCAGGTGAGCTAATAAATAAAATTGAACTAAAAAGTACATCAATCTGAACTAATATGCCTGGGGGAGGAAGAGACCTATTCTTAAATGTTAACAAGAAGCCCAAATGGGCCTAAGTCCCTCACCTGAAGAAAACCATAACCATCTGACTTTGCATCTAATTAGGTTTGGTGAAAATCCTTATAGCTGTTCATTAAAACAAGTTATTAAAAAAACAACAACTATATTTTGCTGTCACGCACAAAAAAAACACATAACCATGAGAAGACAGTATTTGAAGGTATCTCTTTTTTAACTAGTGGCCCCTTCAAGAACCTAAGTGCCCCAAACTGAACAAACAAGGTAAAGGATCTTACAATAATACTCCAGACCAGGTTTGATGAAGATCCATCCAAGAGTTAATGAAAAGAAGTTAATTTAAGGTATTTATATTTTTTTTTCTAGCAGCCCCTTTTTTCAAGTGTCTCCATTGAACAAATTTGTTAAAGGATCTTATAATAATGCTACAAAATTTAATCAAGTTTGATGAAAATCCATCAAGCGGTTCATGAGAAGGCATTTCTAGTTTTAACTCTAGTGGCCCCTAAAATGGGCCAAGTGTTCCCAATCGAACAAATTTGAGAAAGGACCTTATAATGATCCTCTAGACCAGGTCTGATGAAGATCCATCAAGCAGTTCCTGAGAAGTCATTTAAAGGCATTTCTAACTTTAGCTCTAGCAGCCCCTTACAGGGACCAAGTGCCCCCATTTGTATAACATTGGAAGAGGACCTTATAACGATGCTACAGACCAAGTTTGACGAATAATAAAATCTGTAAAAAGATCCTTTGGAAGCAAAGAATGCAACCAAGAACAACAATAGCAGACTCGGTTTGATTGAGTCTGTTCATGAGAGGTTATGAAATGTGCAACACCTCTCATGCCCCCTAGCACCGGCTTAAGCGGAACTCTATTACACATATGTTGAATGGATTCCATGATCCCAAAGGACCAGAAAATATAACAACACTGAATCCAAGATCCATTGAGCAGTTCCTGAGAAGAAGTCTTTTAAAGATTTTTCTATTTTTAGCTCTAGTGGCCCTTAAAGGCTTAGATTCACTACCATATAAGTGTCCCCCCCCCCTCCCCACCCAAATCCAATATACAACTTCCATCTTATCTGCTGCTTATCAGCGATTATGTAACAGTAACTGATTAGAGGGCAGTTAGCACAGCAGGGATCCCAACTGGACCATGAAGATGTGTGCAGTGGAGTTGAAAAAAAATTAATTTTTCTTCAGTGAATGTGGAATGATAATAATAATAATTATTATGATGATATTATATAGATTATAATAACTATTACTTTAATGTCATAATAATAATAACAAGAGCTGTCTGATGACAGTGCGCTCGACTATTCGAAGAATTGATTGAAGAATGGGGTCAAAATATTTCCACGGATATTCAGACAAAAGAAATAAATAGATTAGACTAACAATGTTCCTGTATTACTTTGATTTTTGATAAGTCTTGCACTAAATGGCAATATATGAGCCAATATCAAAGTCCAAAAAGGGCCATAATTCAGTCAAAATAGTTATGTACTCCTGCCTACAGATGGAAATCATAATGATAAACAAGTGTTCAAAGTTTAAAAGCCATATGTCAAATAGTTTTGACAAAACATGGACTTGTATGAAAACAGAACCAATTTCAAAGTCCAAAAAGGGCCGTAATTCAGCCAAAATAGATGACAAGAGTTATGTTCTCTTTCCTACAGATAGAGACTATTATACTAAACAAGTGATAGAAGTTTCAAAGCCATATGTCAAACACTTTACAAAAAATATGAACTGGTACGAAAAACTTAACCAAGATTTCTAAGTCAAAAGGGGCCATAATTCAGCCAAAATCCTTGATGGAGTTATGTACTCTTGCCTATAACTGGACGTGGTGATGGTAAACAGGTGTTGAAAGTTTCAAAGCTTTATCTCAAAAGACTTTGTCAAAATATGAACTGGTACGAAATATTAACCCAGATTTCTAAGTCAAAAAGGGCCATAATTCAGCCAAAATCCTTGATGGAGTTATGTGCTCTTGCCTATAACTGGACATGGTGATGGGTAAACAAATGTTGAAAGTTTCAAAGCTTTATCTCAAAAGACTTTGTCTAAAAATGAAGTGGTACGAAAAACTTAACCAAGATTTCTAAGTCAAAAGGGGCCATAATTCAACCAAAATCCCTGATGGAGTTATGTACTCTTGCCTATAACTGGACATGGTGATAGTAAACAAGTGTTGAAAGTTTCCAAACTTTATCTTAAAAGACTTTGTCAAAATATGAACTGGTACGAAAAACTTAACCATGATTTCTAAGTCAAAAAGGGCCATAATTCAGCCAAAATCCTTGATGGAGTTATGTGCTCTTGCCTATAACTGGACATGGTGATGGGTAAACAAATGTTGAAAGTTTCAAAGCTTTATCTCAAAAGACTTTGTCTAAATATGAAGTGGTACGAAAAACTTAACCAAGATTTCTAAGTCAAAAGGGGCCATAATTCAGCCAAAATCCTTGATGGAGTTATGTACTCTTGCCTATAACTGGACGTGGTGATGGTAAACAGGTGTTGAAAGTTTCAAAGCTTTATCTCAAAAGACTTTGTCAAAATATGAACTGGTACGAAATATTAACCCAGATTTCTAAGTCAAAAAGGGCCATAATTCAGCCAAAATCCTTGATGGAGTTATGTGCTCTTGCCTATAACTGGACATGGTGATGGGTAAACAAGTGTTGAAAGTTTCAAAGCTTTATCTCAAAAGACTTTGTCTAAATATGAAGTGGTACGAAAAACTTAACCAAGATTTCTAAGTCAAAAGGGGCCATAATTCAACCAAAATCCCTGATGGAGTTATGTACTCTTGCCTATAACTGGCCATGGTGATAGTAAACAAGTGTTGAAAGTTTCCAAACTTTATCTTAAAAGACTTTGTCAAAATATGAACTGGTACGAAAAACTTAACCATGATTTCTAAGTCAAAAAGGGCCATAATTCAGCCAAAATCCTTGATGGAGTTATGTGCTCTTGCCTATAACTGGACATGGTGATGGGTAAACAAGTGTTGAAAGTTTCAAAGCTTTATCTCAAAAGACTTTGTCTAAATATGAAGTGGTACGAAAAACTTAACCAAGATTTCTAAGTCAAAAGGGGCCATAATTCAACCAAAATCCTTGATGGAGTTATGTACTCTTGCCTATAACTGGACGTGGTGATGGTAAACAGGTGTTGAAAGTTTTAAAGCTTTATCTCAAAAGACTTTGTCAAAATATGAACTGGTACGAAATATTAACCCAGATTTCTAAGTCAAAAAGGGCCATAATTCAGCCAAAATCCTTGATGGAGTTATGTGCTCTTGCCTATAACTGGACATGGTGATGGGTAAACAAGTGTTGAAAGTTTCAAAGCTTTATCTCAAAAGACTTTGTCTAAATATGAAGTGGTACGAAAAACTTAACCAAGATTTCTAAGTCAAAAGAGGCCATAATTCAGCCAAAATCCTTGATGGAGTTATGTGCTCTTGCCTATAACTGGCCATGATGATGGTAAACAAGTGTTGAAAGTTTCAAAGCTTTATCTCAAAAGACTTTGTCAAAATGTGGACTGGTACGAAAAACTTAACCAAGGTGTGACGCCGACGCCGACACCGACGCCGTGATAAGTAGGATAGCTCTACTTATTCTTCGAATAGTCGAGCTAAAAATAATCATAATAATAATTATTATCATAATTATTATTATTATTATTATTATATTACATATAGGATGATAAAAGATACAGTATTATTACATGAGTACCTATAAATAGTAACAAATTTGTGCTAAAAATTCTCCCATTATCGCATTGCGTCATGCATTATCACATTATCATAATTCGCCCCGGGGCCATTATTGATAATGGCCCTGGCGTTTGCGCGGGAAATTAACGTCCGTAAACAGAAATGACATCATTGCATTTCATGGAGGTAAAACAGCGAATGTTTCAGTTTAAGTTTTATTATCTTAAGCATAACATCCTGTATTCTTCGTGCCATGACTTATTTTCAACCCTAAATTATTATAATTGCTACATAGTACAACTATCAAGGCATTTGATTTTATACAGTATATAGTCTGTCATACATATAATATAGAAACTGAAAAGCTGTAGCCTAAATTAGTATGTCAGAAGATGCCAGTACCCGTCAAAATGACACAATACACTTTTTTTGCTATATTATAGGCAAACATGTAATAAACAGGTAAATACATGGGAGCGCGGTGCCTTTGAGTGATGATGGCCCTGCAAGAAGATAATAGCCCTCGGGCTATTATCACCTTGCCAGGGCCATTATCACTCAAAGGCACCGCTCTCCCATTTATTAACCTATACATAATATTGAAAATAATAATGATAATAAAACACAAGTATAGTGAAAACTTCATGAGTTCCCTGTGCTGACATAAAATTAAAATAAAATTATTGTGTTCCATCTATACTCAATTTTCATTTTCAGTTTGTTGCCAAAAGTGTCTTTTTTCATGCTTTGCTTTGTAACTTTGAAATGCACATACTGTTTTCAATTTTAGACAAATGTTATCTACAGTATTCTGCCAGCTTTAAATGAGTGAAAGTCACATTTTTCTAAAATATCACAATTCTCCAGACAGAATTTAAAAAAAAATAAAAACTTGCATATTTCTTTAATAAAAATTCTCATTTTATTATCGTGAAAATAAGTTTCTGATTATTTTATTATTGTCTTTGATCAACCAAATTTTACTTTACATAGAAATGCAAAAAAACAAAACAAACTTGTTTCCCCTTCTCACTAATTGATACACTTGAAAGGTAGACTGACTCTCCAATAAACAATAACCCTTGTTTATTGGAACCATTAGCCCCCAACTGTGCTGGTGAAGACAGAAATCCCTTGGCCCACTGCCAAAATCTAGGCCTTTAAATTGGGCCATGTGCCCCCATTTAAACAAAATTGGCAGAGGAACTTATAATGATGCTACGACCAAGTTTGATGATGATTGATCGAGTGGTTAAAAAAGATCTTTTCTATTTTTAGCGGCCCCTAAAAGGGTCAGAGGTGAATCATTTGAACAAACTTGATAGAGGTCCATGCCGGGATGCTACTGACCAAGTTTGATGAAATTCTGACTAGTAGTTTCAGAAGAGAAGATGTTTAAGTAACAAGATTGCCATGATGGCCCTATATCGCTCATCTGAGTTTAGTTGCTTGCTTGAACAGTTAAAAGTTTCTACTGAATACATACAGGCAGGTACTGTATGTGTGTGTGTTGAAGTGGGGGGTGGGGGCAGAGGTGGAGTAAGACATTGGGGGAATGATGTGATATGACAATATCAATCATGAAGATTTTTTAGAAGTTTCCACTACATAAATAAGGAGTAAAGTGACAACACCTAGTAGCAATGCTTTTAGACGAAACAGACTAAATTATACAATCTGCATAAAAGGTCACCCAAGAAACATTTGTGTAAATTGTGGAGCAATAATTTGGACAATTATGGTAGAGTCACGCCCTTATATCACATGCCAAATATCAAAGCTCTAGAGAGAAAGATTTTTAAAGTCTGATAGCTGAAAACCTATTTCTAACCAAAAGGACCCATATGTTCAAAGAACCAGAACCAATTGCACAACTTTAAAAGAGGGCTATCCAGAGATAATTTGTGTAAAGTTTCATCAAAATCCATTCAGTGGTTTTGGAGGAGATGTGTTGATGAAAAGTGACCAGGCCCTCTGGCGGCCATGTTTTTTAACTAATCAAAAAAATTTGAACACTATTTGTAGAAGGTCACACAAGGACCATTTGTGTAAAATTACTTTAAAATTGGGCTAACAGTTTTATACAAGAAGTTTCTACTTATACATATAGGAAAAAGTGACCACGCCCCCTGGCGGCCATGATGATTTTTGATGAATCGGAATAATTTGAACAATCTTGGGAAAGGGTCACACGGACCATTTGTGTAAAAATATTTTAAAATTGGGCCAGCAATTTCACACAAGAAGATTTTTAATGTTTCCACTATATAAATATATAGGGAATAGAAACCATGCCCTCTCACACCTATGTTATTTGACGAATCAAAATAATCTGAACAAATTTGGTAGAGAATCACACAAGGACCATTTGTGTGAAATTATTTCAGCTGTTTAAGATATAGGAAATGTCATTTAAAGATGTTTCTATTTTTAGCCTTGGTGGCCCCTATGTGCAACCAGGCGGAACCATCTGAACAATTTTGGAAGAGGACCACCCAAGGAACATCCTGGCCAAGTTTCATCAACTTCCATCAAATGGTTTCAAAGGAGACGTTATTTAGAGGAAAGTGTGGACAGATGCCTGACGGCCAGATGGTGAGTGGTCACAATAGCTCATTCCGAGCACTTTGTGCTCAGGTGAGCTAAAAACGTTATGCAGGGATGCCAGACCATCCCCCTATA
This sequence comes from Mercenaria mercenaria, assembly GCF_021730395.1. NCBI lineage: Eukaryota > Metazoa > Mollusca > Bivalvia > Venerida > Veneridae > Mercenaria > Mercenaria mercenaria. The sequence continues at coordinate 40,339,130 of NC_069373.1, forward strand.
CTAATACCTCACACTGGACAAAGTTCAGGTGAGCTTAAAACAGTAATGATATGCCTAAATAACATCTTTTCCCCTCTATCCATTTTACATTTATACATTAAAACAAAAACATTACATGTCAATATACACCCACTATTTCTATCAATGTTTACTATCACTCTGTATACTTCATCTGATGAAATTTATATCTGTAAAACATTTCAAATTAATAAATAACACCTTTTTAAGAAATAATATAATTTATTCTGGTAACAGTTTACAACAGGTCAAGAACAAAGTAGGTAATGCAGAAGAGACATCTACATGTTCAGTAAAATTCTGTATAAAAAGTCAAAATACATAAATGTAGTGGACCTGTAAAAATGATCGTCACTGCATGTTCTCAATGGGCTTAATCAGCTACATTACTGTCCACAAAATGCCAAATTGCATAAAGAGGGTGTATGATCAAACAAAAATTTCCAAATATTGTTTAGGTCCACTACCTTAGGGAAATTTCATAACTGTTAAACACAATGAAAGCATGAAGTTACAAGTATACCAAGTCTCAATTACAATCCAGTACACATAGCCATCTTTTTTCTAATACATACTAATATGTAACAACACCATAAAAGCAAAAATTTAAGAAAATTATTTCTTTTAGCTACATGATGGGGAAGCAAAACATGTCATATCACCACTGAATGTTAATGTGTAAACTAACAGGTAAGATATATCTATTCCACAAAGTCAAAAAAATTCAAAAGGACAATTTTCCTTAGTCTATTTGATTTTTATTTCTAACAAGTGCAAAGGCACAGACTATAATATATGATTATGAGCATGTTTACAGCCGTAATATGAAAACCTACTGTACCCATTTTGTGCTGAATTGAACTCTGAACTGTTTTTACAAAACTGGCATATTTTACTAATTTTTAAGGTAAAGCAGAACTTTTACATTTGCTTATTGTACTGCAATACAGGACACACAGTTACATTTAACAAACTTTAAAGTGTAGGTTCAGCACATAACAGAGATGTGATGAAAAATGTACAAAACATACTAACAAGTACTAAACAATTATAGAATTATTGTAAAAAAAAAAGACATTTCTGAAGGATTTTGTGTTTTTGATTCTTTTGTGAAAACTACACCTCAAAAGAACTAAAATATTAATGGCTTTTGAGAGTAAACCCTTAAGGTGAGCCCAAACTTTGCCTTTTTAGACCATTTTTAAATGCAGCTTTATTTTGGTCAAAGGATAATATCTGATTTAAATGCAGCTTTATTTTGGTCAAAGGATAATATCTGCTATCACATTTTAATTTTTTGATAAGCTATATTGGGCAGTATAAAATAAGACTTGTAGCTGAACATTTACTGTATCAAGTTTTAACTTTACACATATTTCAAAATGTTAAAACTACTTCTCTCTTAGGGTCTATTCATATAAGCAAACTAGTACAGCTTAAATAAAGGTTATAATCCTGCTGGACTGTAGGTGACACGGCAAATTTATGTAAAATATTTACTGCTTCCTTGTCAGACAAGACCTGTTACAAATACCAAGTGGGTATAAATGATATTTCAGAACAGAAGTAAATTACATAGAACAAAATTAATCTCTGGATAATAATATAGAAAAATAGAATCTTAAATTCATAAATAATACATTACATTTTAGATGATTTCATCATCCAATTTGAAACACACAAGTCGTAGAATGTGTGGGTGCATCCATTGGTTGACATTTTGATTTAATTTACAAAATTTCATAGCTGTCCATGTTTACATAGCACTAATCACTGAACAATAACTAAATTAATTTCATTTCATATGAGAAATGTCCCATCCTTTGCCAAGTATTTACATGTTCTATGCGTAACCTACTGCAATTATATATAAATTGCTGCAAAACTAAAAGTAAAGTTTTAATTTCATGACATGTTATGATTACATATTACTAAAACTTCTTGTACTATAGCATCTACGAATTGATTTAACATTTCTCAGATATTTAATCTTTTCAATGACTGATTTTTTTCTGTGCTTTTCCCCTCTCTCCAATTTCCACCAACCCCCTCAATTCATAGCTTAATACCTTGGCTTTTCCACGAAATGGAACTTTCTCCATTTTTGTGGGGTACATACCCGACCTTGATAACCATGATACAATAAAATTTCAGAACATTCAAAATGACGTGTTATCATGATTAACAGACATATGGCACATGTGAGACTTATATGTCACTCTAACCTATATCTAGAAAGACTAAAAAGCTTTAAGCATTTCTTACATCTATTGTTACATATAACAAGCATAGAACATAATCATCACCTCAGCATAAACTGTAGATAACTCCTTCTGTATGTCAATGCAGTTATTCAATTGTTATGCTGAGGTGGCAAATTATTATAAACAACCCCCTCAAATAGTCAGTTATACCCTCTGTGTATGGAGCAAGTTCTGTTAAGGTAGTTCTGCATGTTTGGATCGAAATTTTTTCTATAATGTAAAATTTGAATAAAGTCTAGATTTTTTTTAACTTCAGAGTATACTTAGAAAATTCAGCAAATAAAAAAGATAGGGTTGTCTGCTTGCTTTTTTTGCTAGACTGATTTGAAAAATTTGGATTCAAGATTCAATTTTTCATAATGGGAGTCAATGGGAAAATCACAACTTTCGTAACATTTTCGCAAACAGAAATTTTTCTACAATGTAAATTTTAATGAAACTTCCCACAGTAATAATTAAATATATGGTCTATAATGTGGTGAAATAAAATGTATAGGTCTGTTTGCTTGGATTCAGTGTTTTTATATTTTCTGGTCCTTTAGGATAATGGAGTTCATTCAATATATGTGTAATAGAGTTCCGCTAAAGCCGGTGCTAGGGGGCGTGAGAGGTGTTGCACATTTCATTACTTCTCATGAACAGACTCGATCAAAGCGAGTCAGCTATTATTCTTCTTGGTTGCATTCTTTGCTTCCAAAGGATCTTTTTACAGATTTTATTTATTTTTGAGATATTTGACCATGATTTTAATGAACTGCACATTTCAATTTTGAATTGTTTAACGTGTCATATGTTATAATATCATATTTAAACATTAGAAAGATAGTAAAAGTGCAACTGTATTAAAATGATTTTCATATCCATAAGCCGAATCCAGGCTTTATTCCACATTTTCTGGAGAAATGATATTATGCCATCACTTCCAGTTTCAAACGTGCAGAACCATCTTAGGTACCATAAAAAAATATTGAATAATTCAGTATATGTGTGTGTCTATGTCAATTACCCAGGATATTAGCACATCCTAGCCTGTCATACCATGGTAAAACTGGTATGGTGATGTTAAGTTGTTTCATACCTTAATGTTAAAATCACTGAAGGAACAGAGGTTTTCATTAATCTGCACCATGAGAAATTTGTTTTTGCTTTGTTCTCAAAATATTTTTTTTCTAACATTCCAAATGAGGTTATTCTCTTACAAATTTGCTTTCACTGAGATACTGTCTGGTTCAAATTAACAACATTTAATACCGGCAGGTCAAACCACTACAGTTAATTTAAAGTAAGCTGATTGTCCTTTTGTAAGTATAGTACTTGATCTTACTTACTCATACACATTTACCATTTGGCATGCTAAATTAACAACTACAGAAATTCACAGCATAAATGATTCTAAATACTACAAACATTAATTTATTAAAGTGTATAATAAAATATTCTTATAAATCAACAGAAACACTCTACACAGAAAGCAACTTCACTTCTAAATAGCTTCACAATTTTTATTGGAACTCAAGTACCACTAACTGACATTTACTATGTCTTTTTATTTTACTTTGTGCAAACATTTTAAGAATGGGAAGTTCATCAGTAACCTTTTAATTTGTTCCACTGAAAATTTGTCTCATTCAAAAACATTACTTTTACTGTGTAAGCACAATATAACTATGTGTAAGAAACCATCCAGTTGACCGTCAAGTTAAGTGTTTTGAAAAAGTGTTAATCTATTATACTAGTATTGCACCAAGCTCAGATAAGCTAGACTAATATATATTATGATTGTGTCTATTTATACAAATATTTTGGCAATTCAGAATAAATAAACAATATGTACACTGCATAATTAAACCTCTCAGGGACATGTACAACATATGACCCAAGTTCTGATTTAGCTCCACAGTTTCCATAACACACGCAACAATAACACTGGTTTTAAACTTAAGTGCCATACAACATAAGCTTAGACTTTGTTATACAATATTATATGAAATACTCTGATAAAAACAGCAGAAACTGATTTTTTGACGCAAATAAAGTGTCAATAAAAAAAAATAAAAATACAAATGTAAATTTTTCCCCCATTTGGAATGTACAATATTTCATCTTGTCTGAGTATGGAATGAATTTAAAGGGAAGTCACCTTAAGTTAAATACTTGGCAGTGGCTAGATGTCCGGTAACCCAATCCCTAGACAACCCTTATATAGGTTGTCTAGAGGTCCGGTAATTGATAATTATTATTATATTGATACTGTAAATTTATAGCAACTGCTGGAAAGATGCTACTATAAAATGTCATAATGTTATGTTTTCCAAATTTTCATAAATTTTTGGAAGCTCTTAGAAGCTTAAAGCAATAGATACTTAACAATTTTTCATAAACTTTTGGCAGCTCTGAGAACCTTATCCAACTGCAAAATGTTAGAACTTTCAACTGACATTATAACAATAATTTCCCTTGTCATCAATATTACTCATAGAGAAAGAATCAAGAATCTATTTTAAGTACAATATACAGTCAAATCTTGATATCTCAACTTTGTCGCAACCAAGGGAAACAAGGCAGTCTGAAAGACAGCTAAATCCCCTGCCACTGTTATGGATAATGAAAGGGTAAACCTTTGACCTTGAGCTGTAATTTTGACCTTGAACTGACATGGCTGACTCATGACTCGTCTTGATGAGGTGATTATTTGACCAAAGTTTCATGAAAATCCTTCAAGGGGTTTAGGAGATACAGAGCTCAAACCTTTCACCTTGAGTTGTGACCTTGACATTGAGTTGACATGGCTGACTCATGAGTTCTTGATAAGGTGATCATTTGACCCAAGTTTGATGAAAATCCTTCAAGGGGTTAAGGAGATACTGAGTGGACACAAAATGGGTGGCTCAAACCTTAGACCCTAAGTTGTGACCTTGACCTTGAGACTGCATGGCTGACTCATAAGTTCTGCACATCGTCTTGATGAGGTGATCACTTGACCCAGGTTTCATATGAATCCTTCAAGGGAATAAGGAGATACAGAGCAGACACAAAATGGAAAGCTCAAACCTTTGACCCTGAGTTGTGACCTTGACCTTGAGCCAACATGGCTGACTCATAAGTTCCACACATCATCTTAATGAGGTGACCAAAGTTTCATGAAAATCCTTCAAGGGGTTTAGGAGATAAAAGGCGGACACAAAATGGAAGGTTCAAAACTTTGACCCAAGTTTCATAAAAATCCTTCAAGGGGTTTAGGAGATACAGAGCTGACACAAAATGGAAGGCTCAAAACTTTGACCCTAAGTTGTGACCTTGACCTTGATCAGGCACGGCTGACTCATGAGTTCTGCATGTCATCTCAATGTGGTGAACATTTGTTAAATCCTTCAAGAGGGTCAAGAGTTACAGAGACGACGGACAGACAGACGGACACTGGGGGTATAATGTAATACGGCCCTTCGGGCGTACAAAAAAGATACATGCCTACAACTGGGCAACTTACTTACAAATGGGAGGAAATCTGTGAAGTTATTTACAGATGTCTGCATTACATACTAACACAGGATTTTTTCAAATCTAAAATGAAGAAGGTTATTTTATTTCCCAACTGTGGCAGAGAAACTTCCCAATTTGTTAATATAACCCCCAATAAAATCTGTAATTTGAGAGACCTCTTTTACAGAGGGAAAAAGGCCCTGTTGATAAATTACCTTTTTCTCAAAACAGGCAATAATCACACTGAACTTCCCAATTTGGAAGGCCAAGACCTCTTTGAAATTGCAAGATGAAAAGCCCTATGATGACCTTAACATACATATTGAACAAAAAATACCAATTTTCAAGTTACAAAGGGTTATAATTCTGACAAATGCAATAGTTATGGTTCTTGGCCTACTTACTGATCTTATTACGAAAAAATAAATGTGCAGTATTTCAAAGCAATAGCTCCTTTAGTTTTCAAAAGAAAACGGAAATACAGTGAAACACCGCTCGCTCATCGATGAAAATTTTTCACACCTTCGGCAGTCAGAATGTATTGGTTAACAAGAGCTGTCACTAATGGTGACAAATGCCCCGCAGCGTCTTGACCTTTTACCTAGTGACCTTGACCTTTGACCTGAAAATCAGTAGGGGTCATGTATCAGATAATCAGATTATAAACATGTATTTATTGTAATTATCGATTTTGTGCATTCATCAATTGTTCCAGTACTCGTAATTATTGTTTTCCTTTGGTACGATTGAATGTTTATGTTATAGCTGCAGGATCGTATCTGTCGTCAAATACATATTATAAGAACCCCAGACTTAAGTTGTCATTACTCAATCTACCAGGTGGTGAGGTCGGCGACATGTACTCAATAAGTACTATCAGCATGTGAAGTTTGAAGGTCCTGGGTGCAGTGGTTTGCGAGTAAAGTGCCTTCATGCAAAAAGTTAACGTTGTAAGGACCGAACGAACTAACGGACAGACAGTTGAAAACTAATATGCCTCCCTTCGGGGGAATAATAAAAATTTTTCACATGCTGTGAGAATTGCGTAGTCTATTTCCCGACTATCTTAAATGTTTGTATGTTGGTATATTTGATCTGATAATGAGAATAATTATAGATGAAAGGTTGAAGAAAAGTTTTATTGATCAAATATAGACTTAAAACATCTTTCCTGCGGGATTGAGAAGATAGTTACGGGATCTTAGTATTTTAATCAGCATTTGTTTGCATGCAAATGAAGGAAATAATATAGCCTTTCAAAAAATTGAGACGATAATTTTGATATGCACTTGCTGATAGGTAAATAAAAATAAAAAGTCTTAGTTGTTTCTTCACATGTGCCATTTACAAATGACATATTGAAATGTCTATCATAGATAACGTTTGTAATACGTTTTTTGAAAATGTCACAAGTATGTTATTATTACACATCAATGTTTATTCTGTGAATGGTCCCAATGGCAATTGGTAAAACAAATTTCAATTTTAATTGTATGTTGGTCAATGTTTGGGTCGCTCGAAACCATGGATAACTTGAGCATTTTGCTCATCCCCTTGCGACCTCGAGCGAGCGGTCTTTTACTGTAAACAAAAATCTAAAAATGTCAATGCCAGTAATCAAGTGACAACAAGACACTGTATTCCTTTTTTCTTACATTAAATGTGCTAAAAATAACTTTTACAAGAAACACAAAATATAAATACATTCCTTCAAGCATGTACCTAAATACTAGCAAGTAGCTAAATACATGTTTCCCTTTTAAATGTCTGGTAAAGTAACACATTAAATGAAATGTGCTTTCCTTATTTGATTGTCAACTGATATTAAGAAAAGCTTTTTTTACCTCGTCTAATATGCTGTACATTTAATATTGATACAAAAATAGTTGCATAACAGTAAATTATTTTTGACAAGATTAAGCTACGCATGGAAATTTTACACCATGTCAAGAATCAAGCAGTGCTTTAAGGAGTAAATGTTCAGTGAAATTGTTTTCACCATGTCATCCTGTAAGCTGGTGGTCTGTACACATCATAAACTCAAAACTTTGCAAATAATAGAGGTGTAACATATATCCGAGTTCATTTTTTGTCCATGCCACGCGTTTTATATTTGAGTTTGCTCACTTTCATTGCTGGGGAATCTTTTGCTGTTTTTAATGGACCACCTGGTTTGCTGCAATACCGTTCAAATATCTTAATCAGCCTGAGTTGAACATCTCCAAGAAGAGGCCGCTTCACTGGCTCGCTCTCCCAGCACTCTGACATCAAATCCCAGCATTCATCATCAAACACAGGCAGAAATTCAGGACGTAAACCTATTAATATAAAAGGAAAATTCATTTCAATAAGCAAAGCAAAGTTTTGAGAGCACTTATAAACAGAAAGTCTTGTTTTCCCTTCAATGAAACATCTGCATTTATTTGCTTTCTGTCAGTAAAGACACAATATAACAAGGCAGTCTGAAAGACAGCTAAATCCCCCGCCACTGGTATGGATAGTGAAAGGGTAAAACTTTGACCATGAGCTGTGACCTTGACCTTGAACTGACATGGCTGACACATGAATTCTGCACATCGTCTAGATGAGGTGATCATTTGACCCAAGTTTCATGAAAATCCTAAAAGGGGTTTAGGAGATACAGAGCTCAAACCTTTGACCTTGAGTTGTGACCTTGACCTTGAGTTAACATGGCTGACTCATGAGTTTTTGATGAGGTGATCATTTGACCCAAGTTTAATGTAAATCCTTCAAGGGGTTTAGGAGATACAGAATGGACACATGGAAGGCTCAAACCTTTGACTCTAAGTTGTGACCTTGACCTTGAGCCGGCATGGCTGACTCATCAATTCTGCACATCGTCTTGATGAGGTGATCATTTCACTCAAGTTTGATGAAAATCCTTCAAGGAGTTTACAGAGCGGTCATAAAATGGAAGGCTCAAACCTTTGACCTTGAGCTGACATGGCTGACTCATGAGTTCTGCTCATCGTCTTGATGAGGTGATCATTTAATCTAAGTTTCATAATTATCCTTCAAGAGGTTTAAGAGATACAGAGCGGACACGAAATCGTAGGCTCAATCCTTTGACTTTGAGTTGTGAACTTGACCTTGAGCCAACATGGCTGACTCATGGGTTCTGCACATCGTCTTGATGAGGTGATCATTTGATTCAAGTTTCATGATTATCCTTCAAGGGGTTTAGGAGATACAGAGTGGACACAAAATGGAAGGCTCAAACTTTTGACCTTGAGTTGTTATCTTGACCTTGAACTGACATGGGTGACTCATGGGTTCTGCACATCGTCTTGATAAGGTGATCATTTGACCAAAGTTTCATGAAAATCCTTCAACAGCTTTAAGAGATACAGAGCGAACACAAAATGTTACGGAAGGACAGAAGGACAGAAGGATGGATGGAGAACATTCCTATAACCCCCCACCACTTGTGGCGGGGGATTAATTAACCCAAGTCAATCTAAATATATGTTACTGACTCCTATACAAAACTTCTAATGCCACATAAAGAACTGTTGCAACTTGAAGAGGAAGTTGAATGATAGCTGTTACCTTATATTATTAGCTTATTTAACATTGTTCTGTACAAAATGGAGATATATTTGGACGAGTACCCAGCTGAGAAAACCTTTTATCTTACTATAATAACAGTTTTAATTAAAAATGTTTCACTGAATACTGAATTCCTGCCTTTTCTAGTTTTTCCCAGCTTGGTATGAGTGCAAATATATATTATACAGAACAATGTTAGACCTTAAATAACCTTTTATTCTATATTTATTTCACTTCATACGTAATATACGTAATTCATTGAATGTTGTTTTTTCTGCATATCATCATGAAAAATAGTATATGGTGCAACCTCCCTACAACAGCCATTTGGCGATTTGGGTGGTAATAATACTTGGCTGAGATATTATGCCCACAAACATTGTCAGCATGTTTGGTGAAGATCGGATGAAAACTTTTCGACTTAAAAGAGCGGACAAGGCTAAATTCCCCGTTTTTGAGTAATTCAAGGACTATAATCAAAGAGTGCCTGGTACAATTTGGCTGGTTATCGAAACTGGCCGAGATGTACTGCCCACAAACATTGTCAGTAAGTTTGGTGAAGATCCGACGAAAACTGCATTATAGAGCAGACATGTTTTGGATGGTGACCGCCCGTCCGCTGCCATTCATAATCTTCTCCATTTTGTTTCTTAACCGTTAAATAAAAACTGCTGAGGTAGCTATTCAGACAGTCGGAGCTGATACCAATTTCTAGGTTTCGTCCAGAACGGCTTCTTTTAGCGTCTTTTCAAATATTCCAACATCTGATGATCCTTTTTACTGTATTTTTAAGTTTTTGATTATTAACGAACGTTTTAATATCTAAATCAGATAGTATTGTTATCCCTTGAATCGTTTTTGTATGTTGTAAACAAAAAAAAACTCAAATTAAATCCAGATTTCAAGACGCATAATCAATTCATCCGATTTACATTTGGAACATTTTCATGCGTTTCGGGCTTTATCGTATGTTTAACATGGGACTGTTGAACCATCCAAATACAGAAAATACAGGATTTTTTGTATGCGCGTGCGTCCAAATACAGAAAATACAGGATCTTTGTACACACGTGCATCCAAATACCGTAATATATTGTACGGTCACGTGTTGTAAATGAACGTTCGCAATTGGATAGATATAATAGGTATAGAATAAAACATAGTATCTTTTAATTAATAAAAATATTATCATATAAAGTCTATCACAAAAGTTCAGTTTGAATTTCATTTTGTATAGCTACACAGGCCATCTTAGTTATTGAAAGTCTGAGGTATATTACAGGAAGTCTTTGGAATACTATTTACACCTTTGGTATACTAGTAACTCCTTTGGTATACTATTAACACCTCTGGTATACCATTAACACTTTTGGTATACTAATAATGCCTTTGGTATACTAGTAACGCCTTTGGTATACCATTAACACCTTTGGCTTACCCTTTACATTTCTGGTATACTAGTAACACCTTTGATATACCATTAACACTTTTGTTATACTAGTAACACCTTTGGTTTACCAATAACACTTTTGGTATACTAGTTACACCTTTGGTATACTAGTAACACCTTTGGTATACCATTAACACTTTTGGTATACTAGTAACTCCTTTGGTATACTAGTAACGCCTTTGGTATACCATTAACACCTTTGGATTACCATTAACACTTTTGGTATACTAGTAACACCTTTGATATACCATTAACACTTTTGGTATACTAGTAACACCTTTGGTTTACCATTAACACTTTTGGTATACTAGTAACACCTTTGGTATACTAGTAACACCTTTGGTGTAAGACAGACAGGTATACTATTGAAAGTCTTAGGTTTATATGGAAAATCTTAGATTTACTTCATAGACTTAGGTCTACTTCTGAAATTCAAAATCTAACCAGGAAAATATAACAAAATGGACAACATCCAAACAACGGTCAATATCAGCTATATATCTACTTTTTTTTACCTTAAAAGCACAATTAAGATAAATGGCAATAAGTGTGTTACTATCCAGTATAACTCAATATCACAGTAAAATACTTCATGCATTTATTTACATTTATCTATATGTCCGTACATACTGTCACTTCTGTGTGATTTTGTCATTACTCTTTTAAATATAGAAATAGCTGTGACAAAAAATAGCGGTAAAACAGATGGATGCTTCTTAAAATATGTTTATTGAATATTAATGGAACAAAAGTGGAATTCACTGACTGAGCACATACTGTTTACTAATGTTGAATAATCAGAGAGCAATATCTCATTGGTCAAGGCAGTCTGAAAGACAGCTATATCCCCCACCACTGTTATGGATAGTGAAAGGGTTGGTGGTATTGAGTAGAAGCATTGACGTTGTTAAGTGTATTTTATGAATTTGAAAATCTCAAGGGGTTTAGGAGATACAGAGCGGACACAAAATGGAAGGTTCAAACCTTTGACCTTGACCTTGAGCCAACATAGCTCAAACTCATGTGTTTTGCACACTGTCTTGATGAGGTGATCATTTGACCGAAGTTTCATGAAAATCCTTCAAGTGGTTTAGGAGATACAGAGCAGACACAGACTGGAAGGCTCAAACCTTTGACCTTGAGCCGACATGGCTGACTCATGAGTTTTGCACATTGTCTTGATGAGGTGATCATTTCACCCAAGTTTCATGAAAATCCTTCAAGGGCTTTAGGAGATACAGAGCAGACATAAAATGGAAGGCTCAAACCTTTGACCTCAAGTTGTGACCATGACCTTGAGCCCAAATGGCTGACTCATAAGTTTTGCATATTGTCTTGATGAGTTGATCATTTAACCCAAGTTTCATGAAAATCCTTCAAGGGCTTTAGGAGATACAGAGCGGACACAAAATGAAAGGCTCAAACCTTTGACCTTGAATTGTGACCATGACCTTGAGTCGAAATGGCTGACTCATGAGTTCTGCACATTGTCTTGATGAAGTGATCATTTGACCCTAGTTTCATGAAAATCCTTCAAGAGGTTTAGGAGACTATTCCTACCATTCCTGTAACCCACACCATTCGTGACAGGGGATTAAAAATCATCACACTAGAACATGAAGAAAATATGCGCACATCCCCTTGATAGTGAAGCATCCTATGAATTTTCCCTGAATTCAAACCAGCAGTTGCTGACTAGGATAGCACTATAGTTTAGTAAATGTTGAATAATCAAAGGGCAATAACTCAGTGAAAATCATCCAATGGGAACATGAAGACAATATGCACATCTCCTCTTAGGAGTGAAGCTTCCTATGAAATTTCGAAGAATTCCAGCGAGTGGTTACTGAGGAATACTCCTGACAAGAAATGGCACTAAATTATTACTATGTTGAATAATCAAAGAGTAACAACTAAGTGAAAAATCATCCTACCAAAACATGAAGATGTCAAGTGCATCTCCTTTTAACAGTGAAGCTTCCTATGAAGTTTTGCTAAATTCTAAGTCTAAAAGAGCTGTCTGTAAGACAGCCAAGCTCGACTATTCGAAATATTGTCCCAGAAGCAGGAAAATATTACCCAAAAAGGTTAAATATCAAAAGAGTTTTAAGTTCAAAAGGGGAAATAATTTGACCAAAATGCATATCAGTTATGGGACTTGCTGCTATCAACTAGATTTATAACCCTGAAGGCACATATGAAGTTTCAATTCAATATCTGCATTAGTTTTGGAGATAGAAACTTGCATGTAAAACTTTAACCAGAATTTTCAATGTCAAAATGGGGGCATAATTTGCACAAAATACATGCCAGAATTATGGGACTTGACCCAGTGAGGTTGATAATTGATCTAGAAAAAGAAAAAATAAGTTTCAAATCTATATGCCTTTTAGTAATAGCTGTATGTACTTGCACGCAAAACTTTAACCAGAATTTGCTAAGTCCAAAAGGGGACATAATTTGGCCAAAATGAAGGTCAGAGTTATGGGACTTGCTGCTATCAACTAGTTTTATAACCCCGAAGAAACATGTGAAGTTTCAAATCAATATCTGCATTAGTTTTGGAGATAATAACTTGCATGTAAAACTTTAACCAAAATTTTCTAAGTCTAAAAGGGGGCATAATTTGCTCAAAAAACATGTCAGAGTTATGGGACTTGACCCAGTGTGGTTGGTAATTGATCTAGAAAAAGAAAAAATAAGTTTCAAATATATATGCCTTTTAGTAATAGCTGTATGTACTTGCACGCAAAACTTTAACCAGAATTTGCTAAGTACAAAAGGGGACATAATTTGGCCAAAATGAAGGTCAGAGTTATAGGACTTGCTGCTATCAACTAGTATTATAACCCTGAAGAAACATGTGAAGTTTCAAATCAATATCTGCATTAGTTTTGGAGATAATAACTTGCATGTAAAACTTTAACCAAAATTTTCTAAGTCTAAAAGGGGGCATAATTTGCTCAAAAAACATGTCAGAGTTATGGGACTTGACCCAGTGTGGTTGGTAATTGATCTAGAAAAAGAAAAAATAAGTTTCAAATATATATGCCTTTTAGAAATAGCTGTATGTACTTGCACGCAAAACATTAACCAGAATTTTCTAAGTCCAAAAGGGGGCATAATTTGGCCAAAATGAAGGTCAGAGTTATAGGACTTGCTGCTATCAACTAGATTTATAACCACGAAGACACATGTGAAGTTTCAAATCAATATCTGCATTAGTTTTGGAGATAGTAACTTGCATGTAAAACTTTAACCAAAATTTTCTAAGTCCAAAACTTAACCAAGGTGTGACGCTGACGCCGACGCCAGGGTGAGTAGAATAGCTAGACTATTCTTCGAAAAGTCGAGCTAAAAATCATCCTACCAAAACATGAAGATGTCATGTGCATCTCCTTTTAACAGTGAAGCTTCCTATGAAGTTTTGCTAAATTCCAACCAGTGGTTGTTGAGAAATACTGTGGACAAGAATTGTACTATACTATACTGATGTTGAATAATGAAAGGGCAATCACTCAGTAAAAAGCCATCCGTCTGGAATATAGACAATATGTGCATCTCCTCTTAATAGTGAGCTTCCTATGATGTTTCACTAAATTCCCACCAGTGGTTGCTGAGAAGTACTCCGGACAAAAATTGCAGGAAGGTCAGACAGACAAAGCCGCACTATAAATTCACTCTGTAGGGACAATATAACAAGAGCTGTCACAGGAGACAGCGCGCTCTACTATTTCAATGCTGGATAGTGAAACTGGACACATCTGAGGAAACTGGAGCTGTCACTGGAGTGTTTAATGACTCCAATGTGGATAAAGATATTGCACAATAGCTTGAGTCTGTGTCAAAAATATTAAGTAATAAAAGGGGTAAAGATAAAGTGTATCAAAACACTATATAAGTATAATTCTAAGCAAAAAGGGGGCATAATTTATAAAATATTGGTGTCATATGATGTGGGTGATGATGTGGAACAACTACTTCAAGTTTGAATCAAATGCATTTCGTAATAACTGAGATATAGTGAATATGCATCAAAATTAACCTTAAATTCTAAGTAAAAGGGGGCATAATTCATGAACAATTGGTGCCAGAGTTATGTACCTTGTGTCATATGATGTGGGTGATAAGGTGGAACAACTATTTTAAGATTGAATAAAATCCATTCAGTAATAACTTAGAAAGAGTGAAAGTGTATTAAAACTTCAACCTGAAATTCTAAGTAAAAAGGGATTATAATTCATAAAATATGGGTGCAAAAGTTATGGCCCTTGTGTCATATGATGTGAGTGATGATGCTGAACAATTATTTCAAGTTTGAATCAAATCCATTTAGGAATAACTGAGATAGAGTTAAAGTGCATCAAAACTTTAACCTGAAATTCTAAGTAAAAAGGGGGGATAATTCATGAAATATTGGTGTGAGTTATGACCCTTGTGCCATATGATGCGGGTGATGATCAGGAACAACTATTTCAAGTTTAAAGGAAACCCATCAAGTAACAACAGAGATGAGGAGAAAAAAGAGAAAGTGTAAAAAAACTTTAACCAAGGTAGGGACGCGGAAAGACGCCTACGCCGGGGTGAATAGGATAGCTCTCCATACACTTCGTATAGTTGAGCTAAAAACAGTTTGATAGGAATGTCACACAAACCTTTTTTGACATTAGTCCAAAGTTGGTCCTTGTTTGCACATTGCTCAAAGTTCTGTGGCAGTCTCACACTTCCAGCACATATATACCAGAACAATATGCCAAATGCATACACATCAACACTACTGTCATACCGACCAGTAAATAGTTCCGGTGCCATGTGGATTGGAGTGCCTGAAATTGATATGTATTTTTTAGAATTTATCACAAAGCAGGAAAGCAAAAGCAATGATTTATTACAAGACAAATTTTAGTTTGTCAGCATAAAGCACCTATAATTTAATAAACCCTAGCATCATCTAGTCATGTTACTTACATAATGTTCCATTTCCCATACACTGTTAAAAGAAACAAATTCAACAAGAGGGTCCTGATGACCCTATATCCCTCACTTGTTAAACGTGGCCTTGGAATCATCAATATAAACATTCTGACCAAGTTTCATGAAGATAGGGTCATAAATGTGGCCTCTACAGTGTAAAAAAACTTTTCCTTCGATTTGAGTGGTGACCTAGTTTTTGACCCCACATAACCCAGTTTTGAACTTGGCACACGAATCATCAAGATAAACATTCTGACCAAGTTTCAAAAAGATAGGGTCATAAATGTGGCTTTTCCTTTGATTTGACCTGGTGACCTAGTTTTTGACCCAAAATGACCCAGTTTCGAACTTGGTCTAGCGATCATCAAGATAAACATTTTATGCAAGTTTGAACCAAGTCAAAGCAAAAATGAAACCTCTATTATAATATGGCTGAAAGGGTCAAAATAGAAAATTTTGCCCCTTTCAGGGGTAGTAACTCTAGAACCCATGTTTTCAAAGGAACCGAGATCTTATTGTGACTTAAGTTGTGTGTAAGTGTGGTTAAAATCGAATGTAAAATGTCACTTCTATCTTGTTCACAAGGTAAAAATTAACAAATTTTGGCTCATTCAGTGGTCAATCAGGGGCCGTAACTCCAGAACCTATGATTGGATCTGACGTATTCATCAAGAAATTCAAGATCTATTGTTGTTAAAGATATTTTGCAAGTCTGTATCAAATCAAACCACACATGATGTCTCAATATGGCTGCAAAAGCCAAAATAGCAAAGTTGTGTGCAAGTTTGATTAAACCAATTGCAAAATGTGGTCTCTATCATGTTCACAAGCCAAAATAGCAAATTTTGGCCCTTTAAGGCCCCATGTGGTTCTGGGACAATCTGTGTATGAAAAGAATTGGAACCACTGCCTTACCCTTGCATGATCGTAAGAGGCGACTAATAGGGTCTTAATACTTGGTTTTGCAGTAACTGTGTGATTCCAGCAGGTATGCAAATTTTGATTCCATACCTCATGTTTTTATTTCAATGTAAATGAGATGTGGAACCAAAATTTGTAGTTCTGTTTTGCGCCATATAACCTATACTGTGTTGGTGCGCCGTAAAACTCAAATAAATAAATTGGCCCTTTAAAGGGCCATTACTCTGGAACCCATGAAGGGATCTGGCCAGTTTTCAAAATGAACCGAGATATTATGCCAATAAAAGTTGTGTGCAAGTTTGATTAAATCAGTTGCAAAATGTGGTCACTATCGTGTTCACAAGAAATTGTGGACAGATGACGACGGATGGACAACAAATGAAGGGCGATCACAAAAGCTCACCTTGTCACAGGTGAGCAAAACACATATGCCCCCACAGCCTGTGTGAGGTAAATGGGTCTGTAATTTTCAGTCTCAAAACTGCTGGGACCTTGACCTAATGCTCAAAAATCAACCGGGGCTACCTACTGACCATAGACAGTCATTTAAGTTTATCAGTTATGAAGTTTATCTGCTTAAGGTCAAGAAGGCGTAATTCAGCGCCATCTAGAATAATGTCAAACATTATGCTTGACAACACAACATCTTTGCGTTCTAAACGTTGACAGTAAGCAGCTTGTATGCTGAAGATTTAATTTCGCATCCAGCTTTTCGTCATACTTAAACAGATAAGATAAGAAATTTATTTATTATAGTGATATGTGTAACAACAATGATATGATACTAACAAACAAGAAATATGAAATTTACACCCGGCCAAATGGACTTATATGTCACCTTATTTATAATGTGTTTTCAGAATAATTTGTACTTGTATATCTAAGAATTGCGATAATAAAATTTGGAACAATCGTAGAATAAAACAATGAAATGAAGCTCTCCCTTTGAATGAGGACTTGAATAAATGAATTTTAGTTAATTATCAGTGATACGGATTAATGAGGCTTAGCATTTGGATAATTAATCTAAAAATGTAGTGTACTTAATAATTGTAACACCAAAATTAAATTGCAAAATTCACATCCCTTAATTTTTACTTGGTAATCATAAACTAGTGGATATGATACAAACATACAGTATATTTAAAAGTATGTATTTTAACGATATAATAAACTTCTTCATGATAGGAATGCTTTAACAATATATTCTGCTACCTTTCTAGTATATGATTGCATTAATAAACTTAATAAATCTGTCTCAGATAAATTGTTCTGTGAAGTGTTTATATCACTGAATGTATTATTTCTCAAAGTTGTGTATCTATCACAAGATAGCAGAAAATGAGTCTTCCCTCCAGATGTTCACCAACGAAGCGGCCGGTTCTATCCTTAACAGGAGGATTTCTAAATGAAATTGGCTCAACAGCAGACGCCCATACTTCTTTAAGTTAAGTGTTTGGTACTCCTCTTTTTTAAACGAGGATTTGAACAGGCGATAAGTTCATAACTTATTCACATTCATGATGTCATTTGGCCATCTGGTGTTGCACTTTGTCTTTAAACAATCATTCACAGTTGTTAACAATAGATTTCGTCGTAAATTCACGATTTATGTCTAAGTAATCCATAATCAATTTCACGTCACTGGACCAATTGTTCGTACACCATTGCTAATCGTAGTTAAACACCTTCTTTGTGATTCGGTCGTTGCTGATTATTTGTGAACGATTCCAAAAACATAGTAAACATAGTTTCTGACTCTCAACCATTGGAAGCCACCCTGAGTCACCGTACATAGCCATAATTGGAATGAAGCGATGGACACCAAAGAAATACCTTAAAGCACGATGCTGAATTTTGTCAATGCTTTGAAACTGCTTGAATCCCCATGTTGAAGCCCCATACTCGAGAATTGGCACAACACAGCTGTTATATAGTTTTCATATGCATTAAAGCCGACATCTTTCAAGTTGTGTATTTTACTAATCACGGAACCCAGTGCTCGACCTGCTCCTTTTGCCAAGGTTTCACGGTTCACAGAAAATGAGTTTTTCTCGTCAAAGATTACGCCTAAGTTGTAGTGTTCCACCATTTCCAATATATTATCACCAACCTTGAACACGAAATCAGTATGACGTGTGCGTCCTTGTCGGAAGTGAACACATTTGGACTTAAGCGTATTAATAAGGACGCGCCATTTCTTCCACCATGAGTGAACCACATCCAATATTGATTGCAGTTTCTCTTCAGAGTCCTATATGAGAACTATATCATCTGCGTATAGCAATATCCAGACGTTTACGTTTCCCATATTTACCCAGAGTTCAAGTTCATTAATTTCTTGCACTAAGTCGTTGGTGAACACTGCCCAAAGTGTCAGCGATAATGCACACCCTTGTTTTAGACCAGAGGCACAATGAAACCAGTCTGTTAATGTGTAACTATTCGGCAGGTCCTTACTGGAAATTTTTACACAGGCTGAAGAACTAGCATTATATAGATAGGGCATAAACAATTAAATATCTACCTGAAGTCAGAAAGGAGTGGATATAACTACTGCCTACTTAAAAAAAAATTTCTGATATATTCTTTTCCATCAAAGCTAGAATAAATGCCTTGAAGCCAAAAAATATTATATTTATTATATATTTATTTATGTTTAGAGTAAAAATATGGCTAAGATTTTGTCAGCACTAGATGCTGTATCTAGCTGGGCTCGAAGTAACATCTCCGCTTTCCGGGGAAAATTGTATTTAACTATTTATGAAACATTTGAAACAGATTGAAACCAACTGATAATCTAACGCAGTAAAATGTTTAATAAGAAGTATAATTTTTTCATTACGCCTTTTTGTGTAAGCATTCATGTATACAAGTGTGTCAATAAAAATTGGAAAGAAATCTGAAAATGGCTTACAAAATTAGAATACGCTTAAAATGAAATTTATTTTGTTGTAAACTCTTTTGTGACTAACTTATTTTTCCCTAAAATACAAACAGTTCTTTGTGAAGTTTTGATGCACAAAATCTGCATGTGAAAAAGGGGGGTAGGGGGAAATTTTAAGACATACAGTGAAAACGAAGTCTGAGACCCCTGTATTTTTTTTCGTTCATTTAACAGTAAAAAAAATTTACATGATAATTTTAGTCTTTAAAAAAAAAATCTATGGGACAGTTTACACACTACTTAGTTATTCCGCTCGAAAAAACAATAATTTTGTAGAAAGATTTTGGCATGATTTTTGCATAAAGTCAGCTTTCCGTTGGCGATTAGTCAGAGAACATATTTAAAAATTACATCACTGTATAGGTTTCAACGGGCTTGTTATATTAAAAGAAAAAAAAACTTTTTTGAAATAAATGGATGCCTCGAAACCAAATTAATTGCCGTAAAAACGGCAATGTCACAACTATTTAGGACAAGGCTAAAATGTGATTTCTCAATGCCATTTGCATAAAAAGTGTGCATTTGACCTTTTTAATAATCTTACATCGGGTGAAAATAAGCTTTTGCTATTATTCAAACATGTTATCAACGATGCAACTTGTTCTTGAAATTACCACTCATTACACCTTTTTTACCGGAGTGTTTTCCAGCTATACATCCTTTGTAGCACTAAGGTCAGCGGGACCTTTACCTCCAAAACTATAGGGATAATATTATGACCAATGACATTCGTGCTGTGAAGTTTGATAGCTGTAGGCCCAAGCATTCCTAAGCTAATGCAGCTAATGCTGAGAAACTGCTTTTAGTCTAAAGGTCACATTGACCTACTGAACCCTAAATCGATAGGGGTGAAGTTAGGCACTCTTAGGTCCAAGTTTTCTCCAGTTATTGATCATACACCATTTTCAGTCTTGAGGTTACTGCAACCTTTGACCTACTGACCAGACAAGAAGTTTTGTTTGTTTGTTTGTTTTGGCTTAAACACAGTTTTTCAGTTATGCAACAGCTGGGCAGACAAAAAGTAGAAGCTATCTTGTGACCACAAGCAATCATCTCAGGATGTTTGATCACTGTAAGCATGTGATCTCCAACTACTGATCTGAAACCGAAGTGTCTACCTACTGACAATGAGCAAACAATTTCCTTTCATTAGGGGCATAAAGATGTTCTATGTCTTGATGACATGCTTAAAATATGTAACAATACTTACCAACTATACTACCACTCATCATGGCTTCCGGCTTACAGAAACCCAGATCCGTGACTTTACCTCTGTTTTCCTTGTCAAGCTGGAAACCAGAACACATAATATAATCAAGGTTTCACAAATTTCTTTAGTTTTTAAGAAATAAGAATGTGGAAGATTAAGCTGACAAGTGATATCATACAATGATTTTTGCCACATCACTTGCTAATAGTTTGTTGGCAATTTTTTGGCTAACAGAACAGTCCTACCTCATTTTAATCATTAATTGTGCAGATATTACTGGAAACTGTAAGTATGTAATTACACACTATATTGAAACTTTGCAATTAGGTTGTTATTGAATGATTGAAAATAGCCTGGCCTGAGTGTAAAATTGATTAAGAACAGCTAATTACCAATTATATGTATGCAACTGCTGTTTAATAAGTTGGTTATTATATACCTAAAGGTTATTGTGCACACTTCAAGTTATTGGACCACAAATTTCTGTCCTGTACACCTCTGTTACTATGTATAGCAAGATTTATAACAAGAGCACTGCCTGCGGGTGCCAACGCTCATCTGCAAGTACTGGACATTATGTTAAGAAAAATGTAATGGTTCTTGGCCTTCTTACTCATCTTAATTCATGACAAAAATGTATGAGGTTTCAAAACTATAGTAAGTATTCAAGAAAAGTGAACTTAAAAAACCCCCAAGAAATACTGATTTTCTAAGTTAAAAAGGCACATAATTCTGACAAACATGGTTCTTGACCTACATACTAATCTAATGATAACAAGAGCCATGTCAGACATGGCTAATCCCCCCACCGGGCAGCTGTATTTGCGAATGGAATGTTAATTTTGTGGTTGTTTAGTAATCATTGTAAGTCTTTTGTTTTTTAAAGTCCACAAAAAAACTCCTTACTAGGTAGAGATACCTTATATATAATAAAATTAATAAAATACACCTAAAACTGGAGAGTAACATCTATGCTGTACCACAGAAAAGTGGTCTTGTTTTTTCCCTAGGGTCAATTATAAAAATGTTACAATATAAGTTATTTATAGTAACAACTAAGGGAAGTTAATCTTTAAAAAAAAAAAAAAAAAAAAAAAAAAAAAAAAAAAAAAAAAAAAAAAAAAAAAATTGCAAGTCCACACAAAAATCTTTATCAGGAAGAGACTGGTCAAAATACACCTCAAAATTGGATTTAGCATGTTTGTTGTACTACAGAAAAGTGGTCTCGATTTTTCCCTACGACTAGTAATGAAAAAGTTACAATAAAAGCTATTTAAAGTAACAACAAAGGGAAGTAATTCTAAAGAAGGGAACTGCGCATGACACTTCGTCTCATGATGGTGTATAATTGTGCCAAGTTACATCAAAATCCCTCTATGCATGAAGAAGAAATGCTTCGGACAAAGTCATTCTTGTATCTGACCTTTGGCCTCTAAGTGTGACCTTGACCTTAGGCCTAGTGACCTGGATCTTGCGCATGACACTCCGTCTCGTGGTGGTGAACATTTGTGCCAAGTTATATCAAAATCCCTCAATGCATGAAGAAGAAATGCTCCGGACAAGGTTTTAATTCTTGTATCCTTTGACCTCTAAGTGTGACCTTGACCTTAGACCTAGGGACCTGGTTCCTGCGTATGACACTCCGCCTCGTGGTGGTAAACATTTGTGCCAAGATATATCAAAATCCCTCCATGCATGAAGAAGATATGCTCCGGACAAATTTTTTTAAGAAAATATGATAAAGGGGAATAACTCAAAAAATAGGCAAGGTAGAGTTATTGTTCTTGCACACTGCACTTCCTCCCAATGTGTTCTATCAGTGTATGAAGTTTGAAGAAAATCCCTCCAGTACTTTTGGGGTTATGCTCCGGACAAAATGTTTTAAGAAAATATGATAAAGGGGAATAACTCAAAAAATAGGCAAGGTAGAGTTATTGTTCTTGCACACTGCACTTCCTCCCAATGTGTTCTATCAGTGTATGAAGTTTGAAGAAAATCCCTCCAGTACTTTTGGAGTTATGCTCCGGACAAAATTTTTTAAGAAAATAAGATAAAGGGGAATAACTCAAAAAATAGGCAAGGTAGAGTTATTGTTCTTGCACACTGCACTTCCTCCCAATGTGTTCTATCAGTGTATGAAGTTTGAAGAAAATCCCTCAAGTACTTTTGGAGTTATGGTCCGGACAAAGATCGTTGCGGACGCACGGACGGACGGACGGACGGACGCACGCACGGACGGAGAGCATTTCTAATATCCCCTTCACCTTTGGTGGGGGGATAAATAAACAAGTGTACAAAGTTTCAAAGCTGTTATAGAAATCAAGAAAAGTGACCTAAATAAAAAGGAATTCAATTTTTCTAAGTACATAAAGGGCCATAATTCAGACAACATGCATATCAGATTTATGGCTCTTGGCTTACTTACTCATCTCATGATGATAACCAAGTCTGCAAAGTTTCAAAGCTATTTTTCTAATAGTATTCAAGTGAAATGGACCTAAATAAAAATTTTAACCAAGAAATTGAAATTTTCTAAGTATAAAAAAGGGTCATAATTCTTACAAAGTGCAGGTTAAAGTTATGGCTCTTGGTTTTTTTAATCATCTAGTGATGATAAAGAAGTATGCAAAGTTTCAAAGCTGTAGCTCTTATAGTTTTTTTTAGAAAAAATCGACCTAAACAAAAAAGTTAACCAAGAAAACCAAATTTTCTAAGTAGAAAAGGGGACATAAACACAATGCTTATCAGAGTTATGGTTTTTGGCCTACATAGATATCTAATGATAATAAACAAGTGTGCAAAGTTTCAAAGCTGTATTTCTTATAGTTTTTGAGAAAAGGCAGAACTAAACAAAAATTTTAAACAACGTTGACGCTGAAGCTGATGATCAAGTGACAACAATACCTCAAAGATTTTTTAAACAAGAGCTGTCACAGGAGACAGCACGCTCAACTATTTCGATGCTGCATAGTGAAACTGGGCACATCTGAGGAAACTGGAGCTGTCACCGGAGTGTTTAATGACTCCAATAGTGTATGAAGATATCGCACAATAGCTTGAGTCTTTGTCAAAAATATTAAGTAATAAGAGAGATAAAGATAAAGTGTATCAAAACACTATTTAAGTATAATTCTAAGCAAAAAGGGGCATAGTTCATAAAATATTGTTGCAAGAGTTATGCACCTTGTGTCATATGATGTGGGTGATGATGTGGAACAACTACTTCAAGTTTGAATCAAATCAATTTCGTAATAACAAATATAGTGAAAATGCATCAAAATTAACCTTAAGTTCTAAGTAAAAGGGGCATAATTCATGAAAAAATGGTGCCAGAGTTATGCCCCTTGTGTCAAATGATGTGGGTAATAAGGTGAAAGTTTGAATCAAATCCATTTAGTAATAACTGAAATAGAGTGAAAGTGTATCAAATCTTTAACCTGAAATTCTAAGTAAAAATGGTAAATAATTCATGAAATATTTGTGCAAAAGTTATGGCCCTTGTGTCATCTAATGTGAGTGATGATGTTGAACAACTATTTTAAGTTTGAATCAAATCCATTTAGTAATAACTGAGATATAGTGAAAGTGCATCAAAACTTTAACATGAAATTCTAAGTAAAAGGGGGAATAATTCATTAAATATTGGTATCAGTTATGGGCCTTGTGTCATATGATGTGGGAGATGATGTGAAACAACTACTTTCAGTTTGAATCAAATCCATTTAGGAATAACTGAGATAGAGTAGAAGTGCATCAAAACTTTAACCTGAAATTCTAAGTAAAAAGGGGGGATAATTTATGAAATATTGGTGTAATAGTTATGGCCCTTGTGCCATATGATGTGGGTGATGATGAGGAATAACTATTTTAAGACTAAAGCAAATCTTTCAAGTAATTACAGAGTTAAGGAGAAAAAAGAGAAAGTGTAAAAAAAACTTTAACCAAGGTGGGGACGCAGAAAGACACCAATGCCGACGTGGGTAGGATAGCTCTCCATATATTTCGTATAGTCAAGCTAAAAATCAGATAACTAATAAATATCAATACTAGACACTGAAAGCATTTTCTTTCTTATTTTGCATGAGCTTGTGTTTCATCAAATAACTATAAACAATAACTTACTAGAACATTTTTCAGTTTGATATCCCTGTGAACAAGACCCTGGCTGTGTAAAAACCTGATTCCTTCAACAACATCAATGGACACTTGTAACCTGAAATTTATGTATAAAATAATGTCAATGCTGACACAAATACAGGTACAATGATTACATTATAATACTGTAGAAGTTTAAGTACAGGTAATACTCCAGACTGCTAATTTCTTTTTCTTATATTGTAACTTGGAGTGTGGGGACTGGAGTACTTGACCTTCATACACTTTAATAAAATCTGTAAAATGATCCTTTGGAAGCAAAGAATTCAACCATGAAGAATTATAGCAGACTTGGTTTGATTGAGTCTGCTCATGAGAGGTAATGGAATGTGCAACACCTATAACAACACTGAATCAAAGTATGGGGAGACTTTTTACAGCCGCCACGTGGCACTTAAAGATTGCTGTTGTGATAGTTAATAAAATCTTTAAAACGATCCTTTGGAAGCAAAGAATGCTACCAAGAATTAAACATTACTATGTATTTCATATATTCAAATGAAAATAACTAACTTAAATTCACAATTCATTTTGAAATTTTGAAATTATTATGTATACAATGTGTACTACCTTTCATATATTTATCTATGAAATTTACTTACACCTAAAATATAAAAATCCTCTGGCCTTCACAATAATATTGAAACAAGAGCACCGCCTTGCGGGTGCTGACGCTCATCTGATTTTTTTTGTATAATAGAAATATTGTCCTACCCATGATTTTCTAAGTCTAAAAAGGGCCATCATTCTTGCAAAAAGCAGGATAGAGTTATGTTTCTTGATGTACAGTGTCCACTTATGATTGTGAAAAACTGTTGCAAGTTTTAAAGCAATAGCTTTGATAGTTTATGAGAAAAGTTGCCTTAAACATAATACTCAACCAAGAAAATGATTTTCTAAGTCCAAAAGGGGCAATAATTATTGCAAAAAGCAGGATGGAGTTATGTTGCTTGCTGTACAGGGTCAGCTTATGATGGTGAACAAGTGTTGCAAGTTTCAAAGCAATAGCTTTGATAGTTTAGGATAAAAGCTGACCTAAAGCTTAAAACTTAACCAAGAAAACTGATTTTCTAAGTCCAAAAGGGGCAATAATTCTTGCAAAAAGCAAGATGGAGTTACGTTTCTTGATGTACAGGGTCTGCTTATGATGGTGAACAAGTATTCCAAGTTTCAAAGCAATAGCTTTGATAGTTTAGGAGAAAAGTTGACCTAAACATAAAACTTAACCAAGAAATCTGATATTTTCTAAGTACAAAAGGGGCCAAAAATCTTGCAAAAAGCAAGATGGAGTTATGTTTCTTGCTATACAGGGTCAGCTTATGATGGTGAACAAGTCTTCCAAGTTTCAAAGCAATAGCTTTGATAGTTTAGGAGAAAAGCTGACCTAAACATAAAACTTAACCAGGCAACGCCGACGCACGCCGACGCCGACGCCGACAACAGCTCAAGTGATGACAATAACTCATCATTTTTTTTTCAAAAAATCAGATGAGCTAAAAACAAAAGTTGTGTGGTTTGGAAGCATGAAGAGAAGTTGTCTTGAATTTTTTGAAAGAAGAGAATCTCTGTTGGGAAAATGGAACTTTTACTGTTTTAGGAATTAAATTTTCACTCAAAATAAAAGAAATCATAAAACTTAATTACAAAGACGAAATATCTATTTACGCAATGGTTAAGGAGAATTTTGACTCCTTATGGTAAAATCACAGTAATTAAAACACTAGCATTGTCAACAAGAGCTCCGCCAAGCGGGGCAATATACGCTCAAAGGGTTATAGCGTGGCAATATACGCCCAAAGGGTTATATCAGAGGAAGGGGGCAAAATTTAAAGAACTCGACTGTTGAAACTCAAAGGACAGGAACAACAAAGGGAAGAAATTCCAAAAAATATTCTCTAAGTCCACAAAAAAAATCCTTACCAGGTACAGATATGTAAAAATACACCTAAAAATTGGAGGTACCATTCATGTTGTACCACAGAAAAGTGGTCTCGGTTTTTCCCTACGGCCAATAATAAAAAAGTTAAAAAATAAGCTATTTATAGTAACATAAAAGGGAAGTCATTCAAAAAAGAATTATTGTAAGTGAACAAAAAAGGGAACTGCTAAATAAAAACAAGAGAACCGCAATGCAGAGCTAATACTTGGAATCACAAATAAATTAAGAGCTGCTTTATTATTCTTATAGCAAAGAAGTATATTTACAGCTGTAGATACAACAATCAAAACCTTAATTTACAAAGTTTTAAATGTATCATAAGGTGTTATTATAACACATAGAAATATACTCAGTGCTCAATATGCAAATGGGAAAAATTTGATAAAAGGTGGTCTACATATAAAATTCTGGTTACAGAAGAAATTCTTCACTAAGTACATGATTCTCTTTTTATTCTGTAACTTTTATTTGGTATCATTTTTTGTTAGAATTGATAAAGAATTAACAAAGTTTTTACTTGAGGTTAATTATGGAGGAAAGTCCAGCATACTGTCTTACCACATAAGTAACATAAAGTAATACTGATATATATAATTAATGTATCGTAATTAATATATCACAATATAATACAAAGTAATTTAGTATTGAAAATAATATGACAAAGAGGTTTCATAATATTAATGTAGTCTTTGTCTTTTTTTTGCTGATGTATTTCTGTCGTTAAATTGTTGTAGTTACGTCTTTTTGGGGATCACAATATCCTATTATATTAAGTCAAACATCAAAGGAATTTAATAAATAACTATTTTATTTTGAAAAAACTGAGCCTGTGCACATAATGTATAAAATAACCATATCAATATTTATCTTTATTGTGAGTAAGTCAACCTATCTGTTTCGTTTTGTGCAAGGTCAACTTAATACTGACTTGTTATAAGTTCTACAGATGTTGTAACATTAATCGGCTCCCGAAATATAATTAATTTGAACATGTTTTTTTCCCTATAAATTACAATAATAACTAACTGTTAAGACCATTTAGAATGCATTGTATAATTATATTTGTACATACCAGTACCCTAACGAACCAATTTATTTTATTTTCAGCCAGCTGAATGGACTATTGTAAAAGTAGTTTCATGTCATAGTATGTTAATGTAGTCTTTGAAAAGACGTAGAGCTTGTCTGTAAGTTAATAATTTAATATGCATTATTGGAATAAAATATTCCCCCACTCCCCCTCCAAAAAAAAAAAATCCCATTCATTCTTAGACATCTGAAATCCACAAAATCATGACCCTATCATGAACAATTTATTTCCATGAAATTAAACACTTTCACATTTAAAATCTAAAGCTGCCATACTAACATCCTTTCAATGCATAAATACCCTACATAAAGTGCAACTAACAACTGTTTATGTGTGGGTTATATTTATAAGGAAAGCTTGTATGAATACAAAGTATGAAGAACTCACCGACCAACCCAGTCCAAATGTTGTTTGATTGCTGTGTACAGATCACGCTGTAGTCGATCCATGACCAGCAGTACTGCAGGAGTGGTCCCACCTCCATATGTGTAATCTATGATTGACCCACGTAGCATAACCACCCTATCATGGTCTGGTATATTCCTGCAAATGATAAGATATATATGTAATTAAACAACTAGGTGTTTTTGTCATAAAAACATATACCACCCCTCTATGTATTCCTTTAGCTCTGGTGGCCATTTTGTGCAGGGAAGTGAAACATGTCGGTGATATGCACAACTTGGCTTGGTACTGATCACTCCTGTGAAGTTTTGTAGAAATCTGTCCAGCAGTTTGACCTGTGAAAGCCGTAAAAGATTCTTCTATTTTTAGCTCTGGTGGCCAATTTGTGCAGGGAAGCGGAACGTGCCAGCGATATGCACAAAAAGGGTTGGTACTGATCACTCCTGTGAAGTTTCATCGAAATCCAGCCAGCAGTTTGACCTGTGAAAGCCAGACAAGATTTTTCTATCTTTAGCTCTGGCAGCCATTTTGTGCAGTGTAGCATAACATGTCAGTGATATGCACAACTAGGCTTGGTACTGATCACTCTTGTGAAGTCCGTTGAAATCCGGCCAGTAGTTTGACATGTGAAAGCCAGACAAGATTTTTCTATCTTTGGCTCTGGCAGCCATTTTGTGCAGTGTAGCAGAACATGTCAGTGATATGCACAACTAGGCTTGGTACTGATCACTCTTGTGAAGTTTCGTTGAAATCCGGCCAGTAGTTTGACATGTGAAAGCCAGACAAGATTTTTGTATTTTTAGCTCTTGTTGCCAATTTGTGCAGCGAAGTGAAACATGCTGGAAAAATGCTCACTTAGGCTTGGTATTGATCACTCCTATGAAGTCTCATCAAAATTCGGCCAGCATTAGACCTGTGAAAGCCAGACAAGATTTTTCTATTTTTAGCTCTTGTAGACATTGGAATTTCCACTGGACATAAAATTACGTTTTTCAAGAAATATGACATTGTTATATAGATACAGATATGCTGCAACACCAGCCAAGTTCCCCCACATTTTTGTACGGAAAAAAACTCCGGCAATTTATGGATCTTGTACAACTTTTATAAACGGTAAGGTACTATTACCTGAGGGAAAATATCATTATCATGGTGTTTGAAAGTCTTTAAATGTATTCACCATGATCAATATAATATACAATGAATATTTTGTAGAAAATAAATTCACCCTTTATATGCACAACCACACACTTATCTACATTATTTTACATGATTACATATACATCTCATATGTAGATCTGTAACATTTAAATATGTCATAAAACAAGCTTAAATCTGGATGGGAAAAGGCTGGCACAGTTAATGCTATTTGTTTGACTGACTCGTGTAGCCTTCTGTAAATCAAGGCCAGTAGTAACCAAGCAATCTCTTTTCATAAATGCTGACTTCAATTTTTGAAATCATTTAGTTTGCCATGTGTATATTATTGAGAATAAGTTATTTTTCATTAGTTGTAGTTGCAACAAAATTCATTCTGTGGAGGTCTGTCATAACATTTTAAGTAAATTGTATCAAATGAATTATAACTTTTTTTCACAGAAACATAGAAAAGACAATACATAAATATCTTTAAAATGATAAATGACTGAAGTATTTTACTATCTATAATATATATTTATAGGTATCTGATTAACCATTACCCTGCTAAACTAAAATGGACCGGTCCATCATTCAATTTGGACAGTACCATTTATTATCCATAGGGGTGTTCAGGGTGTTCACTGAAAATTACTGACTGAATAGCGAACAGAGCAGACCATGATCAGGCTGCACGGATGTGCAGGCTGATCATGGTCTGCTCTTGTTGTAAAGGCAGAACCACTTGCAACAGCAAGCTAAAGGTTAACTGCACAATGATTTTAAGATCTGAGATTTAAGATTACAATATGGCTAATTTTTGTGTTGTTATCAATGTGGAATCAAGAATTAGTGCTCACATGAAAGTGCTTTAAAAGCTCTAAATTAGGCTCTTATTAATAAATCTATGTTTACAGTAAACTGACATTGACACTCTATGATATGGTGTTCAACACTTCTGGATTTGCAGGATGGATAAGCACAAAGCTTACCCCACCCAAAATTTTGAAGGAGGCATTTGAAACCTGCTATAATGTTTGGTATCAACAAAGAGAACTACAATACCATATCATTTAACATTGATGAAGAATGTCACTATAAAATGACAAAATGACAAAATAACAAACTGATGTTATATTTTCTTGCAACAGAAATGTCTTAGAATTTAAATCAAAAGTTTGTTGAACTGCCATCAACAGAACTGTAATAATTTATTAAAGTGTTTATAACCAAATGAAAATGTGTGCTTTAGATCATATATGAATCTTGCTCAAATATCACACCTTGACTTTTAATGCTTGAAACAGTCTGAATTCTTGAAATTTATTTTATATTAAAAAATATTTTAAAAATGAGGCTCTTCATTTTTTATCACCTTGAAATGCTTGTTCAGGCGCAGCAAACAAACATGTTTTAAAGATGGCTTGGTGGACTTCCTAAAGACATCACAAATTTGTTGGTAAATTATTGAATATAGTTTTAATGAAATTATATTGTCTGGTATCAATGATGGTTATACTATATAAGTTTGCAATGCTTTATTTCATAATTTACCAGCCTTAATAAAGAACAGTGTTCATAACAGTTGGCTGTCAGGAGAATGTCAAAACAACAACATAACAACATCAAAACAATGTCAAACATTTTCAAATTTCACAAACAGGTAGCAACGAAAATTGCCATATATTTGCTAATAACAGGTCAAAATTCAAGAAACAAAGACTTCTGATCTCAGTATATGTAGACTGTATTTTGCAGAATGCAGTAAAAACTCAAAATGTCAAAATTTTGTCAAATGGCCCAAAATCGCATGTCGCTGCTCAATAATAATCAAGTCCATTTACAATAACAGAGATATGGTGAAAAAAGCATCAAATTTAAACTTAAATACTATGTAAAAAGGGGTCATAATTCATAAAATACTGATGCAAGAGATATGGCCCTTGTGTCATATGATGTGAGTGCTGATGTGGAACAACTATTTTAAGTCTGAATCAAATCCATTTAGTAATAACTGAGATAGAGTGAAAGTGCATCAAAACTTTAACCTGAAATCTTCAGTAAAAAGGGGGATAATTCATATAATATTGCCGCCAAAGTTATGGCCCTTGTGTCAAATGATGTGGGTGATGATGTAGAAGAACCATTTTAAGTTTGAATCAAATCCACTTAACAATAACTGAGATAGAGTGAAAGTGCACCAAAACTTTATGCTGAAATTACAAAGGGGGATAATTCATGAAATATTGGTGCAAGAGTTATAGCCCTTGTGTCATATGTTGTGTTTGATGATGTGGAACAACTGTTCTAAGTCTGAATCAAATTCTTTCTGAAATTATAGAGATACAATGAAAATGCATCAAAATTAACCTTAAATTCTAAGTAACAATGGGGCATAATTCATGAAAAATTGGTGCCAGATTTGTCGACCTTGTGTCATATGATGTGGTGATGATGTGGAACAACTGTTTTAAGTTTGAATCAAACCCATTCAGCAATAACTGAGATAGAGTGAAAATGAACCAAAACTTTTAACTTAAAATTCTAAGTAAAAAAGGGTGATAATTCATGAAATATTAGTGTAAGAGTTATTATCCTTGTGCCATATGATGCTGATGATGATTAGGAATAACAATTTTAAGTTTGACACAAATCCGTCTAGTAGTTACAGAGAAAAACAGAAAGTGCATCAAAATTTTAACCAAGGTGCGGACGTGAAAGGACGCCACCAAGTAGAAAGCTGACCATACTTCGTAACTATAGTCGAGCTAAAAATAATCACTATGTGTAAAATTATAACTTAAAATATCACTTAAGTTATGGTTACACTGGCAGATACCCTGATTCTGGTACAGTAGTTATGTATTGTATTGGTAGGGAAAAAAAATGCCTTTTCATATATGATGGAGCCCTGTTGGAGATGATTTAAAAAACATGATAATAACTAGAGATGCTTTTGAGAAAAGCGCATGTCTCCCACAACTGCCTAATCATCAAAATAGTAAGTCAGTCTTTATATACTGTTTATTTAATCCACATGTGCATGCGCTTTCCTGACACCAAAAGGACGCATATACTACTAGTAGTATAGGCGCTGGTTTAGGGGTAAAACTGCGCAAGAAATCTGAGTGTTTTGGTAAACCAAGGGCCATAATTCCGAAGTGCCTAGGCCGATTTGGCTAGTTATTGAACTTGGCTGAGCACTTATTGGCAGACACATTTTGTTGAAGTTTGGTGAAGATCGGATGAGAATTGTTCGACTTAGAGTGCGGACAAGCTTTGTGACAGACAGACAGACACACACACAGACTGGAGTAAATCAATATGTCTCCCACACCACTGTGTGGTGGGAGACATAATAATATCTGTCATGTGTTTACGAGTTATTGCCCAATGCGCAGCTGCCCTCGGGATGGATATTTCTACAATTTGTAAACACGACATATTTTTCTTGCATATCGTATACATATAAGCTTTTTATTCTGACAGATAATTTTTCTTGTATACCGCATTTTACAAATAATAGAATAATTAAAGCAAACAGAAATACTTTCTTTGTAGCACTCTTTTTTTACAGTAGAATATGTACACAAAGTGTGGGAAATGAACGTCCATAAGCAGAAGCAACATCATGACATTTCAGTGACGCAGAATAACAAAGTTCCACTTTAGTTTTATCATTTGTAGTGTAACGGTATTTTCTTACCATAAAATAACATATTTTGAATAGAGAAATATACTATAAGGAACTATAAGGGGAGAAATTATCAAGGTACCTGAATTTTTCATTTTTTACATAAACAATAAATAATCAATGCATGAATCGCTAGTTGTCATTTACAGCCCGAGAGTCATCTGGCATGGGGGTGCCAGATCTGTTTTGCTGGCAAAGGGTAAAATCACCAGAAACTCAAGTCTGGTGTGCAAGAAAGAATTATCTGGTCAACTCTTTTTGAAACTAGTTACCACTTTAAACAAGAACAAGAGCTGTCCGTAAGACAGCCAAGCTCGACTATTCGAAATATTGTCCCAGAAGCAGGAAAATATTACCCAAAAAGGTTAAATATCAAAAGAGTTTTAAGTTCAAAAAGGGGGAATAAATTGACCAAAATGCATATCAGTTATGGGACTTGCTGCTATCAACTAGTTTTATAACCCCGAAGGCACATGTAAAGTTTCAATTCAATATCTGCATTAGTTTTGGAGATAGAAACTTGCATGTAAAACTTTAACCAGAATTTTCAAAGTCCAAAAGGGGGCATAATTTGCCCAAAATACATGCCAGAGTTATAGGACTTGATCCAGTGAGGTTAGTAATTGATCTAGAAAAAGAAAAAATAAGTTTCAAATCTATATGCCTTTTAGTAATAGCTGTATGTACTTGCACGCAAAAGTTTAACCAGAATTTGCTAAGTCCAAAAGGGGACATAATTTGGCCAAAATGAAGGTCAGAGTTATGGGACTTGCTGCTATCAACTAGTTTTATAACCCCGAAGACACATGTGAAGTTTCAAATCAATATCTGCATTAGTTTTGGAGATAATAACTTGCATGTAAAACTTTAACCAAAATTTTCTAAGTCTAAAAGGGGGCATAATTTGCTCAAAAAACATGTCAGAGTTATGGGACTTGACCCAGTGAGGTTGGTAATTGATCTAGAAAAAGAAAAAATAAGTTTCAAATCTATATGCCTTTTAGAAATAGCTGTATGTACTTGCACGCAAAACTTTAACCAGAATTTTCTAAGTCCAAAAGGGGAAATAATTTGGCCAAAATGAAAGTCAGCGTTATGGGACTTGCTGCTATCAACTAGTTTTATTACCCCGAAGACACATGTGAAGTTTCAAATCAATATCTGCATTAGTTTTGGAGATAGTAACTTGCATGTAAAACTTTAACCAAAGTTACTAAGTCCAAAAGGGGGCATAATTTGTTCAAAATACATGTCAGAGTTATGGGACTTGACCCAGAGAGGTTGGTAATTGACCTAGAAAAAGAAAAAATAAGTTTCAAAGCTATATGCCTTTAATTGGTGGCTGTATGTACTTGCATGCAAAAACTTAACCAAGGTGTGACGCCGACGCCGACGCCAGGGTGAGTAGAATAGCTAGACTATTCTTCGAATAGTCGAGCTAAAAATGTTCTTAACCAATGTGGGTCATGTAATCATAGTTCAAAATAAATCTAATTACAGTAAAACACCGCTCGCTCGAGGTCGCAAGGGGATGAGCAAAATGCTCGAGTTATCCATGGTTTCGAGCAACCCGAACATTGACCAACATAAGAAGAAAATTGAAGTTTGTTTTACCAATACCAACTGTCATCGCGACCATTTGCAGAGTAAACGGTGATGCGTAATAATAATATACTTCTGACATTTTCAAAAAAAAGTATTTCAAACGTTATCAATGCAGACGTTTCAATACGTAATTTGTAAATGGGACTTGTGAAGAAACAACTAGGACTATTTATTTTTATTTATCAACAAGTGCATATCAAAATTATCTTCTCAATTTTATGAAAAGGTTATATTATTTCCTTCATTTGCATGCAAACAATTGCTGATTAAAATACTAAGATCTCATGACAATCTTCTTGATCCCACAGAAGAGAAGATTTAAGTAATCAGTAATTCATATCTGATCAATAAAACTTTTTTTCAACTTTTTATCAATAATTATTTTCATTATCAGATCAAATATACCGACAAACAAACATTTAGGACTGGGAATAGACCACACAATTCTCACGGTGTGTGAACATTTTTAATTAACCGATATATTCTGACCACCGAAAAATTTGTGGTGTGAAAAATTTCGACTTCTCTGCTCGAGTTTGCCAGAAGCAACAAAGAGTAAATTAATACACAGGGACCAGATGTCATGCTCGAGCGATCGAGTTATCGATGCTTGACCCAGCCATGGTAATTTCACACAGAAAATAGAAGGAAATCGGCCGGGACCACATGAATTGTTCGAGCAAGCCCGGGTACTTGAGTCATCGATGCTTGAGCTAGTGGTGTTTCACTGTAATTTACTTTGACTGACCTGTCACTTGTTTATTAGTTTCTGTGTCAAACTATGAAACCTGACAGAAAGTAGAAGCTAAGTCAAAAATACATTGAACGATGGACATTATCAATAGTTTCTTAGTATGCTGTGTGAGATACTCATGTTTTCTGTACAAAAACTTAGCCTAGAATTTGTTTCCTTTAGTACAGACATTGCCATATCCTCAAATGACAAACATTTGAATAAATGCATCTAATGTTGAATTCCAACACTGAACCAAGAATCAATCAATAGCATCCTGGAATGTTGAGACACCTGTCTACAAACTCAGTGTTAATCCTTGTTTCAAATGAAGATACTTTCCTAAACTTACTTCGTATAGAAGAATTCTAAAGCAAGGTCATTCCAGTGTTTGTCGTCAGGGGGAACAACTGATTTTATTGCACAGGGAGAGTGACTCGCCCAATTATCACAGGCATAAACCACACCATACTGTCCTCTACCAATTTCTTTTCCCATCTGGGGCATTCCTGCAAACATCCAGTTACAGAAATTATTGTTTTATAGGAGCTTTTGGGGTACATTCTTATATGACTAGCAATGCTTAAAACATCACATAGATATAATGATGTCATGTCAATATGATATTTAGCGCCATGTATGCATCTAGAAATAGCACTTTCAGATTTGATCAAACATTTTACTTATAGACATATAAGCATTATAATATATAGCATATTTTAAACAAAATGTCACATTGTACAACTATCTTGATTAATATTTACACACATACAGAAATGGTCTTTTGCTTTGCAGAATAATTTGCCATCATTTTTGTTCAAACTGAACTCTTTTGCAAGATGTATTACCATTTACCGTCCTGGCATGAATAACAAGAGCTGTCTGTAAGACAGCGCGCTCCACTATTTGGCGATTTGACAGTAAAATGAATTTATGTCTCAATAAAAGACCTCTACTTTAAAAGGAAGATACACCAAGAAATAAAAAGACCCTCCTACTCAGAGGGTTTAAAGGGGATTGTTACCACACATGCAGATGATGATAATAAAGATACATTTTAAGTTTTCAGTCATTATCTTATATTGTACTGAAGTTATATCCAGAAAGCAAGGATTGCCAAAAACTTTAAGTATGAAAGGGGCATAATTCTGTCAAAAATACAATTAGAGTTTTGGGATCGTAACCACACATGCAGATGGTGATTAAAAAGAAATATTTTTAATTTCAAATCACTATCTTTTAAAGTACCAAAGATATGTCTATAAATGAAGCTGTCGAAAAATTTAACATGAAAGTAATTCCAAGTATAACAACTTGGGGTGACCTTGACCTTGGGTATAATAGGCCCAGCCCCTGCACATACTTTTTTGTATGCTGGACAAAGTTTATGTGAAGTTACAGTAAGATATAAGCAATAGTTACAAAGATATGACAGAAAAACAAAGGTTGCTGAAAAACTTTAACCTTAAAAATAACCTGAGTATAACACCTTGGTGACCTTAACCTTGGGTATAATAGGCCAAGCCCCTGCATATACTTTGTTTGCATGCTGGACAAAGTTTACGTGAAGTTACAGTAAGATATAAGCAATAGTAACAAAGATATGACAGAAAAACAAAGGTTGCCGAAAAACTTTTACCTTATAAATAACCTAAGTATAACACCTTCGTGACCTTAACCTTGGGTATAATGGACCCAGCCCCTGCACATACTTTGTTTGTATGCTGGACAATGTTTATGAGAACTTGGAGTAAGATATAAGCAACAGTAACAAAGATATAACAGAAAAACAAAGGTTGCCGAAAAACTTTAACATTAAAAATAACCTAAGTATAACACCTTGGTGACCTTAACCTTGGGTATACTGAGCAACCACGTGCTTCTCAAAAATCGAGTATCTTCGGCGATTATTGCCTAAAAATAATTGGTTTTGGAAAAAAAATGGCCGCTGAAAGGGGTCAAATATGATGGTCGGGAGGCAATTTCGGTGGCCGCTGAATAAAGTGATAAAATAGAGAAAAATCCGTCGGGGGCATCATAAAATGACCGCTGAACGGAGGTGACCACTGATCGGAGGTGACCGTTAGTACAGGTTAGACTGTAATGGGCTTAGCCCCTGCAGATACTTTGTTTGCATGATGAACAATGTTAATGTCAAGTAACAGTGAGATATAAGCAATATTAGCAAAGAAAAACAAAGGTTGGCGAAAAACTTTTAACCAAGAAAACTCATGCCGACGCCGGAGCCAGTAGAATAGCACCCCTGTTGTCCAAATAGTGGAGCTAAAAAATTGGCGCAATGCAAGCTCAAAGGAACAGTTCTATATATTTGATCTAAATTTGACAATAAGACATATTAATTTAGATTCAAAATATTTTATAGCGAAACCTTGTTTGAACACTTTTTATACACTTGAGCGGTTATACGTCATTAGACATAAATTTGCTCGAGCTGTGCAACCATAAGTTATTATACCTGACATATAACTGCCCATCATGTATAAATAGTGTTAAAACATGGTTTTGCTATATAAATTATTTCTTAAATCAGCAAACCGTGCATGTGCTTCTATTTTTTTTTCAGAATGATATTTTAAAATCAGAGAATGACCAAAAAAAAAAAAAAATTGTAGAAAAAATCTTTTCATAATTATCATAAACAGTAAGTTAAAAATATATACAGTAAATCTGTTAGTTTGTATGACCTGTTTACAATAAAAAAACATGTTTCTTTTTTCTCAGTCAAGAAGCACATTGCAGTAACTTGATTTTAAGGCCTGTTTTAAGATCTTACCATATAGGATGAGATCTTTCAGAGATGTACTCTCAAGTGCTACCTTTGCTACACGTGGAGCATGCACCTTCCGAAGTTTGAGTCTTTCCTCCTCAATCTTATCCAATCTCCCACCATGCTTCACTTCAAGCTGTTTCAAAGCTGACAGAAATGCTTCATGAGATTTGTTTAGGCGATCTTTAATCTGTGAGGATATACTCTTTGCTAACCTACATGTAGAAACAATACACAAAGTCAGTCAGTGAATCTAATACATATGATGTAGTTAAAGTACTTATACTTTTTCTATCAGCTATGTTTCCACTCCAAACAATCAAACTCACAACTTTAAAATTTATCATTTTTCATATGAATGGTTCCTATTATTTGGCAATTTTCATTTAAGACTGCTAGCTAACATTTTAGCACTAACCTCAGTACTAGGGCTTGCCAACATATTGGTACTTGCCTAGCAGTACTAAAGCTTGCCAACATATTCGTACTTGCCTAGCAGCACTGAGGCTAACTTGCCTAGAAGCACTGAGGCTAACTAACTACCACCCACCTAGTAGCTCTGAGGCTAGTTAAAGTATTGCCACATGCCTAGCAGAATTGAGGCTAGCTAATATATTGCCACTCACCTAGTAGCACTGAGGCTAGTTAAAGTATTGCCACATGCCTAGCAGAATTGCGGCTAGCTAATATATTGCCACTCACCTAGTAGCTCTGAGGCTAGTTAAAGTATTGCCACATGCCTAGCAGAACTGAGGCTAGCTAATATATTGCCACTCACCTAGTAGCACTGAGGCTAGTTAAAGTATTGCCACATGCCTAGCAGAATTGAGGCTAGCTAATATATTGCCACTCACCTAGTAGCACTGAGGCTAGTTAAAGTATTGCCACATGCCTAGCAGAATTGAGGCTAGCTAATATATTGCTACTCACCTAGTAGCTCTGAGGCTAGTTAAAGTATTGCCACATGCCTAGCAGAATTGAGGCTAGCTAATATATTGCCATCCACCTAGTAGCTCTGAGGCTAATTAAAGTATTGCCACATGCCTAGCAGAATTGAGGCTAGCTAATATATTGCCACTCACCTAGTAGCACTGAGGCTAGTTAAAGTATTGCCACATGCCTAGCAGAATTGAGGCTAGCTAATATATTGCCACTCACCTAGTAGCTCTGAGGCTAGTTAAAGTAGCAGAATTAAGGCTAGCTAATGTATTGCCATTCATCTAGTAGCACTAAAGCTACTGAGGCAAGTTAATATATTGCAGCACTGAAGCAAGCTAACATACTGTCACTCACCTATCAGCAATAAGGCTAGCTAACATATTGTTATTTATCTAGAAGTATTTAGACCATCTAACATATCATCGATCACCTTGGAGCACTAAGGCTAGTTAATATTATCAGCACTCATTTATCAGCACTGAGGCTAGCTAACATATCACCAGTCACCTAGCAGCACTGAGGCTAGCTAACATGTCCTCATCAACAGAGCAACACTGAGACTAGCTAACATGTCCTCATCAACAAAGCAGCACCGAGACTAAGCTAACATGTCTTTCTATTAATATCTCTTTAAATATTTTGAGTATAGGTTAGAATTTTTACAGGAGTTGCATATGGTTGAAGGTTTCTAAAAAAAGTCAAAAAATTCATTTACAGTCAAAATGTCAGAGAGATCCTTTACATTTTAATGTGGTGATATGTCCTCATCAACCAAGCAGCACTGAGACTAGTTAACATACCAGCATTCACCAAGTAGCACTGAAACTAGCTAACATGTCCTCATTCACCAAGCAACACTGAGACTAGCCAACATGTTTTCACTCACCTAGCATTGCTGATTCTAACTTCATGGAGCACTGAGACTAGCTAACATGTCCTCACACCACCGAGCACTAAGAGTATCTAGCTAACATGTCCTCATACCAAGGAGCACTGGGACTAGCTAACATGTCCTCACACCACAGAGCACTGAGACTAGCTAACATGTCCTCATACCACGGTGCACTGAGACTAGCTAACATGTCCTCACACCATGGAGCACTGTGACTAGCTAACATGTCCTCACACCACAGAGCACTGAGACTAGCTAACATGTCCTCACACCATGGAGCACTGAGACTAGCTAATATGTCCTCACACCATGGAGCACTGAGACTAGCTAACATGTCCTCCCACCATGGAGCACTGAGACTAGCTAATATGTCCTCACACCATGGAGCTCTGAGACTAGCTAACATGTCCTCACACCACAGAGCACTGATACTACACACCGAGGAGCGCTGAGACTAGCTAACATGTCCTCCCACCATGGAGCACTGCAACTAGCTAACATGTCCTCACTAACCTAGCAGTGCTGAGACTAGCTAAAATACCAGCATTTACGTAGCAGTGCTGAGACTAGCTAACATGTCCTCATTCAACAAGCAACACTGAGACTAGCCAACATGTTTTCACTCACCTAGCATTGCTGAACCTCACACCATGGAGCACTGAGACTAGCTAGCATGTCATCACACCATGGAGCACTGAGACAAGCTTACATGTCATCACATCATGGAGCACTGAGACAAGCTAACATGTCCTTACACCATGGAGCACTAAGACAAGCTAACATGGCCACACACCATGGAGCACTGAGACTTGCTAACATGTCATCAAACCATGGAGTACTGAGAATAGCTTACATGTCATCACACCATGGAGCACTGGGACTAGCTAACATGCCATCATGGAGCAAAGAGACTAGCTAACATGTCCTCACACCATGGAGGACTGAGAGTAGCTAACATGTCATCACACAATGGAGCACCGAGACTAGCCAACATGTTTTCACTCACCTAACATTGCTGAACCTCACACCATGGAGCACTGAGACTTGCTAACATGTCCTCACACCACCAAGCGCTGAAACTTGCTAACATGTCGTCATTCACCAAGCAGCACTGAGACTAGCTAACATGTCCTCACACCATGAAGCACTGAGACTTGTTAACATGTCGTCATTCACCAGGCAGCACTGAGACTATCATTGTTCACCTAGCAGCATTGCGATTAGCTAACATGTCTCCGCTCACCTAGCAACACTGAGATTTGCTAACTTAGCAGCACTGAAACTAACTAATCAATAAGCACATGTAGCAGCATTATAGTGTCACATACCTAGCAGTACTGAAACAAGCTAAAATATTGGTACTCACCTAGCAGCACTGAGACTAGTTAACATATCGGCTGCAACTTTTGTCTTCCATTCATCATCAATCTTGGGACTCTGGCTCCATGGCATGGCTTGAACCAGCTGAAAAGGTTAAGTATGATCAATCTTGTTTCATGCATGCATTTTCAGTTTAAACCATTCGATAGTGCTTTAAGGTATGTCTGGTGCCAGGATGAGTACAAAGACTCACTCAAGTAATTCATGTCCCCCACATTTTCTTTCTACTTTCAAACTGAAAAATCACCCTGCTGTAAAAGTACATACATTGAAATGATTTTCTACTTTGACCTACTTAGTGCTTCAGTTAGTTTATAAGCCAGCTTAAGCTGAAAATCAGATAGTAAATTGAGCAACAGAATTGCAACCACACCTAAATATGAAGGTATGTGATGTCACGGACATAAATAATGAATGCCGTTTTTAGATGTTATAGTTGTTTTAAATCAAGTTAAATAAATTTGAGCCTTTTATCATTTACCGTTATTATAGTTTCATAATTGCAGTTGTCACTTGGATGTTTTGTGTGTAAATAAGGAGGGGCGCCATGGGTTTCTTTACAGATGATTTCGGTACTTTACAACATCCAATTTACAACTTCAACACATTTTGGCATATTTATTAAAAACATTATGGAAATTTCTTGCAAAATTGATTTACAAGTTAAATCTAAAAACAATACTACCAATACCCAGACATGTTAAAAAAATAACATTCGTGCTTTGAATTAAGGCCCCCTTTTCTACATACAATTTGCAATTAATTTAAGATTTGGATTTTATCCAGGCTTGACCTGAAATTGAAAACAGGTCTCAAAATTCAAATTTCACTGGGCCTATAACTGATTAGTAATTGCTGGAAACAGCTATACCTATGCAGCATAGCACAAACAAATAGCAAGAGCTGTCACTGGAGACAGCGCGCTTGACTATTTCGATGCTGGATAGTGAAACTGGGCATATTTAACGAAGCTGGAGCTGTCTCTGGAGTGTTTAATGACTCCAACATGGATGAAGTATTGGATAATAGCTCAAGTCTGTGTGAAAGGTATTAAGAAATAAGAGAGATAAGTGAATCAAAACATTAAATATTAAGTATAGTTCTTAGGAAAAAGGGGGCATAATTCATGAAATATTGTTGCCAGAGTGATGCACCTTGTGTCATGTTGAATCAAATCCATTTAGTAATAACTTGAGATAAAGTGAAAATTTAATTCTAAGTAAAAGGGGCATAATTCATGAAAAATTGGTGCCAGAGTTATGGACTTTGTGTAATATGATTTGGGTGATAAGGTGGAACAACTATTTTAAGACTGAATCAAATCCATTCAGTAATAACTGAGTTAGAGTGAAAGTGCGTCAAAACTTTAACTTGAAATTCTAAGTAAAAAGGGGGGATAATTCATGAAATACTGGTGCAAGAGTTAAGGCCCTTGTGTCATATGATGTGAGTGAAGATGCTGAAC
Organism: Mercenaria mercenaria; assembly: GCF_021730395.1. Lineage (NCBI taxonomy): Eukaryota > Metazoa > Mollusca > Bivalvia > Venerida > Veneridae > Mercenaria > Mercenaria mercenaria. The sequence goes on from NC_069373.1 coordinate 40,382,186, forward strand.
AACTATTTTAAGTCTGAATCAAATCCATTTAGTATTAACTGAGATAGTTTGAAAGTGCACCAAAACTTTAACCTGAAATTCTAAGTAAAAAGGGGGGATAATTCATGAAATATTGGTGCAAGAGTTATGGCCCATGTGTCATATGATGTGAGTGATGATGTAGAACAACTATTTTAAGTCTGAATCAAATCCATTTAGTAAATTCTAAGTAAAACGGGGGGATAATTCATGAAATATTGGTGCCAGAGTTATGACCCTTCTGCCATATGATGTGGGTGATGATGTTGAACAACTATTTTAAGTTTGAATCAATTCCATTTAGTAATAACTGAGATAAAGTGAAAGTGCACCAAAACTTTAACCTGATATTCTAAGTAAAAAGGGGGTATAATTCATGAAATATTGGCACTAGAGTTATGATCCTTGTGCCATATGATGTGGGTGATGATGAGGAACAACTATTTTAAGTTTGAAGTAAATCCATCAGAAATAAAAAAGATAAAGAGAAAGTGCATCAAAACTTTAAACAAAGTGCGGACGTGGAAGGACGCCGACGCCACACCAGGTCGTGTAGGATATCTGTCCATACTTCGTATAGTCAAGCTAAAAATGAATAAAACACAAATGTCTACAAAGTTTTAGATCATACGTCACAGTATTTTGAAGTTATTGAGTGGGAACCAACACTGCAAACAGACATATGGGTGACCAGCAACATAACATAGCATGTCCTCTGATCTCTTCACATGACAGAGACCATTACTTTTCAATAACAAACCTAAAAATCAGAATGGGTCTATGGTGAATATTTTTTATAACTAACAATCACTGTGTCTTTGACCCCTGACTTTAACCAAATAGCCTACAAATAAATAGAGGTCATGCACTGCCCATGAACAATGTACAAGAGCTGAGATCCATGTGCATATTAAGTTCGAGGTTCATGGGTGCCAACATTATTAAAAGTCACTTGCTGCCAAAGAGCAATGTGCCTGCCAAGTTTTAAGGTCATAGATGAAGTTGGGCAGAAACTGAGTTTGACCTTTAGACTCATGCCCTCAAAATCAATAGAGGTCATCCACAGTCACTGTGATCCTGACCTTTGACTAAATGATCTCAAGATCAATAGGGTTCATGTTCTGGTAATAATTCTGCAAAGTTTGAGGGTCACAGGTCAAATGGCTCTAAAACTATTGAGAAGAAATTGATATGCCCTCAAACTCAATAGGGGTTATCCACTGCCCATGGGCAATGTGTCTGAGAAGTAAAAAGATTTGAGGTCAGACACATGGGATTTAACAAGCCTTGGTTGTTTCTGCACATGTGCATTTACAAATAGCATACTGATATGTCTGTTACCACAAATTATGTTTGTACTACAGACTTTGAAAATATTGTGTGTTGTTTATGGATCATGTGTTAGCAATTAATGGATGACCATAAGTAATTAGTAATGCTGAAAAAGGGATATTTTCAGGGAAAGAATGTTGTACATAGGACTGTGATATTACACAACACTGTTTCTTTAAAAAAAAACAAGAGATCACAGAGTGATCTTGGCGCCCACCAATGTGCCATTTTTGAGTGTTCCAAATTTCTAGACTTATTGACTAGCTCAAGGTCAAATTTTATTTCCGTACACAACACTGTGCATGTGGTCCAAATTCGAAAGCTGTAGCTTGAGAAATGTGAAAGTAGGTCACTAGGTCAATGTCAAGGTCAAAGTTTGTTTCGGTACACAATCCTATGCATGTGGTCTAAATTTGAAGCCTGTAGCCACAGAAATGTGAAATTAGGTCACTAGGTCAATCTTAAGGTCAAAGTTTATTTCGGTACACAAAACTATGCAAGTGGTCGAAATTTGAAGGCTGTAGCTTGAGAAATGTAAAAGTAGGTCACTAGGTCAAAATCAAGGTCAAATTTTATTTTGGAATACAAAACTATGCATGTGGTCCAAATTTGAAGCATGTACTTTCAAAAATGTGAAAGTAGGTCACTAGGTCAATGTAAAGGTCAAAGTTTGTTTCGGTACACAAAACTATGCATGTGGTCCAAATTTGAAGGCTGTAGCTTGAAAAATGTGAAAGTAGGTCACTAGGTCAATCTTAAGGTCAAAGTTTGTTTCGGTACACAAAACTATGCAAGTGGTCCAAATTTGAAGGCTATAGCTTGAAAAATGCAAAAGTAGGTCACTAGGCCAAAATCAAGGTCAAATTTTATTTTGGAATACAAAACTATGCATGTGGTCCAAATTTGAAGCCTGTACCTTAAAAATGTGAAAGTAGGTCACTAGGTCAATGTAAAGGTCAAAGTTCATTTCAGTACACAAAACTATGCAAGTGGTCCAAACTTGAAGGCTGTAGCTTGAGAAATGTAAAAGTAGGTCACTAGGTCAAAATCAAGGTCAAATTTTATTTCGGAATACAAAACTATGCATGTGGTTCAAATTTGAAGCCTGTACCTTCAAAAATGTGAAAGTAGGTCACTAGGTCAATGTGAAGGTCAAAGTTTTTTTCAGTACACAAAACTATGCATGTGGTCCAAATTTGAAGGCTGTAGCTTGAGAAATGTGTAAGTAGGTCACTAGGTCAAAATCAATGTCAAATTTAATTTTAAAACACGGAACTATGCATATGGTCTAAGTTTGACGCCTGTACCTTCAAAAATGTGAAAGTAGGCCACTAGGTCAAAATCAAGGTCAAAGTTTTTTCCAGTGCACAAAACTATGCATGTGGTCCAAATTTGAAGGCTGTAGCTACAGAAATGTGGAAGTAGGTCACTAGGTCAAAATCAAGGTCAACTCATGTCAAGGTTCATCTTGCCACTTAAAAATATACATGTGGTCAAAATTTGAATGTTGTAGTTATTGACAAGAACATTTTAAAAGCTTTTCTCTATATAAGTCTATATGAACCATGTGACCCCCGGGGCGGGGCCATTTTTGACCCTAGGGGCATAATTTGAACAAACTAGGTAGAGAACCACTAGATGATGCTATATTACAAGTATCAAAGCCCTAGGCTTTGTGGTTTGGACAAGAAGATTTTCTAAGTTTTTCCCTATATAAGTCTATGTAAACCATATGACCCCCAGGGCGGGGCCATATTTGACCCTAGGGGTATAATTTGAGCAATCTTAGTTGAAGACTACTAGATGATGTCACATACAAAATATCAAAGCCCTAGACCCTGTGGTTTTGGACAAGAGGTTTTTCAAAGTTTTTCCCTATATAAGTCTATATAAACCATGTGACCCCCAGGGCGGGGCCATATTTGACCCCAGAGAAATAATTTGAATAATCTTGGTAGAGGACCAATAGATGATGCTTCAAACCAAATATCAAAGCCCTAGGCTCTGTGGTTTTGGACAAGAAGGTTTTCAAAGTTTTTCCCTATATAAATCTATGTAAAATATAGAAATAAACAAAGGGCCATAACTCCCTCATAAATTGTTGAACCAGTCTGATTTTCAGGGGGACACAACTAGGGTACCAATACATCATTCTGACAAAGTTTGGTCAAAATCCCCCCAGTAGTGTCTGAGGAGATGCGATAACGAGAAATTGTTAACGGACGGACGGACGGACGGAATGACGGACCGACCACGGACGCAGAGTGATTTTAATAGCCCACCATCTGATGATGGTGGGCTAAAAATGTAAACAAACTTAAATCTTAAGCTGCTAACTATTTATGTTGCTTTAAACAATGGATAACTGGATCACTTTGCTCATCCCCGAAAGTTCTCCAGCAGTTGGTGTTATGCAGCATTTTGAATTTGTACGTTGCTCTTTGCAAAAATACAAACTATGGCTAGTATTATCAAATCAACAGTAAACAAGTATCAATCAAACTTGAAGAATCCTTTTTTCATTTAAAATACACTATACATGTACTTTGTATTGGGTACAAACATATTAAGAATACAATATTAAAACAGTAATGTAACACTACTAGGTAAAAGACAAGAACTGTTCCGGCATTTTAACTTACCTTTTTCATTTTCCTGCGAAAGCTAAACCCAAGTGATATGTCAAGATTAATTTCCAATCTGTAGGCCGTCAAAACCATCTGTGCATATAGATTTATATCTTTCCTTATTAAAGACCAAGTAAATGTAAGACTTGACCATGCTAGATCATGCAAGATCAGTTGCTTAAAGAAACTAACGTGCGGAATTTAGCATGTGCCAAAAGGAAATTAGTTCTCCCGAGCAATAGGAAGCTCCTGAAGGTTATGAAATATGGTGATAGCTAAAGCCCTTAAGGTAGTTCTGCATGTTTGATAAACTGGAAGTAATGGCGTAACGTCATTTATCTGGAAAACATAGAATAAAGCCTGGATTTGGTGTACAGAAATGAAAATCATTTTATGAATTTATGGCAACAGGTGACTGAATTATTACAATGGCAACGTTACTATTTTTCTAATGTTAAAAATATGATATTAAAACATCTGGCATTGAAAAATGCATTAAAGATAGCTTGAAATGCGCGGAGTGAATTTTATTTTTCACCCAGAACAAGAGGTTAATTATGTATGCTAGTGTAGAGAGCAAGAAAAAATGCATATTTTGCACTCTTGCACCAAGAACAAAAGACAAATTACCTATGCTTTTATTTTAGTCGGGTGTGCTCCAAGTGCGCCCACCCCCTCTGGATCTGCCCTTGAAAGTTAATGCTGATATGTTTAAACATTTTGATAATGATTTTATTATTGGTGCAATGTATATACCACCCAATCAGTCACGCTTCATTATCAATGTCGATTTTCTCAAACTTGAAAACGAGATATCATCTATGTGTATTAAATACAAATATTGTTCGGTTTTAAGGGATGTAAATAGCCATACCTTGACCCCCGGTGATTTTGTTACTATAGAAGACTTTTTATCAAAGCAGATTTAAGATATAAACTAATTTATATATATTAAATGGTAGAGTGGGAAAGGATCATGATAAAGGTAACTTCGCTTTCATGAGAAATTCCGTAACAGATTATATGGCAGGCTTGTTTTAAAACAGCCTTTTTCTAGATTTTGAAGTAAAAGAAGCTGACACCTAATTTTCAGACAGGCCTGCGTTATTATCTGCCAACATAAAATGTTCACTTGTATATAGCACTGATAGTCTAAAAGCTGAGAAATACACAAATCCAAGTAAAATTGTTAAATCCCCGAAATGGAAAAATAATGTCTCAAATTTAGATAATAGATAAATAACGTCAACTGAGCAATCCCTTCACAGCTTAACAGGTGACATATCAAAAACTGAAGAAACAAGAGCACCGCCTTGCGGGTGCTGACGCTCATCTGATTTTTTTTAGTGTAATAGAAATATTGTCCTACCCATGATTTTCTAAGTCTAAAAAGGGCCATCATTCTTGCAAAAAGCAGGATAGAGTTATGTTTCTTGATGTACAGTGTCCACTTATGATGGTGAAAAACTGTTGCAAGTTTTAAAGCAATAGCTTTGATAGTTTATGAGAAAAGTTGACTTAAACATAATACTCAACCAAGAAAATGCTTTTCTAAGTCCAAAAGGGGCAATAATTATTGCAAAAAGCAGGATGGAGTTATGTTGCTTGCTGTACAGGGTCAGCTTATGATGGGGAACAAGTGTTGCAAGTTTCAAAGCAATAGCTTTGATAGTTTAAGAGAAAAAGTTGACCTAAACATAAAACTTAACCAAGAAATCTGATATTTTCTAAGTCCAAAAGGGGCCATAAATCTTGCAAAAAGCAGGACGGAGTTATGTTTCTTGCTGTACAGGGTCAACTTATGATGGTGAACAAGTGTTGCAAGTTTTAAAGCAATAGCTTTGATAGTTTAGGATTAAAGCTGACCTAAACATAAAACTTAACCAAGAAAACTGATTTTCTAAGTCCAAAAGGGGCAATAAATCTTGCAAAAAGCAAGATGGAGTTATGTTTCTTGATGTACAGGGTCAGCTTATGATGGTGAACAAGTATTCCAAGTTTCAAAGCAATAGCTTTGATAGTTTAGGAGAAAAGTTGACCTAAACATAAAACTTAACCAAGAAATCTGATATTTTCTAAGTACAAAAGGGGCCATAAATCTTGCAAAAAGCAAGATGGAGTTATATTTCTTGCTATACAGGGTCAGCTTATGATGGTGAACAAGTATTCCAAGTTTCAAAGCAATAGCTTTGATAGTTTAGGAGAAAAGCTGACCTAAACATAAAACTTAACCAGGCAACGCCGACGCAGACGCCGACGCCGACGCCGACGCCGACAACCGCTCAAGTGATGACAATAACTCATCATTTTTTTTCAAAAAATCAGATGAGCTAAAAAAGAACAATAAATCTGCGATAAAATTGGTAATCTGTTTAAATATTCCCCATATAAATCTTTTCCGCAAAGTTTATGCTCAAATGAAGACAAATCTTCAGTGGTATGTGCATCACTGTAACAAAGTAAGACGTAAATATAAACACGCTTAAAAATTGTATTGTTTACATATTAAGAATGACCTACATAAATAAGAATTAAACCGTGCCGCTAAAATTTATAAAGAATGAATACGTTTATGTATCAGCATAAAATGCGGAACAAACAAAAAATGAGAGAAATGCATTCTAGACAGCCTAAAGATTTTTTGAAAATTTTGAATAATTTAAATAAATACCCCCAAAACAAAATGGCAGGAATACATGAGTTTTACAAACATTTTAAGACTGTAAACTCTGACCCTTGTTATGGCGATAGCGAACAAATTAATCAGGAGGAATCGAGCTTTATTTCCAAGGACAATAAAACCTACATTGTAAAACAATTCTATTCCAGAAAATATTATCAAAATTGTAATTTTTCCCATAGACTCCCATTATGAAAACTTGGGTGAGGTGAAAATTTTAAAATCAGTCTAGCAAAAATTCGAGCATTCATCCCTATCAAATCGGAGTGTACTTTTAAATTTTGAAAAATCAGAGTTTAATCAAATTCTACATTGTGGAAAGATTTTTTATCTGAATATGCAGAACTACCTTAAACTGACATCTGCAGAACAGGCATGCCTTTAAGCAAGGGGCTATGTTGTCAGCTATTTTTTCAGAATATTTGTGTATTGTCAAGTTAAACCATCTTGCAAAATGTTGATTTATGATTATAATGAAGTTATTTGTATCATTTAGGGATCATAACATGTACATGACTTACCTACTGCCAACAAGCAGAAATTACATTAGGTTGGTATTACAAATCTGTTATGTCTGGAAAATGATATAATTTACTGACATTTATGTCAATGCAGTCACAGTGCTATAATATAATGGTGCCAAGGTGCATGAGCAATATATAAGACAGAGTTATCATACCTGTTTCATTCGATGAAGAAGAAGGTTTATAATATTGGAACTTGATCGAACTGTAATCTCAACTTGGTATGCTGCATTCAGAATCTGTAAGGGAAAGACAGACTGACATGCTTCATGCCTTTTAATGTACAGTACCTTTCAAAACTTTCCTCTGCTTGGCTTTAAGGGGTACAGGCTTGTTAACATCTTGGAAAATGTTTTTTTTTATTGTTTTAGAAGTTATTACACTAAGTCTAGGATGTGCATTTCCAACCAGGCATATGAACATTTGTTACAATGAGGGTAAATACAGTGAAAAAAGAGACCTTAGTATTATATTCTCAGCAACTCTTTTGAAATGGCTACAAGTTATCACTGCTCATCATCTCCCCAAGCCTCCCCTCCCCACCAGCCCACCAGTCAGGAAGACGTTGATGACAGATACTCTACATGATAGTAGAGAAACAGAAGGAAAACATGAACTACATGAATACAAGTCAAGTTCAGTAGCTTTTGATAGGAAGACAAGTAATATTTAAAGAAAACAAGAAAGATTCAAGATATACTATAGTTTATAACTCATAAAGACTGACAGCTCATAAACTCTATCTGAAAAAACAACAACAATATATGTACTGTTCATTCATTTTTTATAAAAGTGTCTCTTTCTTAACTTCCTGTTAACAAAAGCTAGGTAGAGCTTGCATTTTATCCTGGTGAGAGACAAGCATCTGTTAACAGAAACTTCACTGTAACTTCATCACACAAATATGATATCCCATAATGTTTGTCACACAATAGTGTGTACTGATGATCTGGGAATTCCAACTTATCCAATTCATTGGTGAAAGTATGGTATGGCATTACAATGTAAAGTTCTACTTGTAATGGAAAATTCTACATAGACCCACTTATCAAAGGCATTACCTGAGACTGGCTCCTGTCCCTATGTTTGTTCTGTCACATTTCTCATAATTATATAAGTTTTCTTCACTAACAGTGGAAGTAACTCCAGCAGGATCTTTCTATATTGACATTTTTATTGCCCCTGGCTCGGAACAGATAAAAATGTGCATTTTTGGAGAGTTAAAAATTAACTTATAAAATGTTTGCAAAATTTATAAAACAAGAGCACCGCCTTGCAGATGCAGATGCTCATCTGATTTTTTTGTCTCTGTATAATGTCCTACCATGATTTTCTAAGTCTAAAAAGGGCCATAAATCTTGCAAAAAGCAATGTAGATTTATGGTACTTGATGTACAGAGTCAGCTTTTAATGGTGAAAAACTGCTCCAAGTTTAAAGCAATAGTTAAGGAGAAAAGTTGACCTAAACATAAAACTGAACCAAGACATCTGATATTTTCTATGTCCAAAAGGGGCCATTATTCTTGCAAAAAGCAGGATGGAGTTATGTTTCTTGCTGTAGAGAGTCAGCTTCTGATGGTGAACAAGTGTTGCAAGTTTCGAAGCAATAGCTTTAATAGTTTAGGAAAAAACTTGACCTAAACATAAAACTTAACCAAGAAATCTGATATTTTTTAAGTCCAAAAGGGACCATTATTCTTGCAAAAAGCAGGATGGAGTTATGTTTCTTGCTGTACAAAGTCAGCTATTGATGCTGAACAAGTGTTGCAAGTTTTAAAGCAATAGCTTTGATAGTTTAGGAGAAATGTTGACATAAATATAAAACTTAACCAGGCAAAGCAGATGCCAACACTAACGCTGACACCGATGCCGATCAAGTGATAACAATAACTCATCATTTTTTTTTTTAAAAATCAGATGCGCTAAAAAATAACCATGCAGCCCGGCTAGCATTAGCTACAATGAACATGTTATTTAGCAAACAACATTGCATTAAACCTGTAATAATCACGTGATAGAGTACCTGTTTCAGGGCCTCTGTGGTAGTACTGTTACCAGGATTCTCTATTTCTACCTTCTCTAAACTTTCTAAACATCTTGTCAATGTTCCTGAAAAACAAGAGAGAAATACATCACACTAATAGTCCTAACAGATGTATATCTAGGTTGAATTTTTTTTGGTTTTTGAAGAGCTTTTTTTACCTCTAAGTGTGACCTTAACTTGGATCTAATGACCTGGATAAAGCATATTTCTCCTCATATCAAGATGGAGAACATAAATTTTATCATTTATGTGTACATGCCTGGAAATAACAGTCTGAAATAAAGCTATCTATGCTTGAAACCAAATGTCATCTTGACCTCTAACCTAGTAACCTGACTTGTGAGCTCTTCAAATCAGATTAATGAGGTAAACAACTGAGGCTATTTTATGAAAATCCATCCAGCAATTTAGAAAATGTTAAGCTATTAGTACTTTGACCTCCAAATATGACCTTGACCCTGACCCTAGTAACCTGGATCTGGCCTGATTTGCAGCAGCTGCTGTAAACAGTACAGCAAAATTTCTATAGTATACATCTGAAAGTCGGTATTTGCCGCTATAAGTCTAGGTCGTGCTTTATTTGTTTGCTTGTTTTGGGCTTAACGCCATTTTTCAACAGTATTTCAGTCATGTAACGGCGGGCAGTTAACCTAACCAGTGTTCCTGGGTTCTGTACCAGTACAAACCTGTTCTCCGCAAGTAACTGCCAACTTCCCCACATGAATTATCAGAGGTGGAGGACTTATGATTTCAGACACAATGTCGTTTATCAAATAGTCGCGGAGAACATACGCCCCGCCCGAGGATCGAACTTGCGACCCCGCGATCCGTAGACCAATGCTCTTACCTACTGAGCTAAGCGGGCGGGCTAGGTCGTGCTTTAAAAACTCTCAATACTGGTAAATACCGGCCAATGTAATGATCATCAATACACTTAAATCATGAAAACGTAACCTGAATTTGGCTAGGCAATGAATGAAATTTTTTTTTAATTTAACAGGAACTGAGCCTGCAACCACCAGGTTAGAAAACAGACATTCTATTACTACAACACTTCATCTCCATAATTAAATTTTTCTGCTGTAAAGATGGAGGCAAATCTATATGCCCAGACTTGACAGGAAACCGGTATTAAACATTTTTACATTATCTAAGATTTTAGGCTCTGTATATTAAACGCTGACAGAAATTTATTCAAAGGTTTCTATTTTTTAAATTTTATTTAGGAAGTGTTCTCGGACAGGTCTATTTAATGTCTAAAAAGATAAGTACACATAATATATAGGGGGTCATCCCTAATAAATTAGTGTTAAACCTTGTATAAAAACTGATAAACCAGAGATGTATTTTATCCCGTTTAATGACCTATTATCTTTTTTGAACTGATATGCAGCACTAGCTCACTTTTGTATTATTTATCTTCATTTTCCAAATCATGTAACTTTATATACTTCCTTGATACAAAAGCCAGAATATTTTAACAAGCAAAACTTCATATTAAAACATTTTATTAACAACTTAAATTCAATTAATGTAAAGAAATTACTATGACTTAAATACAAATGGTAGCATTTTGTCATCATTTACGCCCAATATCCTGAAAACAGAGTAGGAGTGAAGGACATTATCCTTGTTGTGAGAGCGAAAGGAAATTAAAATGACACAAATACTTGGACATACTCTTGTGATATAGAAGCACTCAAGGAAGAAGTTTAATCTTATAGTAATTAATTATCATGTTAAAGACATTCGCTTGTTTCAAAATACCCTCCAATATAAATATTATCCTTGAACGATTAACTTTCCTTTGCTTGAGTAATTATTTATTTGTGGTACAAAATTCATACAAGAGTTCATGAAAACTTCTTGAATTCTTCAATAAATAAGAACATGAATTGTTACGAACTGCTCTAAAAGTTTAAGCATATTTCAAGCACAATTCCAGAAATATTTTATATGAGACAAACTCACGAAAAAATACATAATTAACTGGTCTCATTCTCAGTTCTTGAGCAATTCATGAACTGTTCATGCATTGGTGAAAAATACAAGATCATGAACTATACATAAACCACGAACAACAAATAACTGAAATATTCACGAAAAGTTCATGAACCTTTTCAAGAACAGTTCAGAAAGTTATTGAACTGGTCATAAACAGTTCAATATGAAACATCATGAATTCTTCTTGAACACTGGTATACTGCACAGCAGCTTTTCATACTTTAATACAAAAATTAAACACATATTTCACTATGTACAGAATATTTTGCAAAAGATAAATTAAAGTACAGTTCCCAGCTGTATATATTCTAGAGTAACAGTGGAAAAACTGTGAACAAACTGTAAAATTTACAAAAAATATTTTCCACTGACAACTCTGGAAATCACTCTGGACATCTTTCAGAATGTTCATGGAATGTTTATGGACACTGCAAATATGTAGCACTTAGAAAAATTTCTGATTGTTTAGCTCTGAGAAATAACTCATTTTCTATATCAGAGAACAATTAGCACCAGATTGGGAGTATCATGTGATCAAGTTCTAAGGTTATAAAGGTTATTTTGAAATTACTCCAATGACTTAAAATATGCCTTAATAACTCATGTCATAATTAAATTTATGAACAAAGAACTGATTTTTCATTGAATTACAAAACAAAAAGCTCATCTGTACATGTTTTGAAAATGGTTCTCCTAAAACTGTACTGAACAATATTGCCAAAAAGCCGGTCAATATGAGTATTAACAGGACCGGCGCTCTATACTGGTTTTACCTGGTCAAGACTGGTCAATACTTGTCAATACTTGAACAATACAAGAACTGTCAATGGATGTCCCTTTTGCAAATTAAAGTGAATGTTCTTTTGCTATCAAAGCAACTGTTGTATCATTTTTAAATATTGCACGTGTTATTAACCAACTTTTGTAAATATAGTGTATTTTTTATTGTGAAAATAATTCTTTGTAAATTCAACCATTTTTACAGACTTCACCAAAGAGAAAAAGCAGTTAAGACACGAAAAACATTTTTTCCTATTTTTTTTTTTATTGTAAAATTTCCAAATTTTTACAAGACACACTGTGCAGTCACACACAATTCATGAATTCTGTTCCTAACTCAAGTTTCTTAGTTTGTAATTGACTATTTTTGTCAAGGGGATGAATTGCCCATTTTTACCCTTTTCAATCAGAAAGGGCTTATTCCACAAAACAAAGTGATTACCATTGGCTATATTATAAAAAAAAAAAAAAATTATGGAACACAAGACTCTTCTATGATTCTTGTTAGGTTCTTAATATCAAGAACAGAAGCATAACATCTTAGGAATACAGAAATTCTTAAACTGTTTTTATATTGTTCTTGAAATAACTTCAAGAACCAAAGTAGATAATTTAAAGAATTTTCACTGTTCATGATGTCCTTAAAATATTCATGAACATTACAATAACTAAGAAAGAACTTAAAGATTTCTTAAACTGTCCTTTGACTGTACCTGAAGTAACTTCAAGAACAAAAACAGAGCTTCAGTGTTCAGGAACAGTTACTAATACAGTAAAGGATGTAGCAAGAAGTATTAATTTTTAAATAGTTCATGAACTGTTCTTAATGTTCATACACAGTTCAAGTACAAATGTTCATGAACAGCCATCAATCAAAGTTCAAGATAAGAACTGAATCCTGCAGGAGGTTACATCCACCTAAAGTTAAAAAAACAACTGCATATTTACCATACTGTGTCTAAATAAGACTTCCTTATTCATTAGAATAAACATGCAATTACAGACAATATCTAGAAAAATCCCACAAATAGTATAGAAGATATACAGATGCGAAAAATCTTATTCAAAAATGATTATGAATATAATTATAATTGCTACTATGTTGAGTTCACTTTTGGATAGATTTTATTCAAAAATGATTATGAATACAAAAATTATGGTTGCTACTGTGTTGAGTTCATGTGTAGGTTACAAACCAAGTAGGAGGTATTCATGAATTGAAAATACCTGTGCTCGTGCGAATTGTGACACCGAGAGCACGAAGCACTTGAGGTGTTACCGCACGACCGCAAGTATTTTCAATTCATGAACACCAATCTAAGAGGTAAGTAACTGACTTACACAACGTCGTTTTCATTTTTTAGTTTTTATTATCAATTAATTCGTTTAAAAGACTTTCCTTCTCCCAGTCAGAAAAAAATGATTGCAGGAATTACTTTAACTCCAGCAGGAAAATTAATACTTGTAAAATAATATTAAAAAAGTTTATGAAAGTTCGTCTTTTTTTTTTTCGGTGGGGGAGGAGTTGATGTTTTCTTTCTTACATTTAACAGAAAAACAAACAACCGCCAGTATGGTCTCTGTAACACCAATATTTCACTTTCTGAAGTTCACATTCTCATGAAGTGATATTTATCAATTATGTATCCGAAAATGTAATCGTCTGTTTAACTGTTTAACTGAATGAAAAGTCCGCAATTTGTTTCATTGTTTTTTGTTGTTGTTTTTGTTACTTTTTTATCTTTTAATACACAACTTCACACTTCCGTTACGGTTTCGTTGTGGTCGTGGTTGTCATCATCATCAGCAGCATCATCATGTAACAGTAATAATAACAAGAGCTGTCGGAGGACAGCAACGCTCGACTATTTAACAGCCTTGTCGCTTGAATGAATAAGAATGTCGAAAAAGGGGCATAATTTAGTAAAAAAGTAAAATAGGGTTATGGAACCTGCATAGTGCTTATCAGCTCATGACAGTGGACAAGTGTATGAAGTTTCAATCCATTCCCATTAGTGGGTACTGAGATACCAGCTTACATATAAGAATTTAACCCAAAAACTCCTAAGTTCAAAAAGGGGCATAATTTTGTAAAATGCAAAGTTGAGTTATTGACCCTTTGCACTGCATGTCATATCATGACAGTGAACTAGTGTGTGAAGTTTCAATCCTTTCCCATTAGTGGATACTGAGATACCAGCTTACATACAAAAACTTAACCAAAAATTTCTATGCTGAAAAAGGGGCATAATTTTGTAAAAAAGCAAAATAAAGTTATGGGACCTGCTTTGTGCATGTCAGATCATGACAGTGAACAAGTGTGTGAAGTTTCAATCCATTCCCATTAGTGAGTACTGAGATACCAGCTTACATACAAAACCTTAACCAAAAAATTCTAAGTCGAAAAAGGGGCATAATTTTGTAAAAAAGCAAAATAGAGTTATGGAACCTGTGCAATGTAAGTCAGTTTATCACAGTAAATAAGTGTGTGAAGTTTCAATCCATTCCCACAAGTGGTTACTGAGATACCAGCTTACATACAAAACCTTAACCAAAAATTTTTAAGACAAAAAAGGGGCATAATTTTGTAAAAAAGCAAAACAGAGTTATGGAACCTGTGCAGTGTAAGTCAGTTTATCACAGTGAATAAGTGTGTGAAGTTTCAATCCTTTCCCACAAGTGGTTGCTGAGATACCAGCTTACATACAAAAACTTAACCAAATCGGGACGCGGACGCCGACGCATGGGCGAGTCCAATAGCTCTACTATTCTATGAATAGTCGAGCTAAAAATGATTATCTTCTTCTTCTTCTTCTCCTCCCTGTCAAGTACTGAGCCTTGAATGTATCTTGTAGATGAAAACATGATGATCATAATTCAAAGGTCAAAATATACAATATTTTAAAAAAATAAGTATACATTTGTAAATGCTACTTGACGCAGGTATTGTCTATTGTCCTTAAGTATTGACCTGACACTTAATAATCTTCGCCAGTATTTTCGGAGGGTTCCATTATTTTACGAAATATTTGTAACCTGAAATGACCAATATAGATAACCAATGGCACGGTGGCATAGTGGTAGCTTTATAACTGCCACGCACAATAGCACAAGTTCAAAATCACCTCAGAACATTTTTAATTTAATGTAATGTTGTTATCGATGTTACTTTCACTCTTACAATATCTGCGTATCATATTTCACGAAAATTGATCGTTTTCTCTTGTAGATCTAGTATTCATTTTCAGGAAATGCTGCTGAGAAATACTTTGTCTTTTTATCTAAGATACTTTTAAATATGTTTTATTCAACATTTTCCATAACATTTAAAGAACATAAGGGTTGATCAGATAAGTATGGCAATATTTCTACTGATAAAATTTAGGGGAAAAATGGTCCGTACCCAGGAGTTGAACCAGAAATACAGTTTAGCACCTAAACGTTTTGTCTGCACAACTATTTGCACATGTGACATTGTGAAAATTATACTGAAAAAGAAATGTATACGCAATATCTATATTGCTAATTATATATATAATTACAGAAAATATACAGAATATTCTTGAATGTCGGGTCAATACTTACGGACAATAACATGGCACTAATTAAACATTACCATTTGAACTCATCTAACATTATTTTCACATGCTCAGGTATGGTATGATACCTATACACGAGCGCAGGTATGTTATTATACCTGTGCACCTGCGCAGGTATGGTATGTAGTTCATTTTGGTTATTAACCTGCAGAGAACAATAGAATAGTTGTGTAATTTTGAATACATTTTATTCAAGAATGACCTTTAAGAGGTCATAGCTAATTCCTGATTAAAAGCACAACTACAGGATTAAACACACCAACACTCTTGTTGAATAAGTTTCACTGAAATCTGGACTGGGGTTTTGGACCTAAAACCCACAAAAAGTGAAATATACAGACAGACAGACAGACAGACAGACAAACAGGTACACTTCAAAACTCTGTTGAAGTAAAGCAAACTGTAATAGGTTTTCTTTCTTTATACTGACACTGATATTTTCTCAGTAAATCTTTTTCTCTCTATGTTCTCTAGTTTCATCTCAACAGAATTAGAAAATGGATTCTGAAGTTATGTAGCATCTTGACATCATAAACTGACTGGCAACAAGAATAGTTGAACTATTTCAAAAACCCTTAACAGATGTTTGATTTTTCTCTAGAATTACAGTACAACTTCTCCAGAGCAGCCCTCTTTTAGGCAAAAACCTCTCTATAACAACATCATCAAAATTTCCCTAAGCTGAAATATACTATCAATTTAATTTCTCCTCAACATCTGCCTCTACATAACAGTCTATATTAGTATCTCCCAAAGGGTGTTGCTCTATAGAGGTTGCACTGTAAAAGAAAGTTAAGCCTTTTACCACTTTGTTCATTTCCTGCAGCAGAAACATGGCTACAGGACAGCTGATGTTTTAACTTCCACATCCTTAAACAAGAGGACCATGATGGTCCTGAATCGCTCACCTATCCCCACATGACCCAGTGTTGAACTGAGTATGATGTCGTTATTTCTATTATTTGACATAGTGACCTAGTTTCTGAGCACATGTGACCTAAATATCATCAAGATAAAAAATTCTGACCAATTTTCATGAAGATCCATTGAAAAATATGGCCTCTAGAGAGGTCACAAGGTTTTTCTATTATTTGACCTAATGACCTAGTTTTTGAAGGCACGTGACCCACTTTTAAACTTGACCTAGATATCATCAAGGTGAACATTCTCACCAATTTTCATGAAGATCTCGTGAAAAATATGGCCTCTAGAGAGGTCACATGGTTTTTCTATTTTTCGACCTACTGACCTAGTTTTTGACCGCACATGACCCAGTTACAAACCTGACCTAGATATCATCAAGGTGAACATTCTGACCAATATTCATGAAGATCTCATGAAAAATATGGCCTCTAGAGAGGTCACAAGGTTTTTCTATTTTTAGATCTACTGACCTAGTTTTTAACCCCACATGACCCAGTTTCGAACTTGATCTAGATATCATCAAGGTAAACATTCTGACCAATTTTCATGAAGATCCATTGAAAAATATGGCCTCTAGAGAGGTCACAAGGTTTTTCTATTTTTAGATCTACTGACCTAGTTTTTAACCCCACGTGACCCAGTTTCGAACTTGATCTAGATATCATCAAGGTAAACATTCTGACCAATTTTCATGAAGATCCATTGAAAAATATGGCCTCTAGAGAGGTCACAAGGTTTTTCTATTTTTAGACCTACTGACCTAGTTTTTGACCGCACGTGACTAAGTATCGAACATGACCTAGATATCATCAAGCTGAACATTCTGACCAATTTTCATGAAGATCCATTGAGAAATATGGCCTCTAGAGAGGTCACAAGATTTTTCTATTTTTAGACCTAATGACCTAGTTATTGACCCCACGTGACCCAGTTTCGAACTTGACCTAGATATCATCAAGGTGAACATTCTGACCAATATTCATGAAGATCTCATGAAAAATATGGCCTCTAGAGAGGTCACAAGGTTTTTCTATTTTTAGACCTACTGACCTAGTTTTTGACCCCACGTGACCCAGTTTCGAACTTGACCTAGATATCATCAAGGTGAACATTCTGACCAATTTTCATGAAGATCTTGTGAAATATATGGCCTCTAGAGAGGTCACAAGGTTTTTCTATTTTTAGACCTACTGACCTAGTTTCTGATGGCACGTGACCCAGTTTCGAACTTGACCTAGATATCATCAAGATGAACATTATGACCAACTTTCATAAAGTTCCCATGAAAAATGTGACCTCTAGATGGTCACAAGCAAAAGTTTACGGACGCACGCACGCACGGACGGACGGACGGACGACGGACGCCGCGCGATCACAAAAGCTCACCTTGTCACTTTGTGACAGGTGAGCTAAAAATAACTTATTTTCATTGGTATATATGGACATCTTGACAAGAGTTTTTTTTGTATTTATTACAATACCATTTAAAACACCATTCTTAAGATTACTTTTTACTTTAATGAACAGTTAGAGATAAGTTGTAAATTTTTGGCAGAGATGATTTTTTAATAATTTGACTAATCATTGATGCCAGTCTAATGGACAGACAGACAGACAGACAGACAGACATGCAATGAGGAACAAAGTAATAATTTCTGCATTTCAAAGTTTGTGCCGCCTCCCACCTCCACTCAAATAAAAACCACAACAGTTCCATATATATTAGATGTACAGATTGCCTAAAGCGAAATAGCAAATCAATCAGTGATATAACAAGAGCTGTCCGTAAGACAGCCAAGCTCGACTATTCGAAATATTGTCCCAGAAGCAGGAAAATATTACCCAAAAAGGTTAAATATCAAAAGAGTTTTAAGTTTAAAAGGGGGAATAATTTGACCAAAATGCATATCAGTTATGGGACTTGCTGCTCTTAACTAGTTTTATAACCTCGAAGGCACATGTGAAGGTTCAATTCAATATCTGCATTAGTTTTGGAGATAGAAACTTGCATGTAAAACTTTAACCAGAATTTTTTCAAAGTCCAAAAGGGGCTATAATTTGCCCAAAATACATGCCAGAGTTATGGGACTTGATCCAGTGAGGTTAGTAATTGATCTAGAAAAAGAAAAAATAAGTTTCAAATCTATATGCCTTTTAGAAATAGCTGTATGTACTTGCACGCAAAACTTCAACCAGAATTTGATAAGTCCAAAAGGGGGCATAATTTGGCCAAAATGAAGGTCAGAGTTATGGGACTTGCTGCTATCAACTAGTTTTATAACCCCGAAGACACATGTGAAATTTCAAATCAATATCTGCATTAGTTTTGGAGATAATAACCTGCATGTAAAACTTTAACCAAAATTTTCTAAGTCTAAAAAGGGGCTATAATTTGCCCAAAATACATGCCAGAGTTATGGGACTTGATCCAGTGAGGTTGGTAATTGATCTAGAAAAAGAAAAAATAAGTTTCAAATCTATATGCCTTTTAGAAATAGCTGTATGTACTTGCACGCAAAACTTTAACCAGAATTTTCTAAGTCCAAAAGGGGGCATAATTTGGCCAAAATGAAAGTCAGAGTTATGGGACTTGCTGCTATCAACTAGTTTTATAACCCCGAAGACACATGTGAAGTTTCAAATCAATATCTGCATTAGTTTTGGAGATAGTAACTTGCATGTAAAACTTTAACCAAAAATTTCTAAGTCCAAAAGGGGGCATAATTTGCTCAAAATACATGTCAGAGTTATGGGACTTAACCCAGAGAGGTTGGTAATTGACCTAGAAAAAGAAAAAATAAGTTTCAAAGCTATATGCCTTTAATTAATGGCTGTATGTACTTGAATGCAAAAACTTAACCAAGGTGTGACGCCGACGCTGACGCCGACGCCAGGGTGAGTAGAATAGCTAGACTATTCTTCGAATAGTCGAGCTAAAAACATTTAAAACCTGTAGATAAATGAGTTTTGCATTCTATATAGGTGGATAAACCAAATAACAGGTCACATTATGTCTTATCAAGGTCAGTGAATAATATAACAATAGAGTAAGTACAAAATGATAACAATCTTGTCAGATATCATTGTGCCCTATCTTTTTTCATAACTTTTTATACCTTCAATACAGGCCCTGATGCAGAAATATTTGATTGGGGGCACCAGTGTAAAACAAATATGTCAATGGCGAGGCACACTACGCTGAGAGGGGATACCAGGCCTTGTGTTCACAAAACATTTTCAGTCTCAGCTGAGTTTGATAACTAAACTTTATTTGTTATTTATATCTAAATAGCATGTTTAAAACTAAATTTGAAGTTAATAATTATTTCAAAGTGACTATTCAGGTTTGATGGTCAGTCTCAAGTGGAATTTAACTTTACAGTTTTAGTAATACTGATATCAAAATTTCAAACTCAAACTCAGCGGAGACCGAAAAATGTTTTGTGAACATGGGGCCAGGTTGCTGAGAGGACCCTCCACTTGTGTTGGGTGGTGTGTGTCAGGGGGTCTTCCCCAGGAAATATTTGAAATACAGATATGAAATGGTGGCCTAGCTCTGGGACCGTTTTTTTTTTGTCTAAATTTTGAGGTATGGGAGGGTGAGCCCTCCCCCTCCCTCAATTTTGGGGATCAGGGGCCTCTCCCCTTGGAAATATTTGAAATATATGTATGAAACATTGGCCTCTGTAGCCTTTTTGGGTTTAAATATTAAGAAAATAATTCCTTTGCCAAAATAGTTGGTTGCAACCTTGATGAGTATAGGACACTTCTCAGCCAACTGGAGAGTGGGTGCCACTGCATGCTTGCTAAAATGAAACAACATAACATTTCTGACCTCATGCCACCCAGTTTTGAACTTAATCAATAGATTTCTTAGAGACAAACATTCTGTGAAACAGAAAATGTGGCCTATGTTGTCAGAACTCAAACATGTAACTAATATATTATTGAAACTAGAATATTCAGTATCGGCTGCTATCCCTCTAAACTGAAATTTTCCACTTTCCCACAATAAATGTTTTCCATCACTTTTCCAAGTCTGTGTGAACCCTGTTGTTGTATTTAATGTAGACGATGTAGCTAAACAGATAATAGATAAAATTATAAACAATGTTTAAAATATTTAAAGGTAGTACTATGAAATTAGTCATATTAGTATTGTAGTTATGATCAGTATAAATAAAGAAAAATCCCTATTCATTTTATCTTGAACTGAATTCATATCCCAAAGAAAAATAAAGGGATATGATTTCACAGCTACTATATGACTCAGATGTCCTTGTAACACATGACACACTTATGGTCAAAACATGTCTGATTAGTGCAGTATCAGTGTCAATCATATTTATTAATAATGAAACCTATAACTGGTAAAGAAAACCAACTGTCACTGTCAATAAACCAGAAGAGATTTTGTCAGAAATGGATTCTGTCAAGCTTCCTTAGTTAAGTAAACAAAAGGGATTTTTTCTGTTTAACAAGAACAGACTTTGTCAATGTGGGTTTCTGTTTAGCTCAAAATACTAACAAGCAGAACAGATTTTGTCTAAGAGGGGTTCAGACCAGCTCCAATCAATAACAAGCAGATCATGTTTTGCATAGGAGAGGTTTTGTCTGAGTCAAATCATCAATGAGCAGAACAGGTTTTGTATCAGCGGGGTTTTGTCTTGCTCGCATCTTCAGAAAGCTGTTTTCTCCAGAAGGGGTTTCTGTCTGGCTTTTTTTCTTCAATAAGCAGAAGCGGTTCTGTCTGGACGGGGTTTATCTGGCTCGCAGCTTCGATATGCATAGAAAGTGTTTGTCCTGCTGGCATCTTAAATAATTATAATTATCATTATATCTTATTATTATTATCTTATAAAGGAGGGGTTTTGTCAGGGAGGAGTTTCATCTAGCTGGTATCATCAAGAAGTGACAAAGTATTGCAGTGGTAACACAGAAGTCCCCTACTGGTATAAAACATTGTTAGTGTTTATCCCTTCTGGTTGTCGGATATAATGTAAAGACGAAAAATGCTTCAAGGCATTAAGGAGCTAAGAAACTAAACTATTTTTGACCTACAAGTAGAGATAGTACCTTATTTTTTAAAATTGTAGGTATGAAGTTAAAAATCTTTGAAATGAAGGCAAATGTCCATATATTTCTCAAAACTAGATGTACTGAAAATATTTTAGCCAGAAGCATAAAGTTATGAGCATTTAATATTTTCATATAAAAGAAAATTTTGTGATTAAGGAAACGTAACTCTTCTTGAACATGGAGAGCAGAAATATCAAAGGGACATAATATAGTGAATATTTTCTGATTGGGTGCATTTGATTTAACACTCAGCTGTGACCTGGATTGCTAAATAATCATCCATGATACTGTGTGCTAAAAATATAGAACATCTGGAACAGTCTGTTAACAGCAAAAAACATGATGTAGAAGAATACAAATATTTAAGCTCCAACCGGGACTCGAACCCAGGACCTCTCAAAACTAAGGCAGACACTACCACTTCCCTAAAAGAGCAGTAGCTATAGCTAGGCAGTTTAAGTGCACCTAATACATTACGTGAATTGGAACAATTTTGTGACAATTACATCATAATTGGTGTACTCCGAATTATCAGCGTATTCACTTTTTACCTAACAGCACTTTTTTTGTAAAGAAAAAATATAATCTAATGTTGCCAATGCTTCAATTGGTCAAAACTGCCCAAATTTCTCTGGCATGTTTTTTAGAGTATGAAATTACTGGAAGTACCAGTGAAATATAACTAACACTAAATCTTTTATATTTGCCCTTTTAGCAACTGGCAAACGGCAAAGACAGTGAGCTTTGTCCAAATATTTGCAATCATTTTACCAGTTTTGTGAGGATTTCATTTGAAAGGAAATTACAGTTACAAACTAAATACCTTTCTTCAACACATGAAGTCATTAGCATTCACTGTCTATCAGTATTTTGTCTAAGATCGACTGTCATTCATTCATTCCAATGATTCACAGACAGAGTCCGTTGTTTACATTTTTAATCGTAACCGGTGCACTTGTAAAAACCACTATATTTTGAAAAATCAAAGTATGCGAAGAGCTCTGGTATGGTCTCTACTACAAGCATAAATTTTGTACACGACACGTTGTCTCATCATGGCCATTAATGCACAAAAAAGTTATGGAGCAGAAACAAATTTTTACTTGACCTTCACTAGTGACCTTGACCTTTGACCAAGAACCATGGGTCATGAGCACGACAAATAGTGTAATCATGGGAAACATTTCTGTCTAGTAATTAAAAAAATCCTTCATAGGTCATGTGGTGCCACATTGTCTCATCATGGGGAACATTTGTGTGTACCAGTAAGATAATCCATCAATGCATGTAAAAGTTAAGGAGCCGAAACCTTTTCAATTGACCTTCAATAGGAACCTTTACCTATAAGTCATGTACAAGCATTATCTACATATTGCCCTCTATACACATATCATGTTTTATGACCCTAGCTTGAATACTTTTCGAGTAATTGCAGGATCCAGATTTGTGAACAGACAGACAGATGGATGGAGGGTATTTCCCTAGTCCTCTCCGTTGAACAGGTAGGGGTCTAATAAGCAGAATAGGTTTTGTTCATGGAGGCTTCTGTCCAGCTCCTATAGTCATAAAGTGTAAGAGAGTGACTGACATCTGTGAAGTTAAACAGTAAGTTTTAAAACTGAAAAAGGAATCAAGATTTGAGTTTAGGCGGGTGCAGTGTTGCTGGGTTTCTCAAGGCATGCCAAAGTTGATAGCTTTTCAGTCTGGCTGTCATCTGGTCCAATCCATACTACTGCTGATATCAAGTTTTGCCAGAAAAATTTTGCCAAACATTTTGACTAAAATGATAGATGTCTCATTGACTAAAATGACAGATGTCTCAATTTAGGCAATCAAATTTATCTACTCTCCATATTTTGGAGGGTGAGCACTGGCTATGCCCCATCAAGGAGCTGCCCCATTGTTAAATACAGGCAGACTGTCAAATCATCTTTAAGAAATCATACAGCATTGCACATTAAATGAGAAAGATCATTAAATCTATCCTAATATGAAACACCTTTTATATTCATTGTTCATTAGCATATGTTCAAATATGTTATAAACAAGACAGCAATGATTGCCTTGGATAACTCATCTAGGATTCTTAGCACTACCAAATGGAGGCAAGCTCAGTCCACTTTAGTTTTTTTACACCCAACCAACTGTACAAATGTAGGGACTTGAGTGTTAATAAGGTCCTGTTAAGATCTGACCAAGTGACTTAGTTTTTACCGAAGATGACACGGTTTTGAAACTGGCATAAATTTCACAAAGACAAACATTCCAATAGAACTTCATACAAAATCAGGACTGGTAGAAATATCTGGCTTCTAGAATGTTAACAAGGTTGTTCTATGAATCTGTAGGGTGTAAACAGTAGAACCGTTCATGATGAAGACATACCACAATGGATAACTGATACAGGGTGATTGCAACTGCTCACATTGAGCATGTTGTGCTTGGGCAAGTGAAAATAACAGGTTTATATATAAATTCTATGAGATCCAGCACTATTCAATAGAACAACATTTCATCATTTGCTTTTGTTAAGTTGGATTTAACATCCTACCAACACAATTAAAGGTCATATGGTGACAAGTGGAACAAAACCCAAGGTGTCCATCGATGCACTTTTGCAGGCATGAGTTGGTATCTGGGCAGAACCAGACATTCCCAACTGGGTGGCTTCTTGATATGAAAAAATTCTACATGCCAAGCAAGGATTCAGACCCACTTTGTTCAGGCACTGGTGATTCGGTCAGTGACTGTAACAACTTGGTTGTTTAGTGTAATTCAACGGTTTTTCTTTTAATTGTTTGGCAGTCATGCTCATTTGTTTCTGATGAGTAAATGTCAATTTCCAAACCAGGGAAATATATTCTAACCATTTCCATATGTAAGACTATTGAAAACAACTTTCACGTACTTAATGATATACTGTGCTCTATCTACTTCATCTACAGTTATCCAATACAGTCTGCTATGACAAAAGCAATTCATCTATAGCTGTCCAATACAGTCTGCTATGACAAAAAGCAATTCATCTATAGCTGTCCAATACAGTCTGCTATGACAAAAAGCAATTCATCTATAGCTGTCCAATACAGTCTGCTATGACAAAAAGCAATTCATCTACAGCTGTCCAATACAGTCTGCTATGACAAAAGCAATTCATCTACAGCTGTCCAATACAGTCTGCTTTTACAAAAGCAATTCATCTACAGCTGTCCAATACAGTCTGCTATGACAAAAGCAATTCATCTACAGCTGTCCAATACAGTCTGCTATGACAAAAGCAATTCATCTACAGCTGTCCAATACAGTCTGCTATGACAAATAGCAATTCATCTACAGCTGTCCAATACAGTCTGCTATGACAAAAGCAATTCATCTATAGCTGTCCAATACAGTCTGCTATGACAAAAGCAATTCATCTACAGCTGTCCAATACAGTCTGCTATGACAATAGCAATTCATCTATAGCTGTCCAATACAGTCTGCTATGACAATAGCAATTCATCTATAGCTGTCCAATACAGTCTGCTATGACAAATAGCAATTCATCTACAGCTGTCCAATACAGTCTGCTATGACAAAAGCAATTCATCTACAGCTGTCCAATACAGTCTGCTATGACAATAGCAATTCATCTATAGCTGTCCAATACAGTCTGCTATGACACATAGCAATTCATCTACAGCTGTCCAATACAGTCTGCTATGACAAAAGCAATTCATCTACAGCTGTCCAATACAGTCTGCTATGACAAAAGCAATTCATCTACAGCTGTCCAATACAGTCTGCTATGACAATAGCAATTCATCTATAGCTGTCCAATACAGTCTGCTATGACACATAGCAATTCATCTACAGCTGTCCAATACAGTCTGCTATGACAAAAGCAATTCATCTACAGCTGTCCAATACAGTCTGCTATGACAAATAGCAATTCATCTACAGCTGTCCAATACAGTCTGCTATGACAAAAAGCAATTCATCTATAGCTGTCCAATACAGTCTGCTATGACAAAAGCAATTCATCTATAGCTGTCCAATACAGTCTGCTATGACAAAAGCAATTCATCTACAGCTGTCCAATACAGTCTGCTATGACAAAAGCAATTCATCTACAGCTGTCCAATACAGTCTGCTATGACAAAAAGCAATTCATCTATAGCTGTCCAATACAGTCTGCTATGACAAAAGCAATTCATCTACAGCTGTCCAATACAGTCTGCTATGACAAAAGCAATTCATCTACAGCTGTCCAATACAGTCTGCTATGACAAAAGCAATTCATCTACAGCTGTCCAATACAGTCTGCTATGACAAAAGCAATTCATCTATAGCTGTCCAATACAGTCTGCTATGACAATAGCAATTCATCTACAGCTGTCCAATACAGTCTGCTATGACAATAGCAATTCATCTATAGCTGTCCAATACAGTCTGCTATGACAAAAGCAATTCATCTATAGCTGTCCAATACAGTCTGCTATGACAAAAGCAATTCATCTACAGCTGTCCAATACAGTCTGCTATGACAAAAAGCAATTCATCTACAGCTGTCCAATACAGTCTGCTATGACAAAAAGCAATTCATCTACAGCTGTCCAATACAGTCTGCTATGACAAAAGCAATTCATCTACAGCTGTCCAATACAGTCTGCTATGACAAAAGCAATTCATCTACAGCTGTCCAATACAGTCTGCTATGACAAAAAGCAATTCATCTATAGCTGTCCAATACAGTCTGCTATGACAAAAAGCAATTCATCTATAGCTAGCCTATACAGTCTGCTATGACAAAAGCAATTCATCTATAGCTAGCCTATACAGTCTGCTATAACAGCAGTTCAACTATAGGTAATGTTACGAGTAACGAGTGTCATTTAAATAACACAATGTTTCAAAAATATTGCATAAGTATGCTTCAAAGCAACTGAAAAAAGGAAAATATAAATGAATTGTGTTTGTTGAAAACAAACATGGCAACCTAAATCAAGGACTATAAATATATTATTACAATAAGGAATTTAAAGTGAATAGAAACCATCATAATAATTTTGTAATGAACCTGGGACATAAATTCAATTTCACAGTATTATTTCAGTACTTGATACCATATTATACTGGTAGTTGTTCACTCTACTTAGAAATGAGACTGAAAAAAGCAAAGTAGAATTTTCTGTATTTTACTGCAAATACAGGAAACCCCCATAAAGACGTTTGATCATCCCAAGTTTGCTCATACCCATGCCAACAGTCCTTTTAAATGACCACTGATTTGTTGATATTCCATCTACTATTTGATCCACCATTTTTGTTTTTAATTGCGGCACTATGTTAGAAGAGTCAGATAATATGTAAGTTATACATCATTATAATAAGGGTCTCCAGGGTAAGGCAGTAGCATCTTTTTGGCATACTGGTACTGATGATAAACCCGGACAGATGATAAAGTCGACCACCTTGGAAATATTCAATTGCAATCGGTTATTTATAAAATTGAACACACCATCTAATAGTTTCCACTTACAACCCCAACTGGTGTAAACAGAAACAAAATTGGTAAACATTCTGTATAAATAAATGACTTACATACATTTGTATAAAAAATATTTATCCAAAATTACTGGGGAAGAGGGTGTTTATTTGCACATGCTCACTGTCGAAACATGAAGGCCTGACATTTGTTAACTTTTCATTACTTGATCAGGAATGACTGTTGCAGCTTTTTGGAGAAAGTTTCAATATAATAATACAAAGAAAATTTTGTAAATGACAAAGTGTTCGAATTTATCATCAGTCAAAGTTCATACAGTCCCCTTTTTACATACCCCTTTCAGACCCTCACTTCGTGTGAGTTTGCTTACTAAATATAAATTTAAATTATGTAAAGTTTTCAGCAAAGGTTAAGCTTTATTTTGATACCGACCATTGATTTCAATTTGCAGAAATAAAAAAGTTACAGGTAAAAAACCTTATTTTCTGTTCGGGTTTATCATCAGTACCAGTATTTATGGCCAAAAATGCATGTTTCTATACGTAAATTCTCGGAAAATGAAATCATTTTTTTTTTTAAAATTTTACCAAATATTTACATGGGAAAATATTGTAATGTTGCATAATCAATAATTAAGTCCAAACTGAAGTTAATTTTTGTGCATCCAAAATCATGGCTAAAATATAATGAATTACTGTATCAAATTTTTTTTGACAATAAAGTCTAAACTTATCAATGTATAAGTTGTTATTACTAGCCTTCATGTTCTCTAGAATGATGTATACCCTTATTAATAAACATTTAAAGAGAAATCACAGAAGTTAAAAATGGTTGATCAAAGAAGATTAAAATTTAGTCATGGATGGTACAAATTTCAAATGCTTGCAGTAAGCTTTCTGGATAAAAAAAGAACAACACATGAACACACAAGAAAATAAGTGTGCATGAACTGCTTAATTAAGTTTGTTACATTACCAACAGCACAAAATTTGAATTGAAGGGTACATCGGTAGGTATAAAAACAAGAGCTGTCACAGGAAACTGCGCGCTTGAGTATTTAGATGCTGTATAGTGAAATTTGGCACATATGAGGAATCTAGAGTTTGCACTGGAGCGTTTAAGGACTCCAGTATGGATGAAGATATTGGACAACAGCTTAAGACTGTGTCAAAATTATGAAGTAATAACATAGACAAAGAAAAGTCTGTGTCAAGTGTATAAAGTAATAACGGAGATAAAGACTATCAAAACATGAAATAAGTATAAAAGGGACATAATTCATGGAAACTTTCTGCCAGAATAATGCACCATGTGTCATATAATGTGAGTAATAATGTGGAAGAACTATTTTAAGCTTAAATCAGATAAGGTGGTACGGTGTCCGGGTGAAGATGCTCTTCAGTTTCTCCCACTTAACTAAGAGGCCAGTACTTGGTCTTCCCAGGAAAGACGGCTTTGCATGTACTGATGCTATACACTGGGCATGTTAAAGAACTAGACTGTCTTTCTGCTAAGAGCTAGACTAAGTTGCCGGGCAGGCATGTATCTATAAGGATTTCTCTCTGTCTGTCTGTCTGTCTGTGTTCTAGAGACTTTGTCTCATTTTGTCCCTGTCGTCAGATCGCTCAGTGTCTGTTCTAGTAGAGGATGAACATTGCGCCCTTAGTGGCTGCCTTTGCGCTATGTAAAGCACATTTGGACATGTTTATCATGAAAAGGGCAGTATATAAATCTGGTATAATAATAATAATATGAATCTATTTAGTTAAAACCTGAAATTCTAAGTAAAAAGACAGCATAATATACTCATAATATATTAGTGTCAGCATTATGGACCTAGAGTGTGGCTGATGATGAGGAATAACCATTTTAAGTTTGAAACAAATCCCTTTGGTAGAAAAAGAACTAGAGCTATCACTAAAGGTGATGAATGTACCCCCCACATGCACTGACACAGTACATTGCAATTTGACGCACACAAGATTGCATAATTATGTGGACTGTATGTATATAGACTGTATGTATACAGTATAGTAACAAAAAACAAAGTCCCATAACTATGCAGAATATTTATCTAAAAGAATGTAACATGCACCATGCACAACTAGGGTTGGTACTGATCACTTGTGTGAAGTTTCATTAAATTGTGTGCAAGGGTTTGGTAGATTAGGCACGCACAAGATTGTATATGCAGACTGTATGTACATAGTATGTTAACAAGAAACAAAGTCCCATAACTCTGCAATTTTTGTTGCTGAAAGAACCTAACATGCCCCATGCACAACTACTGTTGTTACTGATCACTTGTGTGAAGTTTCATTAAATTGTGTCAAGGTGATGAGGAGAGATGGTGCGCACAAGATTGTGTCTATGTATATAGTATAGTAACAAAAAAACAAAGTCCCATAACTCTGCAAATTTTTTTTCTAAAAGAACCTAACATGCCCTATGCACAACTACTGTTGGTACTGATCACTTGTGTGAAGTTTCATTAAATTGTGTCAAGGGGATGAGGCAAGATGGTGCGCACAAGATTGTGTCTAATTTTTGTATATAGTATAGTAACAAAAAAACAAAGTCCCATAACTCTGCAAATTTTTTTTCTAAAAGAACCTAACATGCCCCATGCACAACTACTGTTGGTACTGATCACTTGTGTGAAGTTTCATTAAATTCTGTCAAGGGGATAAGGAGAGATGGTGCGCACAAGATTGCGTCTACAGACAGACAGACAGACAGACAACCTGAAACCAGTATACACCCCCTTACAACTTTGTTGTCGGGGGGTACAAATATGATGAAAAAAGCATCAAAATGAAACTGCAATTCTAAGTAATAAGGGGGGCATAATTGATAACATGGTGCAAGAGTTATTGTCCTTGTGTCATATGATGTGCATGATGATGTGAAAGAACTATTTTAAGTTTGAATCAAATTCAACAGGTTGTAATAGAGATAGAGTAAAAGTGTATCAAAACTTTAACCTGAAATCTGAAGTAAAAGGTGGGTAATTCATAAAATATTGGTGCTAATGCCTTTTGTTCAAACAATGTGGTTGATGATGTGGAACAAATATTTTAAGTTTGAATCAAATGAATTTTGTGATAACTGAGATAAGACTGAAAGTGCACCAAATATTCAAGGTGAAATCCTTAGTAAAAAGGGAAATAATGCATGAAATATTGGTGCAAAAGTTAAGAACCTTGTGTCATATGATGTCCATGAAAATATGTAACTACTATTTTAAGTTTAAATCAAATCCTTTCTGTAATAACAGAGATATAATGAAAGTGCATGAAGATAACCTTGAATTCTAAGTTAAAAGAGAGCATAATTTATGAAAAATTAGAGTGCCAGAGTTATGGACCTTATGTCACATGAGGTAGGTTATCAAATGTATTCAGTAATAACAGAGATAGAGTGAAAGTGCAGCAAAACTTTAAGCTGAAATTCTAAGTAAAAAGGGCGGATAATTTATGAAATAATGGTGCGAGAGTTATGACCCTTGTGTGATATGATGTGGGTGTGGAATAAATACTTAAGTTTGAAATAAATCCATCAGGTAAATACAGAGATAAAAAGAGTACATAAAAACTTAAATCAAGGTGTAACTGCAGAAGGACCCCGACGGCTCAAGGGGGACAGCTCTCCATAGTTTGTATAGTCAAGCTAAAAATCCAGTCAAAAACTTTTCCTTTTCTTTATGATCCATAATCAATCAATGAAATTATTTTCAGTATAGGTAAGTGTTTCACCATAGGTAAGTGTTTCACTATAGGTAAGTGTTTAAGTATAGGTTAGTGTTTCAGTATAGGTAAGTGTTTCACTATAGGTAAGTGTTTAAGTATAGGTTAGTGTTTCAGTATAGGTAAGTGTTTCACTATAGGTAAGTGTTTAAGTATAGGTTAGTGTTTCAGTATAGGTTACTGTTTATTGGTTTTACCAAATTACCTTGTCTGGCACGGCACAACCGTGCGACCAATTTAATTTGATAAATGCTTACTAATAAACACTAACCTGTTTAGTGTTTGAAATTATTTTTTGTATATGAATTTAAGCTCCACGTACAGTATGTGACTTACCGGGTTAATAAACAACTGGAAGTAACTAAATGTTGATTTACCAACATAAATTTCCTGATAATTTGAAAAAATACTGCAATGCCATTAGACAAAAAATAATTTCAAACACTAATCTGTAATAGTGCAAAAAATATTCCATGGTGAAGCTTTAATATGTGTCTTTAACAAAAATCATTTTCTGTGATACACATTTCCTTATGATAAAGATAATAACTCTTGTTGCATTTGTTTATTTTCAGTTTTGAGAGAAATGGTCATAGATCCAGTCAGGAGGAAAACCGCATTGTAACAAGTAAAACAAGGGTAAAATTACATCATAATAAAATACTATCTTTCCTAAACATATTACACATCACAGTGATATACCTTATAGCATATTGTTATGATTTAAATAGTACTTTGTATGGTTTACAGGATTATGAAGATCTACTGATAGTAGGAATATTTTTGAAAAAAGTTCTTCAGGGGAATTTTTGTTAGGAGTGTGAGTGGGGGTGTGGGGGGGGGGGGTAACTTTTTGAGAGGAGAATGGGACTGAATTTCTGTCCCAAAAGTGGCCAAAACAAGAGCTGTCACTATTGGTGACAAATGCCCCCTCCTCCTCAATAACACTACAGCTGTCTATACAAAATATGCTAGAATAGTTTTGGCATGACTTATTTTGTGACCTTTACCTGTCAAACCCGGGTCATAAGCATGACACACCTTATAGTTAACATTTGTGACCAGTTATTTTCAAATCCCTTGATAAATGGCAGAGTTATGGACCAGACAAGAAAAAGACCATGTTAACCTTTGACTTCTAAGTGTGACCTTGACCTTGGAGCTAGGAGTCTGGGTCTTGAGCATGACATACCATCTCATTACAGGGAACATTTATGCCAGGTAATTTTAAAATCTCTTCATCGATGACAGAGTTAAGCCTGGACAAGTATGCACAGTGCGATTTTAATATGCTGACCTTCAAACAATGATATAAAAAGTGTACTATTGAAAAGCAACATCCTTATAAGGCCACTGAATAATCTGTACATTGAAATAGAACGGTCAGAGTTATAAATATGTTAATCATGTGTAATTTTAAACACTGACCTGTGTATGAATCTCTCATGATATCCACAGAATTGACAAGTTTGCCTGCTACTGCCTGGTTCAGTCCACCTAGCACCAGCTCCTGTATCTGTCCTGTACAGATTTTCAGTCCTTTATGAGTCAAAATTTCTCCTTTCTCACTGAAATCCACACCTATAAAAGAAATTCATTACTTACAAGCTTTACTTAGAATATCACCAGGTAACCCTTACACAAATTTTCCTAGGCATATCCATTAGTGTGCAATAAACTTTCTTCTTGGTGTTTCTTTAAAGATAATGTTAATACATGTACCATCCTTTATTTTACTTATGTATATTGTAGGTCATCTTGTAAGCACATAAACTGTTTCATAAAGAAGGCAAAAGGGGCAAATAGAATGTGAAATAGAAGCTATTTTTTATATTTGGTTGAATTGATTTTTTTCCAAAATATTTGATCATTAATTGTTTGTTTTGTTGAGTTTTAAGTAATAATGATACCATACAGGACATACAGTAACTTTGCAGCTTTAAATGGAAAACTGACCTAAGACTTTTGCCCTCTGGGCACTGAGTACAACCAACATCATTTTACAAGCCAACTAGATGGCTCCTTCACAAGACAAAAGGACAAGAGCTTGAACAGGTGACTGGCAAGCAATATGAAATAAGGGGTGTTTTTAACTTAACCATGGAGGCCATTACATGTATATTCTATATGATATTTAATCAATAATACTAAGTAACATAGTATTCCTTGACTTGTAATTTAATCTTACATGACAATTCATGAAGAATGGATAACATAAAAGAATTTTAGAAATGAAATTGTCATATAAAAATTGTAACATAAAACACCTTACCAAGCCTCACTGAGCATGTTGAATTATGACAAGAGGGCCATGATGGCCCTATATAGCTCATCTGATTAATGGTGACCTTGACCATAACCTTTACCCTCAGGTTCATGTTTTGTTTGTTTGTTTTGGGTTTAACACCATTTTTTAACAGTATTTCAGTCAAATGGGACCACCCAAGGATCATTCCTTTGAAGTTTGGTGAAAATCTTCCCAGAGGTTTGAAGAAGATTTTTTAAGAAACTGTTGTACAATGCACTACGGATGATGGTCAATCGGTTTGGTGAGCCTTTGGCTCAGGTGAGCTAAAATATTTGTGTGATCCCATGTCACTGGGTGTGACGCAATGCTTATGAAGTGAGAGGGGTTCAAAACATCAGAAATATAATTATGATCAGATAAATTTTTAACTATTTTTTCTATATGTAACTCATATCAAAACTAAAGTGACCCCAGGGCCCAGCTTTAAATGGGGCCTTGGTCATGATTTGAACCATTTTGATAAAGACTTCTAGACAATGCCACATTTAAAATATCTAAGCTCTGTGCCTCAGAGTCTCAGACTGAACAAATGTTTTCCTGTTTTCCCTATAGAAATCTAGGTGAAATAAGGGAACCACAGGGCGGGCCCAACACTGACCCTGGATTCATAATTTGAAAAATTTTGGTAGAAGTTCATGAGACAATGCCACATGCCAAACATCTAAGCTCTTGGTTTCAGAGAAGATTTTTTTTTAAAAATTAATAATATAGCCTGGCGGTCGTGTTTTTTTACTAAAATAGAAAGACAAAAGCAATCTTGGAAGAGGGTCACCTATAGATCATTTCTACAATTTTTTTCTGAAATCAGACTCATAGTTTCTTAGAAGATTTTTAAAGATTTTCATGTTTTGCATGGATTTCAATTGTTTGGCCAAGTTTGATCATTCCTGTAAAGTTTGGTGTAAATCTGCCAAGTGGTTTTAAAGAAGAAGACATTTTAGACACAAGACGTACAACGCACCACGGACAACGAGTGGTCACAAAACATTGAGCAGTCACAAAAGCTCACCATGAGCCTTTGGCTCAGGTGAGCTAAAAATCTAACTGATAAAGTTTGCACATGTGATCAAGCTGGATCAGCTGATGCTGTTAAACTATTCATCAGTGTCTAGTGACATTTAACTGTGTCAGCACTCTGAATAATAAGTAAACTCGTCATATATGACAGTTTTATAAGCTACACATAATAATGAAAAAAAAATCAAAAAATTTAAATGGTTTCTTAATTAATTCCGTTGGATTGTTAAAATTGAAAATCTTTACTTACCAATAAAGTCATAATCATATGCTTTTTGAATAAGATGAGCTTTACTGTCTTCAATTGTATGCTCTATCATTTCTTTAATCTCGTCACCTTTTTCAATAGCGATTTTCATTAATGATTTAAACAAATCCTCTTCCTTGTCACGAGCAAACTCAATCTTCTTTGGTGTGATGAGGACTTCTCTTGCCATGTCAAATGCACAGATTATGAAGGTATTGAGACATCGTATATGAGTATTGTTTAAAACAGTCACAGCATTAACTAGGTAACGCTGCATTGTTTGTTCCGAGAATGTTGTGAAAGACTGCTGAAACTGGTGCAAGTCTGTAACTAATATACTATCAACTTCGAAATAATCTTCCACCATATTTCGACTTATATTTCTAACACCTGGTGTTTCTGTAAGATATCCAACCTTACAAAGTTCGGTGAATATTGTGTGACAGTTATTTGGTGGTATTGTCGTGACAAAAACTTTACCCATTCTGTGACTAGAGGATGAAGGTAAAGATGACGCAGGGTCCCCAGAGGATGTGGATGAATCATTGGCATTCATTTTGTCTTTATCAGATTTTGCACCTTCCTTGTCATTATCTAATGCATGTTTTGTTTCACTGCTTTGTTGATTACCATTTTGAACACTTACATTATGGCTCAAACTATTTTTGGTGCTCTTGCCATTTTCTAACACATTCTCACTTATTGTATTATTGTTGTGTTCACTATTCTGTGAAGACTGCTTCCCTGTTTGAAGTGTTGGACTGTGAACAACACCACAGTAGAATGGATTCCCTGGTACAATCTGCGGTGTTGTCACTGGATCCGGGATGCGCACGAAACAGACTGGCTGAAAATTGGAAATCTCCTTCAGCAGTTCTAAGTCTTGAATCTCCTGAAATAAGCAAGATTAAAATGTCTTAAGACAGGCAACATCAGATAGGTGAAACCTGGAAAAATTGTTCCAAAAGTTTTGAGTTCAAAGCCGTATTTTAGAAGATAGTTCGACTATCTTAAGAGTTGATGACAATTCTATAATGTAAAACAAGAGGGCCATGAATACCTTGTATCACTGACCTGACCTATCGACCTAAAGATCGTCAAGATTAACATTCTGATCATAAAAGTGGCCTCTAGAGTGTTAACTAACTTTTCCTTTGTTTTGACCTGGTAACCTAGTTTTTGACCCCACCTGACCCAGATTTAAACTTCACCTAAAGATCATCCAGATTAACATTCTGACCAAGTTTCATTAAGATAAGGTCATAAATGTGGCTTATAGAGTGTTAACTACCTTTTCCTTTGATTTGACCTGGTGACCTAGTTTTTGATCCTACTTGACTTAGATTTGATGCTGACCTAAATATCATGAATTAACATTGTAACCAAGTTTCATGAACATACAGTCATAAATGTTGCCTCTAGAGTGTTGACAAGCTTTCCCTTTGATTTGACCTGGTGACCTAGTTTTTAACCCCAGATAACCCAATATTGAACTTGTCCAAGATTTTAGTAAGAGTAACATTCTTACCAAGTTTCATTAACATTGGGCTAAAATTGTGACCTCTAGAGTGTTAACAGTCAAGTTGTTGATGATGGACGGATGACGACGACGGATACAGGGCGATCACAAAAGCTCAGGTGAGCTAAAACTCCTTACAGAACCTAGGTTGCATTTTCACTATGAAATGATGAAATCATGTGTGAAGTAAGGCTGTTGTATCTGAATTTCATTTGATTGAATAAACGTTAGTTCTTGAAATGATTTCATCTTTCATTTAAAATAAACATAATTAAAACTGTAAAAATTATTTTTAGTCAGCAAGAGTACAACAAATGATACACTTGTTTACAAACAACTACATGTATGCTAAGAATAGTAACGGTATGTATATGAAATAGAATCTTTGTAGGAATGATCCAAGTTATAATAGCAGCCTTTAGACATATTATTCAATATTCATATGATAATAAAATATGTATAGATGTGAAGAATGCATAATTGGGTTGTTGAGAAGATATATGAAAAGACAAGCATTAGGTACTATAAGACATTTATTATAGCTAGTTAGAAGTGCTATTAAGTTGTTTGTAACATGTGATATGGTCAACACCAGTGCCTGAGGCATAGTGCATTATTGTCACTGATCTGTACTAACTAATGACTGTATTTTGTAATGTTATTGACTTCTTACCTGAATGTTATTAACATGAAAGGAATGGTATGGAGGGGTTATTTTAACAATCTAGGGGGTATAGGTTTTGTAAATAACAAGAGCTGTCTCCTTAGGATGACATATGCCCCCGATGGCACTTTGAATGAGTAGTTATGGCCGATGTTAGAGTTTAGGACCTTTGACCTACGGAGCTGGGTCTTGCGCGCGACACGTCGTCTTACTGTGCCACACATTCATGCGTAGTTATTTTAAAATCCATGCATGAATGACAAAGATATGGACCGGACACGCCCATCAATGCACTATCATGAAAAATGACCTTTAACGTCTAAGTGTGACCTTGACCTTTGAGCTACGGACCTGGGTCTTGCGCACGACACGTCGTCTTACTGTGGTACACATTCATGCCAAGTTATTTGAAAATCCATCCATGGTTGA
Source organism: Mercenaria mercenaria (assembly GCF_021730395.1). Taxonomy (NCBI): domain Eukaryota; kingdom Metazoa; phylum Mollusca; class Bivalvia; order Venerida; family Veneridae; genus Mercenaria; species Mercenaria mercenaria. Next base: position 40,419,215 of record NC_069373.1, read on the forward strand.
CAAAGATATGGACCGGACACGCCCATCAATGCACTATCCTTTAATGTCTAAGTGTGACCTTGACCTTTGAGCTACGGACCTGGGTCTTGCGCGCGACATGTCGTCTTACTGTGGTACACATTCATGCCAAGTTATTTGAAAATCCATCCATCGATGACAAAGATATGGACCGGACACGCCCATCAATGCACTATCCTTTAATGTCTAAGTGTGACCTTGACCTTTGAGCTACGGACCTGGTTCTTGCGCGCGACACGTTGTCTTACTGTGGTACACATTCATGCCAAGTTATTTGAAAATCCATCCATCGATGACAAAGATATGGACCGGACACGCCCATCAATGCACTATCCTTTAATGTCTAAGTGTGACCTTGACCTTTGAGCTACAGACCTGGGTCTTGCGCGCGACACGTTGTCTTACTGTGGTACACATCCATGCCAAGTTATTTGAAAATCCATCCATCGATGACAAAGATATGGACCGGACACGAAAATTGCGGACAGACTGACAGACCGACAGACCGACAGACGGTTCAAAAACTATATGCCTCCCTTCGGGGGCATAATAAAATATATTGGTCTGAATCATATATCCCAGTATTTGTCAGGAATTCCCAGTATTTCCCAGCATCCTGGGAAATACAAGTATTAATGCCAACCCTGATTTTCAGTACTGAAAGGAAAGATATACAGTACAGCTGTTACAAAAAGTTAAAATACAAATTTTAACAAGAAGCTGCGTTTAATAAACGCTTGATGCCCCCGGTGGCATCCTTGTCGATACAAAGCAACCTAAGTCCCAAATGAGGTCAAGGTCAAACTGAGGTCAGGTGCTGTTTGAAGATGAGGAATGGTCACAGGTTACAACTGTATTAGTATCAATTCATTCTTGTAAGTGGTATTAATGCTAGATGAAACGGTCCCATTTGGTTAACCAAGAGATGGCCCATACAAAGCAACCTAAGTCCCAAACGAGGTCAAGGTCAAACTGAGGTCAGGTGCTGTTTGAAGATGAGGAATGGTCACAGGTTACAACTGTATTAGTATCAATTCATTCTTGTAAGTGGTATTAATGCTAGATGAAACGGTCCCATTTGGTTAACCAAGAGATGGCTCATATAAAGCAACCCAAGTCCAAAATGAGGTCAAGGTCAAACTGAGGTCAGGTGATGTTTAAAGATGAGGAATGTTCACAGGTTACATCTGTATTAGTATCAATTCATTCTTGTAAGCGGTATTCATGCTAGACGGAACGGTCCCATTTGGTTAACCAAGAGATGTCCCATATAAAGCAACCTAAGTCCAAAATGAGGTCAAGGTCAAACTGAGGTCAGGTGATGTCTGAAAATGGGGAATGGTCACAGGTTACATTAGCATTAGTATCAAGTCATTCTAGTAAGGGGTATTGATGCTAGACGAAACGGTCCCATTTGGTTAACCTCGTACGGACGGACGGACGAACGGACGGACAGGACGATCACTAAATGCCATCCGCATCAGTAGATGCTGGGGGCATAAAAAGGATACCAGTGTTAAGTTGTCTATGAGATAAATGTAACAACAGGCAAATAAAATTGTGTTATTACAATAATAGCTCAATCTGGTACGCTGTACTCAGTTCGAGTGGATTTTTGCCAGATCATATCTCACACGCAGTGTTTACCTTGGAAATCGGTTTATTTTAATGAATTAAAATATTTAATTATCAAGCTTAAAATTGCCTTATTGATATTGTGGGTAATTCTGAACATTTGGGTATTTTTCTTTCTTTGTAAAATATTTTTTCATTGGCGTTAGAAATTTGTTACATTGATCCTGATTGGTCCAATAAAGTTGTTTTGTTGAGGCCCGGCCTCTTTTTGTTTTTTATAGTATTTATCACTGTTGTAAGTGATTTTGACACGATCACACATTTTTTGAAATTAAATTTTTCCCAAAACCCACCGCCAAATTTTCAGTTTTGTTTTTAGAATCTACCTTTTTTTATCATGATGTGAAGTTGAATGGTTTCATAACTTACACTGTGGTGTCTTTTTGTAATTTGTTTATTTCGTAAGTGGCGTATTAATAATTTGTTGAGTAAGTTATTTACTGAGATGTATTGTATATGCAATATTATTTTGAGTATGTATGTCCTTCATAATGTGTCAGTAAATAAGATAAGGCGGTTAATTGAATATTCATAAGAATATCAGTGCTGATCATAAGTTTTGTTCTATTATAATTCCTTATACAACATGTGATCATTGAATTATAGCTGAATACAACATCCCAGATCTAGCTACTTTTATTATATACCTGCACCTTTTTGTTTCTTGTTTTGTTATTGAATGAAATCTTCAATGGTAATCAATGGAAGTTAGTGAAGCATTTATGTGTGCTATTTTCAGAACTGTGTCAGGTCATGTATATTAATGAAAGTAGTCTTGGAACATACAATACAATGGGTACAATTTATAAGGAATAATTTTCTGCCTGTTCATATTAACTTGTGAAATACAAGATATTTTTTACAGAATTTATACAGGTATGTAATAAAGATCAATATTATACATGCATTAAGCAGGCACCAAAACAAGAATGCTTGCTGAATGAAGTAAGGAAAACTGATGAATTAATATATCTAATTTTTTAAAATGATGTCATGAAAGAAAAAAATAAAAGTAATACTAGATCTCAGATACTTCTGAGAAAAGTGCATGTTTCCCACAACTGCCTAATCATCTAAATAGTAAGTCAGTCTTTATTATACTGTTTTCTCATTACAAATATACCTTTGAAGAGTAAAAAGGCTGATTTTGTGTAATTCAAGGGCCATAATTCTGAAGTGCCTCGGGTGAATTTGGCTAGTTAATGAACTTGGCCAAGGAGTTATAGTCAAAAACATTTGGTTCAACTTTGCTGAAGATCGGATGAGAAATGCTAAAAACTTAGAGCACGTACAAGAGTAAAAAGGCTGATTTCCATAATTCCAAAGCGCCTGGTCCGATTTAGAAAGTTATCGAACTTGACCAAGGACTTATGGTCAATAACATTTTGTTCAAGTTTGGTGATGACTGGATGAGAAATGTTCACCTTAGAGCCCAGACAAGAGTAAAAAGGTTGATTTTCTGTAATTCAAGGACCATAACTCGTAAGTGCCTAAACCGATTTGGCTATTTATCGAACTTGGCCACGGTCTTATGGTCATACAGATTTTGTTCCAGTTTGGTGAAGACTGGATAAGAAATGTTTGACTTAGAGTGCGGACAAGAGTAAAAAGGCAGAATTTCGGTAATTCAAGGGCCATAAGTCTAAAATGCCTGTACCAATTAGGCTAGTTATAAAACTTGGCTGAGGTCTTATGGTAAAACACATTTTGTTAAAGTCTGGTGATGATCAGATGAGAAATGTTCAACTTAGAGTGCAGGAAAGAGTAAAATTAACCAATTAAAAAATAACCAATTTGGCTAGTTATCGATCTTGGCCGAGGTGTTATAGTCAAACACATTTTGTTCAAGTTTGGTGAAGATGGGATGAGAAATGTTCGACTTAGATGTTCGACTTAGAGTGTGAACAAGAGTAAAAAGGCCAATTTTCGGTAATTCAAGAGCCATAACTCCAAAATGCTTGGACCGATTTGGCTAGTTATCAAACTTGGCTGAGGTCTTACGGTCAAACACATTTTGTTCAAGTTTGGTGAAGATCTGATGAGAAATATTTGACTTAAAGTGCGGACAAGATTTGTGACATACAGACAGACAGACTGAGTAAATCAATATGTCTCCCACACCACTGTGTGTGGGAGACATAACTTAACAAAGATACCTTGGTAGTTAAAGATTCTGTATGAAATGCATATATAAGTATTGGTGATATGTTTTCAATACAGCGCTTGACTTCCTCCTCAAAGAGCACATTTGATGCAGCCACTACTAATGTACATCCATATCTCAACAACTGGTGATTAAATGAAACCTCCAAAACTGCAGTTCCTACTGCTGAATCAGGCTCTTCATTCTCTGAGATCTCAAGATCTTTACGTGGAATTGTATTCCAGGGACCATTGTATGCTTCCAAGTTTTCTGCAAGGGAGTATTCGCCAGGCAGTTCAAGATTTATGCAGAGATTATCTCCATATCTAAATCTGACTGTGCGGTATCTTCTGTCATTATCATTTGGATCGAATGTTGGGAATATAGTTCTCTGAAATAATTCATTCACAATACGTGATTTGCAATACTCGTTTTGTCCAAGAACAACAATGCCAGGAAGTTTGTCAGCAGTTGATAGGATTTCTTCTTCCTCTTCATGAAGTACCTCGAGTGACACAAGTGGACCTGAAAAAGAAAAAAATGTTAAATTAATATTTTTATTCATATCATTAACAAGTTGTATTATGATCGAAAACTTCAATCTGTGGCAGGGATATTTTCTTTGACAGTTTCATTGAAGACAGTTGTGTCTTACATCATGCCTTCTATAATTTTTATTCGTATAACTGAATGTTGTCAGTGAATTAATTGCCAAGAACAGGTTCATAATGCACAGTCCTTTCTTCACAATGAAGGAATGTGGCCATGTAAGTTTGGGGTGAGGGATTTCATCATGGAATTAACAATTTGGAAACTAGAGCTATCACTGAACGGGATGAATGCACTTTCCACACGCACTGACACTGTACATTGAAATTTAACGCACACAAGATTGCATAATTATGTGACTGTATGTATATACAGTATAGTAACAAAATTTTGTCTGAAAGAACCTAACATGTGCCCTGGAGAAGTTGGTACTGATCACAGGTGTAAAGTTTCATTAAATTGTGTGCAGTGGTTTGGGAAATTAGGTGCGCAGAACATTGCTGTATATAGTATAGTAACAAAAAACAAAGTCCCATAACTCTGCAGAATATGTATGTATTGTATGATAGCTCAGTGTTTTTTCTTAACAAATTTGGTGCAGGCAAAACGTATAAACCGGGCACAGGGTGCGGTAACTAAAAGTGTGCAGGTATTAAATACCCGCACGCTAGTTACCGCACTGTTGGATCTAGAAAGTATGGGCGTGTCTCTAACAGCAGACAGCAACTTGCATTTTATTGATTTTCTGTGCTTGCATTTGTTTATTTTACCTGAGCTTTACACATTTGTAAAGCAAGGATCTTAAGTAGTCACTGAACTGCTGTATATGGCAATGTAGAACACCTACTGAACTACCATATGGATGGCTATGATACAAAACAGAAAGAACATTAAAACTCTCAGGTAAACGATTTATACTCAGGGGCTATGCCCCCTCGTACAAATCGTTTACCATCGAGTTTCAATGCTCTTTCTATTACAAGGAATATAACATGCACCATAAATATAGTTGGTACTGATCACTTGTGTGAAGTTTCATTAAACTGTATGCAAGGGTTCAGATTATGTGTGCACAAGATTGCATATGGAGACTGTACATATATAGTATATTAACAACAAGAGCTGTCCGTAAGACAGTGCGCTTGACTTTTCTCAGTGCTTGACTCTGAATTAGAGCTTTGCCAGTAAAAAAAATGCCAGGTTAAAAAGGGACATAATTCTGTCAAAATTAAAGTCAGAGTTATGGGAACTGTGTCTCCTGGTGTAGACTTTGATAGAAAATAACTATTTTGAGTTTCAAGTCAAAAGCTTTAATAGTAACAGAGATATTTGACTATATCAAAAATTTTAACAAAAAATTCTAAGTTAAAAAGGGGCATAATTCTGTCAAAATTCAAATCAGAGTTATGGGGATTGTTTCTCCTGGTGTAGACTTTGATGGTAAATAAGTATTTTAGGTTTCAAGTCAAAAGCTTTGATAGTAACAGAAATATTTGACTATCAAAAATTTTAACAAAAATTTCTAAGTTAAAAAGGGGCATAATTCTGTCAAAATTCAATCAGAGTTGTGGCGATTGTTTCTCCTGGTGTAGATTTTGATGGTAAATAAGTATTTTAAGTTTCAAGTCAATAGCTTTGACAGTAACGGAGATATTTGACTTTATCAAAAACTTTAACCAAAAACTCTAAGTTAACAAGAGCGCCGCCAAGCCGGGCAATATACGCCCAAAGGCTTACATCATAGGATGGGAGAACTTGACTGTTGAAGCCCCAAAGGACTGGAACAACAAAAGGAAAACTTCAAAAAAAAATCTAAGTTCACAAAAAAAAAATTCAAAGTCTACAAAAAAATCCTTATCAGGTACAGGTATGTAAAAATACACCTTAAAATTGGAGGTACCATCCATGTTGTACCACAGAAAAGAGGTCTCGGTTTTTCCCTACGGCAAATAATAAAAAAGTTTCAAAATAAGCTATTTATAGTAACATAAAAGGGAAGTAATTCAAAAAAAAATTATTGTAAGTACAAAAAAAGAGATCTGCCAAATAAAAACAAGAGCACTGCAATGCAGAGCAATATACACAAAGCAAAGTCATATATGACCTTTGACCCTTAAGTGTGACCTTGACCTTGAAGCGAGTCATCCAGAACATGCGCTCTGCACATCGTTGCAATGTGGTGAACATTTCTGCCAAGTTTCTTTGAAATCCTTCCAGCAGTTCAAGAGTTACAGAGCGGACACGAAACAAACTGATATGACTTTTGACCCCTAAGTGTGACCTTGACCTTGAAGCAAGTCATCCGGAACATGCGCTCTGCACGTCGTCTTGGTGTGGTGAACATTTGTGTCAAGTTTCTTTGAAATCCTTCAAGGGGTTCAAGAGTTACAGAGCGGACACGAAACAAACTGATATGACCTTTGACTCCTAAGTGTGACCTTGACCTTGAAGCGAGACATCCGGAACATGTGCTCTGCACGTCGTCTGGGTGTGGTGAACATTTGTGTCAAGTTTCCTTGAAATCCTTCAAGGGGTTCAAGAGTTAGAGAGCGGACACGAAATTGCTAACGGACAGACGGACAGACGGACGGACGGACAGACGGACACCAGCGTCATAACATAATACGTCCCTTCAGGCGTATAAAAAGGGGCATAATTCTGTCAAAATTCAAATCAGAGTTATGGGGATTGTTTCTCCTGGTGTAGACTTTGATAGTAAACACTATTTTAAGTTTCAAGTCAATAGCTTTGATAGTAACAGAGATATTTGACTTTATCAAAAACTTTAACCAACGCAGACGCCGACGCCGGGGCGAGTGCAATAGCTCTACATTTTCTTCGAAAAGTCGACCTAAAAAAGAATCTACCATGCACAACTAGGATTACTACCATGACTACTGATCACTTGTGTGAAGTTTTATGAAACTGTGTGCATTGGTTCAGAACATTTAGCGCACACAGCCACAATATTGCATATGCAGACTCTGTATATATATATATATAGTACAGTAAACCTCGCTTATAAGGAACAGCTAGGGACTTCTAAAAATTGTTCCTTATAACCGAGGTTCCTTATATCCGTATAGCGAACTAGTTCCTTGTAACCGAGGTTTGTATAACGAACACAATTTGTATAGCGAAAACTATTTGACTGACGTTTCATTAGGGCTATGTGTTCACACTCCGGGCCGACCTTGAATCTTTATGTGAGGAAGTTGCTTTTCTAGTACCGATCCTATCCTGGAGAGATCGTAAGGTAAACTGCCTGCATGTATATGACTGAAAGAGTGTTGAAACGCGGCGTTATACCTAAACCAAGCCAAAATGTTCGTCGGTAAGAATGACCGTAATTTATGTTTATTTTTTGTCGGTCAATGATGACTATAAGATATGTTGCAGTTACTCCCCTTACCTTGCTTGACTACATGTTATCTGAATAGTCATCAATACTAATATAAAATAAATGTTCAATTTTTTATTATAAAAATGTTAAATTAGACTACCCATTAAAAATTAAAAGTAGGGTATTTATGACATACAGTGTATTACCCATACATACGGATTAAAGTGTAAATTATACCTATACTTTTGCTATTGTCCATTTTAGCACCTGCTATAATTTTTACAATTGGAAATTTGGTAAACTGGGCTGTTTGCCATTGTTAATCACGTGTAATTAGCACATTTATTTAGGATTTTCGTTCACTATTAATTGTTAACATGACATACCCAATACATGTAGCTGTCGAACATAATCTTGAGTAAATATAGTCTACTATCGTTTAGTATTTGGTAATCTGATGATATTATATATTTTCTTTTTATGGTATCCGTGAATTAACAAACTAAAGATCATAGAAATGAAATAATTTGTGTTTATTCATGTGCATGAAAGCGATTTTCATGTGCATGAAAGCGCGTGATAGTGCCGACGTTGTTCTGACGTCATCAGCGATTCTCATGTTTATTTCCGGTTTTCAATCATTTTTATTCTTTATGTCTGTTCGCTATAACCGAGGGGTTTTCCATTGCATTTCGTACTTTGGGCCTGGAAAAAGTGTTCCTTATAACCGAGTGTTCCTTATAACCGAGTTCCCTATAACCGAGGATTTTTACATTAAATAAAGAAGGAATTAGATCGGGGAATTGAAAACTGTTCCTTATAACCGAGTGTTCCTTATATCCGAGTTCCTTATAAGTGAGGTTTACTGTATATAGAGATAGTACCTAAGATTTAAGTTATGAAAAGCAATTTAAAAAATAACTTTGGTTGTTTAAATATAACATTTGAGACAGAATATAATAAGTAAGTCTTGATCTGATCATTTTGAAGGATGCTGTTCAAATTTTTCTTAAACATTTTAATCGCCAATTATACCTGGATTATTGTGGGAAGAAGTTAACTCAATGCAAAAAAGTTGTCTAATGAATGATTATTGTATGATATCGGAAAATATTTAAAGTCTAATTCAGAAGTCTAATAAAATAAATTCAGATCCACTATTTAAGGTGAAATTTATATAGAGTGGGCAGACCAATGCTTGGCGCATACCAACGCTCGGCGTATATCACGTTTCTCTTGGAATTTTTTTATCTCTTTTTTAATTTCTCATTTTTTTATATAATTTTTTTATTTTCAGATCAGTATTTCATAATTCTTGTATTCCGGACAGGATTTTCTCACGCTTTTCTGGTGCCAAAAAAACTTATCTTACACCCAGGGCTGTAAGATGTCTCCCGTGCTATAATTTATGGATGAATGAATGAATGAATGAGTGAATGAATGCGTAAACTTATACACTACTATTATAACAAAATAGTACTTTAAAGAGAAACATTAGTTTTTCTTTATATCTTCTACAAATTGAAGAACATTTAAGGCATGCAAGGAAAAGAAGCAATCACTGGCAGCGAGTAAAGATGAGAATATCCGGCACTTGAGTAACAGTTTATGCGTTAACTTGGCAGGAGGCTCGTTACCACCTAAACAGTTACCCTCTTGCCGGATATTCCCATCCTTATCCGCAACCAGTGAAAGATTCTTAGATAATCAATTCAAATCAGAGTTATGGGGATTGTTTCTCCTGGTGTAGACTTTGATAGTAAACACTATTTTAAGTTTCAAGTCAATAGCTTTGATAGTAACAGAGATATTTGACTTTATCAAAAACTTTAACCAACGCAGACGCCGACGCCGGGGCGAGTGCAATAGCTCTACATTTTCTTCGAAAAGTCGACCTAAAAAAGAATCTACCATGCACAACTAGGATTACTACCATGACTACTGATCACTTGTGTGAAGTTTTATGAAACTGTGTGCATTGGTTCAGAACATTTAGCGCACACAGCCACAATATTGCATATGCAGACTCTGTATTTATATATATATATATAGTACAGTAAACCTCGCTTATAAGGAACAGCTAGGGACTTCTAAAAATTGTTCCTTATAACCGAGGTTCCTTATATCTGTATAGCGAACTAGTTCCTTGTAACCGAGGTTTGTATAACGAACACAATTTGTATAGCGAAAACTATTTGACTGACGTTTCATTAGGGCTATGTGTTCACACTCCGGGCCGACCTTGAATCTTTATGTGAGGAAGTTGCTTTTCTAGTACCGATCCTATCCTGGAGAGATCGTAAGGTAAACTGCCTGCATGTATATGACTGAAAGAGTGTTGAAACGCGGCGTTATACCTAAACCAAGCCAAAATGTTCGTCGGTAAGAATGACCGTAATTTATGTTTATTTTTTGTCGGTCAATGATGACTATAAGATATGTTGCAGTTACTCCCCTTACCTTGCTTGACTACATGTTATCTGAATAGTCATCAATACTAATATAAAATAAATGTTCAATTTTTTATTATAAAAATGTTAAATTAGACTGCCCATTAAAAATTAAAAGTAGGGTATTTATGACATACAGTGTATTACCCATACATACGGATTAAAGTGTAAATTATACCTATACTTTTGCTATTGTCCATTTTAGCACCTGCTATAATTTTTACAATTGGAAATTTGGTAAACTGGACTGTTTGCCATTGTTAATCACGTGTAATTAGCACATTTATTTAGGATTTTCGTTCACTATTAATTGTTAACATGACATACCCAATACATGTAGCTGTCGAACATAATCTTGAGTAAATATAGTCTACTATCGTTTAGTATTTGGTAATCTGATGATATTATATATTTTCTTTTTATGGTATCCGTGAATTAACAAACTAAAGATCATAGAAATGAAATAATTTGTGTTTATTCATGTGCATGAAAGCGATTTTCATGTGCATGAAAGCGCGTGATAGTGCCGACGTTGCTCTGACGTCATCAGCGATTCTCATGTTTATTTCTGGTTTTCAATCATTTTTATTCTTTATGTCTGTTCGCTATAACCGAGGGGTTTTCCATTGCATTTCGTACTTTGGGCCTGGAAAAAGTGTTCCTTATAACCGAGTGTTCCTTATAACCGAGTTCCCTATAACCGAGGATTTTTACATTAAATAAAGAAGGAATTAGATCGGGGAATTGAAAACTGTTCCTTATAACCGAGTGTTCCTTATATCCGAGTTCCTTATAAGTGAGGTTTACTGTATATAGAGATAGTACCTAAGATTTAAGTTATGAAAAGCAATTTAAAAAATAACTTTGGTTGTTTAAATATAACATTTGAGACAGAATATAATAAGTAAGTCTTGATCTGATCATTTTGAAGGATGCTGTTCAAATTTTTCTTAAACATTTTAATCGCCAATTATACCTGGATTATTGTGGGAAGAAGTTAACTCAATGCAAAAAAGTTGTCTAATGAATGATTATTGTATGATATCGGAAAATATTTAAAGTCTAATTCAGAAGTCTAATAAAATAAATTCAGATCCACTATTTAAGGTGAAATTTATATAGAGTGGGCAGACCAATGCTTGGCGCATACCAACGCTCGGCGTATATCACGTTTCTCTTGGAATTTCTTAATATGTATTTAAAATATCAGCTCTCATGAGTCCCATTTCGTTTGTTTATATAATGTGTGATTTTATCCAAGTGCGGTTTATTTCCGGTATGGTCACGTGGTCACAGTAGAGCAGACGATGCAAGGCTAAAAGCCGTTCAGTTGTGTGTTCTACTCTCATTAAAACCGATTTTCTGGTAAAACAGGTATTTAAAAAGTAGCTTGTGGGCGGAATTTTTGAGAAAAAACATTTTTCTTTTCAATTATTTTATTTCTTTATGCTTAAATAAACTATAAACCCTTATTATGGCATTTTATACGGACCGATTGTACTTAATTTTCTGTAGCTTATGCTGTTAAAGTAATTGATATATACTATATGGACTAATGGCACTTTTGAAAAAAATTCCAAAAATAATGGAAATATATTATCAACTATAATCAGTTATTGATTTCATGTAGTTAGACTCACATGATTGTGACAAATTATCTTCGAATGAGTTCCTTAAGATAATTGTTGTATAAAATGTGTTTATTCAATTTATAGATGCAGAATAGACAGGGGTAATTTAGGTACAGGTTTTTATACTTTAAAAAATCAGTTAATCAATATAACCTAGGTTTTGCGTTAGATATGTCTTATACTTCACCTTTATGCATAAATAGTTCAAAATTACAACCTGCAGATTAATATGCCGTACGCTGAGTGTTGGTATACTTCCGCACGAACCGCACAGGTTTTACTGGTACTATTTTTAGCTCCAGCCTATTACGTCACCATTGACTAGAAATGTGTAAACAATACATGGTTGAATACTCGCAGATTGTTCTACAAAGTGACGATAAAGAAGTATGGTAAGTAAATGTTAAATCAGTTTTTAGATTTAAAATATGTAGTTTTTACGCCGAGCATTGGTCTGCCCACTCTATAATGTTATTTCTACCATATAACACATCATGTATAAAAACAAGAAAAAACTCTTCAGCATTTACCATGAAATTTGAAATTACAATGAAATGACTTGTCACTAAGTTTTTAACCATACAGTTATTGTTCTATTTGATTGAACTGTGAAATGCATATTGATTACTTGGTCTGTGCACAGAATATTTTAATCTTTGGTTGATTTTTGGGACATCCGTAGTGTATGGAAAAAAAACCCCAGCAATTAAAATCATATAATGGGTTTATATTTAAAGTGTGTATATGGATGTATGAAAGTCACGATAGACAAGTGGTCATTGCCAATAGCTTGAAACCTGGAGGTCATAAGATTGAAACTGTGAAGTGTATGTATTGTTTTTTTTGTTTACAAGTTTCAACAAACACTTTGTACATGCACATTTTTTATCCAATATTTTCTCCATTGTATTTTTACATGTATTAAAAAATTTTTTTATCTCTTTTTTAATTTCTCATTTTTTTATATAATTTTTTTATTTTCAGATCAGTATTTCATAATTCTTGTATTCCGGACAGGATTTTCTCACACTTTTCTGGTGCCAAAAAAACTTATCTTACACCCAGGGCTGTAAGATGTCTCCCGTGCTATAATTTATGAATGAATGAATGAATGAGTGAATGAATGCGTAAACTTATACACTACTATTATAACAAAATAGTACTTTAAAGAGAAACATTAGTTTTTCTTTATATCTTCTACAAATTGAAGAACAAGGCATGCAAGGAAAAGAAGCAATCACTGGCAGCGAGTAAAGATGAGAATATCCGGCACTTGAGTAACAGTTTATGCGTTAACTTGGCAGGAGGCTCGTTACCACCTAAACAGTTACCCTCTTGCCGGATATTCCCATCCTTATCCGCAACCAGTGAAAGATTCTTAGATAATCAAGACAAACATTCTGACCAAGTTTCATAAAGATTGGGTCCAAAATGTGGCCTTTAGAGTGTTCACAAGCTTTTTCTTTGATCTGGCCTACTGACCTAGTTTTTAAACCCACATGATGCAGATTCGAACTTGACCTAGAGATCATCAAGACAAACATTCTGATTAAGTTTCATTAAGATTGGGTCACAAATGTTGCCTCTAGAGTGTTCACAAGCTTTTCCTTTGATCTGGCCTACTGACCTAGTTTTTGATCCAACATGACCCAGTTTCGAACTTGGCCTAGAGATCATCAAGACTAACATTATGACCAAGATTCATAAAGATTGGGCCACAAATGTGGCCTCTAGAGTGTTCACAAGGCAAATGTTGACGCACGACGCCGATGGACGCTGGACAATGACCGGTCACAACAGCTCACCTTGAGCACTTTGTGCTCTGGTTGGTGAGCTAAAAAGGAAGAAAGAAGGTCAATATGTTATGGTTACAGTCAAATGACCCCTAATTATAATTAAACAGTGTAAGAAATATGATCAAATATTTTTGTAAGTATGATGAAATATTTTTGGAATTATTTTTTAACAATTTTGAAATTACTATTCCTGTGAAGTTTGGTTAAAATCTGCCCTTTGGTTTTCATGCGAAGGAAATTTGTTAAGAAAATATTGCTAGAAGTCATTTTTTTTACCAAGTGGGGAAGGGGCCTAAGCCTGTGATTTGGTAAAAAAAGGTTGTTTTTGGTAAATGGGTACAGAAAATCTGATGTAAAGTCAATTTTTAGGGAAAACTGCATTATTTTCTGAGGGGAGGGAGGCCCGTTATAGAAGGAGATGGACAGAGAGATGGAGGCAGGCAGGCTTGCTTGAATATTTTTCAGGGCAGGTACAATTGTTTTTATATTTTTTTTAGGAAGTGTCATCCGGATGCCTAGCCTGCGTTCTAGCCCTCTGCTTACCTCACCGCTAGCAAATCCTCAGGGTATTTTGTAGCCGTCTGGTAACTCATTTCTTAATGAACAAGTAATGATTTTATATAGTTTTCACTGTTATTTACTTAAGATTATATCAATATTTTAATTATTACTTGTCTGATTTTTCAATCGATAAAATGAATGAGATCGTGTTTGTATACAAATCTGCTGATATCCTATTTTTATAATTGATAAAACATTAATTGTTGAACGTCCATGTTATTTTGTAAAAAGTAATGTTTTTCGAAATAGTGTGCAACCTACTTTTTTGACCAATCTGAGTGAGTTATTAAAAAAAAAAATGGCTTCTTATACCTTAAGAACAATGTGACTGTAGCAATAATTTTCGAAGAACAGCTCTACACAGTGAAGAGAGTTGAAGGTGAAGAATCTGACACGACTGACTCTGCAATTCTGATTGGTCAAATGTAGATTTCACACTATGTCAGATAAAGTGCATGAAGGGAATTCTTCAAGGAAAAGAAACCCCGGTTGGTCACTCTGCTACGCTCCGTTTCCCTCCCTATCAGTTTCTTTTTCAATGACAATTCACTTCATAAACTCTATCTATTACATACTGCCAATTCCAGAATAATGCGCCGATTCAGTGTTTGCATCATACACATGGAGTGACTGACTGATATCGATTTTATTATCGCGAGCGGCTAATCTTGTAACAGTCATTTACATAAACTCGACCCAAGACGCGAGACAAGTTATGTACATTTAAAATTCTGTGGGTTTTTCCTGTTAATTGTCTAAACAACACATAAACTGAAGTCAGTCATGCAATGTGTTTACAGTTTTAAAAACTGATGATATTGCAGTTTTAAGCCATGTCTCTGAATCAGTTTTAAGTCAAACATTTTTTACAGAATAGACATCAACCACCCACCCCATTTACATTATGTGCGTAAAACTGTCCCATTTGATAGCTGTTTATTATTGTCGCATTATCTCAATTTATTTCACGTATGATTTTTTTTCTTAAACTGATTCATTGTGGGACAAATTGATAAAATCACTCACTACAAAATGCAAATTTAGTCAGCGGGTGCAAATAAGTTTAAGATCAAAAGATGTGTTTATACATGTAAAATTACACATGTCCTATCACATGTGAAATTTTTGTCGCTAGGTCAGGGAATTTTCATGTTGAAAATACAATATTTGATTTAAACATAAATGCATGGTTTATATACGTAATTCAAGTTGTAAAGGTAATAAAGTATCATGTGTTTGAGAATCTAGTAAACGTGCGATTAAATCAGCTAGAGTCATTTCTTATCGTACATTGAACATGTATTTATGCCTAATCATCGATTCAAATTTCGGTCCTGTAGCCATTGTACATGAAATCAAACGCCTTGAGTGCTAGACTCATCAAGTGGTTAAGGTCGCCAGCTTCAAATCACATCCCCCCTTATTGAAGTGGGTTTGAGTCTCACTCGTGGCGTTGAATTCTTCATGTGAGAAAGCCATCCAGCTGGCTTACGTACGGAAAGTCGGTGGTTCTACCCGTGTGTCCAATCGTGATGAAATAATGCATGGTGGGGCACCCTTCCTCCATTATCAAAGCTGGAAAGTTGCCATAACTATGACCTATAAATGTGTCGATGCAACGTTAAACCCAAACAAAAATAAGTGCTGAACTCCTTCATTTAACTTTATATAACAGAGAATTAAAACTTGATTCGAGATTCATGACTAAGTAAGTTTCCTAACCAAGAAACTTGCTCACAACGGATTTTTTTCTTGGGTTTAATGTCCGATTTCAACAGTTCTTCCTGTTTGTCGGGTGGGCAGTTTACCTAACCATCGCTCCTGGGAAGAACCAGTACAAGACCCCCGTCCTCCGTATGAATCTGCCAAGCGTTCTTACATAGAGATATGGCCAGTAGCAAGGCTCGAACCCATCCCCCCACAGGTTACAGTGATTTCAAGTCAGCGACTTACCACAGCGACTTACCACTTGACTACAAGAGCGATCACACGATGGATGGTTATTACAATTCGGAATCTAGAAACCATGAGTGCGTTGTTGCACTAATGCCAGACTAAAGTCGACATAGAACTCCCAAATTGATTTTTGTAGACTGGTTCGACTAACAGCTTATTTTTATCTCTACTTTTTTTCGTTTGACTAAAGTTTTCATGACATCTCATACCACATGTCTTCAGTATGCAGTAATTATTAGACGGATTTCTATGAAATAATGTATATCTTTTCATATGGAATCTTTTCTTATGGATGTTAATTCTTTGGTTTGGTATTCTACAGTTTGAGAGAAAATATCGGTAGATAGACGTATAGTTATAATGATCGCATCACTTTGTGTTTTTACCAACAATTGTTACATAAATTCATACCTTGTAGGAAAGAAAATGTTTAATGAAAATTGGCTGCGTGTTTATTTGCGCCATTTAGCAACTTTTGAAGCAGTCTAAAATAAAAAGTGCTAAAACTGCACGTGATTTACCCGGCCGCACTCAGCATGCGTAGTGGTCCGATACACATGTGTGGAAGAAATGACTTACTGAACAAGACGTAGTGCTATTGTATTGTAGTAACCTGAAAGCATATTTAGTTAAAATAGCAATGCATCGAGTGGCGCCTGTGCAATAAACTTTTTATTACAAAATTGTGTGTATGGTCATAGATTTCCATTCTCTGTGTAACAAGAGCCAAATTATGTTCTATTATTTGCAACAAGCTGCGACAGAATTACGTGCCTTTTAAAACAGAAAAGCACTACACACACTAGGTACAGTCCACCTAATTTGAAGTGATCCTAGGAAATACTGAGAAACTTTTTTCATATGGGCAATTTCCCCTCTTGCGTCAAACACTCGAAAGACCAAACTAATTGAACAATTTCCAATGAAATTTTCATCACTGCCGACGCTTTACATGCTATAAATTTAAATGCCTATTATTTCACGAACTGGCCATAAATTTAAATAAAACTTACATGCATCGAAAGGTGATTCAATTCCTCACTGATTTATGTAAAAATTATCAAAGAATATCCAACATAACGAATTTTCTAGTGATTTAAACCTACGTATCATTGTATGTTGACAGCTAATATGCACAAACGATAAAACCAATAACTTTACATGACTGTGTACTGTGATTTATCCTCAATTATTTTGGTCCTTCAAAGTTTGACACATTAATTCCTGTCACAAATATAAAACAATCTGAACGTCGAACTATTTTGATTAATACTAGGTATTAATAGATGTTCACGAGTCTAGGGACAACTTCCAATTATATTTCGACAAGATACTGCATGTAGTTTTGAATAAATAAATGGATGAATATAATCTATTACAGAGTTTGTTTTCTAACAACTGAAAGCAAACTTATAGTTCAATGTGTAAAGACAACATCGAGTATGCGATATTTTCCATGACCGACATCTGTGGACATTTCACGAAGAATAGATAAATGTACATCAATTTAAAATAAATACATGAAACCTTCGAGACAAAACCTGCGGTAGCAGTTTTATTTTATTTCGTCGAGAGTTGCTATACAAAAACATGTATAAACATCAATGTTCAAATCTATAATCTACATAGATTTAAGTGTATATGCACATGAATGTATTTATTATGCTGAGTCAGAGCTATCTTGAAATAAATACCTGTGATATTTTGCTTTTGAAACTAACCCGTAACGATCAATTGAAGAAAAATACTTTAGGGCAGAGTTAACTACAAGTGTGATCAAATTAACCTCTCACCGATAACTAGAGTGACACCTACGTCATTTACTACCAGCGTTTGATGTTAACGCCCATTCGGCGAGCTTTTCTGAAATTGGCAGTAAAATGTATGATTATGAACACTTACTACTGTTTTTGTAAAAGTTTTGAATATCAGAATGCTGCTATTGAAATTAAATATTATTTAAAACAGTTATTCATTACAAAATGTTTTGAGTACTAAAATTTGAGAATTGTAAGTATTAATCTGAACTGTTTTAATTTTGAAAATTCAGTGAATAAGTTGTTAAGATTTAAGAATTCAGATCCGATAAAAACATTGTTTTGCCTGCCACCAGATGAACAGAATTTAATGAGCGATGTCAATGCAGTGATTTATTTGGGACCTTTAGTTTGTATTCAGACAAAATTTTGTTTGCAAATAAGTATTGATATTTTCAGTGAATAACAGGTATCATTATTATCAATTAATACTTACTAATAAGGAAATCAATTACCGGACAGCTAGAAAATCTCCTGATGATTTGCTAACCACCCAGTAACCTGATGGCTAGAACGCAGGATAGATGTCTGGTTACCGGATGGCTGTACACTTCCTATATTTTAATTTAATGACAAAATTTTAATGGATAAAAGTATGATTTTACCAAGTGGTCTGTAAAAACATTACGCCTCTGTGATAATGGATATTTTACAGAAGTGGTTTGTAAAGAAATTAAGCTTCTGAGACACTGGATATTTAAGTTGTTTTTACATCAGGTCTGTAATATTATTGTAGTAACAAGCATCTCACTGATAATGGTTTGTGTGTTTGTAAGTCAGCCTGTATGTTTTAACAGAAGAAATACTATATTAAGGTGATGAAAACTGAACCAAACTATTTGTCTTGTGACAAACAACAGGATAATGGCAAAATTTACAGATCTGTAAATATACCACATTCATGTAGACCAGATTAACAGGCTGGTAACATTGCCCGATCGGGCTTTCGACATAAAAACTAATATTTCTTGAAAAATAATGAAGATATTTCCTTCAAACTTGGTCCAATTATTAAGCATAACATGATACAAATTAAAATAAAAATAACTTGGTTGCCTTCAGTTTTGGTAAACTAATTTCCCCTTTTCATATTTTTATGACGCATAATTTTTGAAGTCCAAAAAAAAAAAGTTCTAATGCTAACTTAGCAATATGTTCTAATGCTAAGTTTAAAACAAAAAAGGGTTCAATGGCTTTCTAATGCTCTAAATTATTGCGCTAGTACATAAATGTATACATTTTACTGTGCTCTCACTTACATTATAGAGAAATGTAAGTTGCTAAAAATTGTTCATATCTCTGCACTAGAAACAAAGTATTAACCCTATATATATATATAGAAGAAAGATATTGGCGCAAAAGTCAGTAGCAATAGAAAGCCATTTAACCCTTTTCTGTTTTAAACATTGCATTAAAACATTTTTTTTGGACTTCAAAAATTATGCATCATAAAAATTTTAGAAAGGGAAGTAATTCTAACAAAACTGAAGGCAACAAAGTTATTTCTATCTTAATATGCATAATATGTTATGCTTCATAAATGGACCAAGTTTGAAAGAAATATCTTCATTATTTTTCAAGAAATATTATCGTCAAGAGTCCTTGATTCAACACTGTCCTTGAGTCAACACCCATGCTGTTTTATTGTTTTCTTTCTTCTTTTCTTATCAAACTTTTGGAGAAAGATGTGTAGAGGAAACAAATAATATTTGTGGTGAAAAGTCTGGAATATGTGTCTTGGCTGTTGATTTTGAACTCATTTCTAAGAATTTCTTCATTTTTTTAAGAAATTGCTAATTTATTTCAACCAGTCTTGATTACAAGTCAGCATTTTTAAGAACACTTGTGAAAATTACATAAATGTTTCGTGTTTTTAAAGACAATGTATTTAGTTTTGATTTTATGATATTGAAACATCAGTGCATTACCCTATGTACACAGAGTGAATGGACATATTGAGGGGTGTTGACTCAAGGACACCTTTTTATTGTGTACAAAAAATCACCCCTGTCTAGTAGTTGTCATTTTACTCGACTATCACTGCACGGAATTTAATAAAAATTTGCATGGAGGATGACTACATGTTCCAGTTTATGAAAGTATCAAAACATAAAATATTTCATGAGCTTGTGTTGGAAAAACAAACATTTATCCTTAGGGTGTTGACTCATGGGCACTGGTGGATAGTTTTATCTCCAAAGCCCGATCGGGCAATGTTACCAGCCTATTTAAGTTTATACTGGGAGTCTTAAACTTGTCTACAGTAAAGTGGAAAATACTGTGAAATTGAAATCCAATTATTTACCAATATAAAAACAACTGTGACTTTGTTGTCAGTACAGTGCTTAGGGTATAGCGGATAGCTAACTTATTTTTCCTGCATTCCAATTCAAAGAAATGACAATAATAGTGTTTTTTTAGTATATCAGACAGAAAACATAGATCTATTCTTCTTAAAACAGTCAGCTTTTCATAGAAATTCATGTGTTTTTTCTCTCCATGCCATTGTTTACATAAGAGCTGATTTAGGGTGTACAGGATAGCTTTGGTCATTTTTTACATTATTAGTTTAAAATCCACACCTTAACAAACTTTCCAAGACTTCTTTACTTTAAGGCCCTTACTTTAAATCAGAATAATAATCTCTTTTCAAAAACATTCAGCTTTTTAAATTTCTATCAAATTCTTTTCATTCACTGACGTTTTTTACATATGCACTGATTTAGTCTATAGGGGATAGCTTTATTTTACATTTGATGACATATGAAAAATAACACAACCAGCAAATATTTAAAATGTATGTCAGAATGTCTGTTTGCATGCCAGTAAAAGAATGATATGAAAATTTATACAATAAATTATTCAAGTCTAAATATAAAATTTATCAACCTATCCTCTATACCCTAAAATCCGCTATACCCTAAAGCACTGTATATTAACTTGTTTCATTAATTTTACAGAAATTAGTCTCACCATTTTCGTTTTTGCCACTTTCATTGATATCATCAAAGCATCGTTTTGTTTCTTCAAGAATAGTATGCAATCTTTTAGAATGATTGCAGAAACGCTTTATCCCTGATGCTAGCGTGGACGGCATTGTGCAACTACTGTCATGTCTTTATTAAGTCATGGAAAGGTTGAAGTCCAGAAATTTTCCCAAGTTGTTCTTTTTTTCCTATAATCACTTCCGCCTTCAAAGGGATCTTACTCTGGTTGACCCGGTGTTCAAGTAAAATAGTTATAGGCTTACACGGGTAGGCCTAAAGTGCGAAAATAAGGTTATTTTCGCGAAAATAAGATTTTTTTACGAAAATAAGCCATATATTTTTTTATTATATATCTAATTACAATTTATTTTATATCATTATATAGAGACGATCATTTGACACTTATAAAACAAAACTAAACGATTTTAGTCCAACAATTAGGAAATTATTAGCAATTTTAATTAACATGCGTCAAAATCGCTTGCGAAAATAACTTTTTATGTGCGAAAATAAGCTATATTTTATTTATTTATTAACTAAATGAACTTTAGTTTATATCATCATAAAGATACGATCATTAGACACTAATACAGCAAAATAAAGTGATTTTAGTCCAATAATTAGGAAATAGTTAGCGATTTTAATTAACATGCGTCAAAATCGCTTGCGAAAATAACTTTTTATATGCGAAAATAAGCTATATTTTATTTATTTTTTATCTAATTTAACTTGAATTTATATCATTATATAGATACGATCATAAGACACTTATGAAGCGAAAATTAATGATTTTAGTCCAACAATTTTATGAAATAATTAGCGAAATTTATTAACATACCTCAAATCGTAACGAAAATAACTTTTTATATGCGAAAATAAGTTACTGAAATTTGGTAGACTAATGATAAGATAGAGATCGATTATATGAAGAAAGAAATATTTTCATAATAGTCGTACTTTTCTTTGAAGTATATACACCAAAGCGTTACCCAATGCCAGCACAATCGCTTAAATGATTGTTAATTGCAATGCGCATTACTGATAATATACACGTGCTTTATATAAACAAACAATTAATCAAGGTGTGATAATCCAATAAAAAGAGATATGTTGTTTGTAGTAGCAATTAAGGGGAACAATGGAGAGAAATATTATTATATACCATATTATTTCAAAGAGACATAAATCGTTATTTTGTATGATATAAACTATTTTTCTATGTATTTTACGGAAATTTCACCAAAAAAAAAAGTAATTCTTATTCCCGTTTATTAAAATGCGAAACCTGCATCTCTCTGCATATATATATAACGTTTTCCTGTTTATGATTGTAAATATTAACATCATAAACTACTTTGAATAACATTACAAATATTTATATTGGGATGAAACCCATTGAAATGAGATGCATGTATCATTCATAAAAAAAAATAATAATAAAAAGAGATTTAAAATATGTAACTTTATTAAAGTTATTTTATTATATAGTAGTTGAAATCCCCGTAATCTAATACATAATTCCCGTTATTTTCGTTAATAATTCCCGTTATTCTCACTAAAAGATAAAAATGATTGATTTTTCACATAGAGGCATTAACTGTTATAGTGTTTAAGAAAGTAAAAGAAGATATTTAAAAAAAAAAAGTTTAAACGATATGGCTTATTTTCGCAATTATTACTGCTATTATCGTAATTGAAATCAGCGCGGCTGACACATAAATGCTTACTATTTCGTTATTATAAGATTCAAATTAATCATTTTTTCGTATGGGAGCATGTATTGTTATAGTCTTTAAGAAAGTTAAAGAAAAATATCTAAAAAATAAACTGATATAAAAGAAATAGCTTATTTTCGCATTTATTTCGGTTACTTTCGTAAGTAAAATCAGCGCTGTTGGCATATAAATGATGATTATTTCTTTATTTCTTTATTATTGGATAAAAATCACTCATTTTTCGTATGGAGGAATGTGCTAATATAGTCTTTAAGAAACTAAAAGAAGAATTTAGAAAAAAGAACTGATATAAAATATATGCCTTATTTTCGCATTTATTACGGTTATTTTCGTAAGTAAAATCAGCGCGGTTTGCATATAAATGATGATTATTCCTTTATTATTATAAAAAAAAAATCGCTCATTTTTCGTATGGAAGCATATACTAATATAGTCTTTAAGAAATCAAAGAAAGAATTTAAAAAAATAAAGAAATAAAAAATATATGGCTTATTTTCGTAAAAAAATCTTATTTTCGCGAAAATAACCTTATTTTCGTACTTTAGGCCTACCGGGCTTACACCACTAAATTCTGGGTTAGTTTCGTATTTGGCCCGGGTACTTTTTTGTATAAATTAGGTAGATATATTTCAAAAGCATTTTTATTCAATTGGTAATTTATGATATTTATAGAACTAAAGATTTCTGCTGACGTTAAATTGTTGTGTACCATAAATAAATGCATAAGTAAATCATTCTAGCTCTGTATATACGGTCAGGTCTAAAATTTTAAGTGGCCAGGGCCAGTTTTGCATTTGGCCTGGGTACGTTTTTTTTAAATAAAATAGACATGTACTTTACAGGCATATACATTCAACTGGTTATTTATGATGTTTATAGAACTAAGGATTCCTGCGTACGAGTGATTATTGTGTAAAATAAATAGGTGCATGTATCGATTTTCCTAGCTCCATGTAGACGGCCGGGTCTAAAACTTTACCTGAGGTAACGGAAGTCAGACGAATTGGAAACTGTCCTCCATCCATCCAGCTTCAGCTCAAATTTGCGGAAAAAGTAAACGGTTATGAGATACTTTTCTTCCCAGAATTATTTTTGTCTGGCCACATGCTTTAAAAATATGCATGTGTTTTAGGTCAGTCATTTGCAGATAATACGGTACAGGTAGCGCAAGGAGTGCATTTTGGGCCATTTTTGTCTAAAAATTTAGTGTCCTGAAACCTGCGTTTTACTCGTTTTTATCACAGAAGCAACAGAATCAGCAGACTGAAAATGTCACATAATGAAGTGCTATGTCTATGCGAGACATTCGCTCAACAATTGCCTTGAATTTGTCGAAATTGGATTTTTTATGATTTTTTTCGCACTGGTATCAGCACAGAGTTGTGGAGTTTTCAAATTTACTGTCCCTTGCCCCCATAACCTAAGGAACGGAAGTCAGACGAAAATGGTCAGGTCAGACACTGCTATTGTTTTTCCATAGAGGTATGCGTGATAAGAAATAACCCTGTTATTTAGAAATGACCACTTAAATGTGATTCTTTCAGCATCTTTTCTGACACGTAATATAGCAACTTTATTTCAGCTTATCGAGCGGGGACGGAAACCTCGTGTAGAGCAAAAGGGCAAATGCCCACTTGATTTTGATTTCCAGTACGAATACAGACCGTGAAAGCGCGGCCTATCGATCCTTTTGACGTTGAGAGTTTCAAGCAAGAGGTGTCAGAAAAGTTACCACAGGGATAACTGGCTTGTGGTAGCCAAGCGTTCATAGCGACATTGCTTTTTGATCCTTCGATGTCGGCTTTTCCTATCATTGCGAAGCAGAATTCGCCAAGCGTTGGATTGTTCACCCACTAATAGGGAACGTGAGCTGGGTTTAGACCGTCGTGAGACAGGTTAGTTTTACCCTACTGTTGACACAGTCGTCGCAATGGTAATCCTGCTCAGTACGAGAGGAACAGCAGGTTCAGACATTTGGTTTAGGTGATTGCCCCATAGGGCAATGGTGCGAAGCTACCATCTGAGGGATTATGACTGAACGCCTCTAAGTCAGAATCCCGCTCAGATTATTGCACTCGACGATACTCTGTGCACCGCCGCCGTCGTTCGTCTCTGATAAACGGCGCCCTACCCTAGTTTTACGATATTTTCATCTTCTTTTTTTCTCCGTTATTCTTAGATTACGGACGAAATACTTCAGTTATATTAGCTATCAAAATGTAGCATTTTTCAATACCTACATAATCCTGTATAGCAATATAGGACATTATAAAATTTTAAAGTCGGAAATTGGCGGATTCAATGGCGGGGCCGCGAATTTTACGATTTTCGCCCGCCTATCAACATTTTGAAAGGTAATAACGGACGAAGTTTTCAAGTTAGATAAATGAAATTTTACTGGTAAGACACTTATGCAAACATGCATTAACAAAATCAGAATCAGTAAAATCAGATGAGTAGTTTTCGGTCAAGGACGATATTCGGCAAAGTCACCTGTATGTCATTTTTCGGAAATCCGTCATATATCCGTCGGCGGGAACAATTTAATTCTTCGATTTCTTCTCTCTAGAATTGTCATTCACACCCTAAAAACAAAAAAATTAAAAGGTATTTTTCTAAAAGCCTTAAAGTTTGCGAGAAGAGAGGATTTGCAAAGTCGGAACAGGGTCAACTTTTTGTTCAGCCTGTTCTGACTTTGCATATCCGCTCTTCTCGCAAACTTTTAGTCTTTTTGAAAATTTTCTTTTTACTTTTTTGTATGTTTCAGGGTGTGACTGACAATTCTAGAGAGAAAAAAATTTCGAAGAATTAAATTGTTACCGCCGACGGAAATATCACGGATTTCCGAAATGATATACAGGCGACTTTGCCGCATATCGTCCTTGACCGAAAACTACTCATCCGATTTTACTGATTTTAGTTTCGATAATGCATATTAGCATAAGTGTCTTACCTGTAAAAATTCATCTATGTAACTTAAAAACTTCGTGATATTATCTTGCAAAATGTTGATGAGCGGCCGAAAATCGTAAAATCCGCGGTCCCGCCATTGAATCCTCCCGATTTCCGCCAATAGAATTTTACAATATCATAAATTGCTGTACATGGTTTTGCTGGTATTTAAAAATGCTACATTTTGGTGGTAAAAACATTACTATAACTCCAGTAGTTCGTCCATGATTGAAGAAAAACGTAGAAGAAAGAAGATAAAAATACTGTGAAACAAGGGTAGGGGTAGCAAAAAATTAAAACGCTTGTTTAAATCAGCAGACCAGGAATTAATTTTACAGTAATCCTATGGGGCATAAAATTTCGCACATTTTGGTATATAGTTTTGACCTGTTGACTCACATCTCTGGCTACAATAGCCGAAAAATATCGCGAAAATTGGTGAAATTACGAAAATCCGTAAATTGCAGTGTTTTCATCGTTGGTTTAACCTCTACTGCCGCCCGTATCATGGTGATATCATACTGTGTGATGCATATTCGACTGCATATGGGACAGTCCTACAAAATGGTACCCTAAAAAGGGGCATATGCGGGGTGTAGGTTAACACAGGGACTAAAGTTCGAGACCCATGTCTGTCAGAAGTGCGAAAATGACCGTTATAGCCTTATTTACAGCGCGTTTTAGCTTCACTGCCGCCTGCATACCGGTCATATCATACTCTATTATATACAGTTGCTTACTTAAAGACTCTACCTACAAAATGATACCATATATAGCGGCGCATGCATGGGGTGCCTTTACACAGGGACAAAAGTTCGAGACCCGTGCCTGTCAAAAGTACGGTCATGGCCGTTTTAGCCTTATTTGCAGCGAGTTTTAGCTTTACTGACAGCCGCATACTGGCCATATCATACTCTATTATACACATTTGCGTACTTAAAGGACCTACCTACAAAATGATACCCTAAACAGGGGCATATGCGGGGTGTACGTTAACACAGGGACAGAAGTTCGAGACCCATGTCTGCCCGAAGTGCGAAAATGGCCGTTATAGCCTTATTTACAGCGCGTTTTAGCTTCACTGTCGCCTGTATACCGGCCATATCATACTCTATTATATACAGTTACTTACTTAAAGAACCTACCTACAAAATGATACCATATATAGCGGCGCATGCATGGTGTGCCCTAACACAGGGACAAAAGTTCGGGACCCGTGCCTGCCAAAAGTACGGTCAAGGCCGTTTTAGCCTTATTTGCAGCGCGTTTTAGCTTTACTGACAGCCGCATACTGGCCATATCATACTCTTTTATCCATATTTGCGTACTTAAAGGACCTACCTACAAAATGATACCCTAAACAGGCGCATATGCGGGGTGTACGTTAACACAGGGACAGAAGTTGGAGACCCATGTCTGCCCGAAGTGTGAAAATGGCCGTTATAGCCTTATTTACAGCGCGTTTTAGCTTCACTGCCGCCTGCATACCGGCCGTATCACATCTATTATATATAGTTGCTTACTTAAAGGAACTACCTACAAAATGATACCATATATAGTTAACAAGGACAAAAGTTCGAGACCCGTGCCTGCCCAAAGTACGGTCATGACCGTTTTAATAGCTTTATTTACAGCGCGTTTTAGCTTCACTGCCGCCTGCATACCGGCCGTATCATACTCTATTATATACAGTTGCTTACTTAAAGAACCTACCTACAAAATGATACCATATATAGCGGCGCATGCATGGTGTGCGTTAACACAGGGACAAAACTTCGAGACCCGTGCCTGCTAAAAGTACGGTCATGGCCGTTTTAACCTTATTTACAGCGCGTTTTAGCTTTACTGACAGCTGCATTCTGGCCATATCATACTCTATTATACATATTTGCGTACTTGAAGGACCTACCTACAAAATGATACCCTAAAAAGGGGCATATGCGCATATGCGGGGTGTACGTTAACACAGGGACAGAAGTTCGAGACCCATGTCTGCCTGAAGTGCGAAAATGGCCGTTATAGCCTTATTTATAGCGCGTTTTAGCTTCATTGCCGCCTGCATACCGGCCGTATCATACTCTATTATATATAGTTGCTTACTTAAAGAACCTACCTACAAAATGATACCATATATAGCGGCGCATGCATGGTGTGCCCTAACACAGGGACAAAAGTTCGAGACCCGTGCCTGTCAAAAGTACGGTCATGGCCGTTTTAGCCTTATTTGCAGCGCGTTTTAGCTTTACTGACAGCCGCATACTGGCCATATCATACTCTTTTATACATATTTGCGTACTTAAAGGACCTACCTTCAAAATGATACCCTAACAAGAAACGCGTCAATGCCACGAAACCAGGTTTTCAACACTTTTCATAAGAATAAACAAGAGTGCCAGAATGTCACAATATACGCCCGTCACAGCAAATTTCTTTACTCTAGCACCTGTATTTGCAGATGTAATTTTAATTTTGTGGTTGTTTAGTAATCATTGTAATTCTTTTGTTTTTCTAAGTCCACAAAAAAAACCCTTACCAGGTAGAGATACCTTAAAATACACCTAAAATTAGAAAGTAACAACTATGTTGTACCACAGAAAAGTGGTCTTGGTTTTTCCCTACGGTCAATTATAAAAAAGTTACAATTTAAGTTATTTATAGTAACAACTAAGGGAAGTTAATCTTAAAAAAAAATACAAAAAAAAAAATTGTAAGTCCACACAGAAATCCTTACCAGGTAGAGATTGGTCAAAATACACCTCAAAATTGGATGTAACATGCATGTTGTACTACAGAAAAGTGGTCTCGATTTTTCCCTACGTCTAGTAATGAAAAAGTTACAATATAAGCTATTTATAGTAAAAACAAAGGGAAGTAATTCTAAGGAATGGAACTGCGCAAGACACTTCGTCTCATGATGGTGTATAATTGTGCCAAGTTACATCAAAATCCCTCTATGCATGAAGAAGATATGCTCCGGACAAACTTTTCATTCTTGTATCCTTTGACCTCTGTGACCTTGACCTTAGACCTAGGGACCTGGTTCTTGCGCATGACACTCCGTCTCATGATGGTGAACAATTGTGCCAACTTTCATCAAAATCCCTCCATGCATGTAGAAGATATGCTAACCCTAACCCTAACCTAACCCTATTTTTAGTAACAATGACCTTGACCTTGATCCCAGAAACCCCAAAATCAATCCCAAGCTACAACTTTATGTAAGTTTTCTATACACCAAGTTTCATCATGATAGCTCATTCCTAAGTTAAGTTATTGACCGGAAACCCTTTTTCTATTTTAAGTAACAGTGACTTTGACCTTGACCCCAGAAATCCCAAAATCAATCCCAGCCTTTGTCTTGATATAAGCTACATACATACCAAGTTTTATTCAAATATCTTTACCGAAACAAAAGTTATTGACCGGAAACCCTTTTTCTATTTTAAGTAACAGTGACCTTGACCTTGACCCCAGAAACCCCAAAATCAATCCCAGCCTTTGTCTTGATATAAGCTACATACATACCAAGTTTTATTCAAATATCTTTACCGAAACAAAAGTTATTGACCGGAAACCCTTTTTCTATTTTATGTAACAGTGACCTTGACCTTGACCCCAGAAACCCCAAAATCAATCCCAGCCTTTGTCTTGATATAAGCTACATACATACCAAGTTTTATTCAAATATCTTTACCGAAACAAAAGTTATTGACCGGAAACACCAGTTTGACGCCGCCGCCGCCGCCGCCGCCGCCACCGCCGCCGCCGCCGCCCGCCCGCCCGACCGACATCTACCCCAATCTAATAACTCAGGTTTTCGTTGAAAACCTGGTTAAAAAGGGGCATATGCGGGGTGTACGTTAACACAGGGACAGAAGTTCAAGACCCATATCTGCCCAAAGTGTGAAAATGGCCGTTATAGCCTTATTTACAGCGCGTTTTAGCTTCACTGCCGCCTGCATACCGGCCGTATCATACTCTATTATATATAGTTGCTTACTTAAAGGACCTACCTACAAAATGATACCATATATAGTTAACAAGGACAAAAGTTCGAGACCCGTGCCTGCCCAAAGTACGGTCATGACCGTTTTAGCTTTATTTACAGCGCGTTTTAGCTTTACTGACGTTCGCATTCTGGCCATATCATACTCTGTTATACATATTTGCGTACTTAAAGGACCTACCTACAAAATGATACCCTTAAGAGAGCGGTATGCATGATGAGCGTTAACACAGGGACAAAGTTCGAGACCCGTGCCTGCCTAAAGCACATACACCACTTTCTTTTCTGGCTGTACCGGCTGCTAGTGCCAGCACTCGAAAGTACTATATGCCAAAACACGGGGCTTGACGAGACCTTTCCAACGGTACCCAAACCAGCTTGCTCCGACGTCTAGTTCGCTCGTTATTGCAATTAAACTAATTTCTAAATGTGGATATCTTCAATAAATTTCATTTCTTAACGTGGGTATCAATAAGCTCCCGCAAAACACTAAAACGGCTCTGGAGCGGTCATCTCTAGCCGCAGCCACATGATTTTGGTACCTTTGGAAAGGGCTTGGCAAGGCCTTTCTAATGATACCAGAATCAAGGTGCTGCGATGTGCCATTTGTCCGTGGCGACTGATTATGTGCCCTTAGAGAAAGGTTTTCGCACGTTTCAGACGCGCTGTAGCGGCCAGTCTTTTCGTCACAAGGGTATACTATATACCAAAATACAGGGCTTGGCAAGACCTTCCAAACGATACTAAAACCAGCTTGCTCCGATGTCTCGTTCGCTAGTTATTACAATTTAACTAATTTCTAAATGTGGGTATCTTCAAAAATATCAATAAACTCCCGCAAAACACTAAAACGGTTCTGAAGCGGTCATCTCTAGCCGCAGCCACATGATTTGGTACCGTTGGAAAGGGCTTGGCAAGGCCTTCCTAATGATACCAGAATCAAGGTGCTGCGATGTGCCATTTGTCCGTGGCGACTGATTATGTGCCCTTAGAGAAAGGTTTTCGCACGTTTCAGACGCGCTGTAGCGGCCAGTCTTTCCGTCACTAGGGCATACTATATACCAAAATACGGGGCTTGGCAAGACCTTTCCAACGATACTAAAACCAGCTTGCTCCGATGTCTCGTTCTTGAGTTACGATCGTTTATGTGTAACCTGTGTGATACACGACATCAATGGTCTAAGGGACGCAACTGCGGCAACTACCTACATATCACATAAACGGCTCTGGAGCGGCTGTCTGACCACCCAGACAAATGAGACTGGTACCGTTGGAAAGGGCATTGATAGACCTATCCAGCGATATCCAGACCCATTCGGTACGACACCTCGTTAACGCGCATTACTGACTGATACCTCGTTCAACTGCTAAAATTCATTAAAAAATGACAAGTACGGAAATGCACCATTTTCTTAACGTGGGTATAATCGACACATACTTTAGTTTCTTAATGTGGGTATAATCAAGAATAAAACTAATTTTCTTATGTGGGTATCAACAAACAGCCATGTCTCAACGTGGGTATTAGTTACTACTGGGAACACAAAAACGGCTCTGGAGTGAATATCTCTTTGCGCAGCGGCATTGTTCTTATACCGTTAGAAAGCCGTTGGTCAGACCTATCCAGCGGTACCACAATCAGCTCGCTCCGATGTCTCGTTCTTGAGTTATGGCCGTTTATGTGTTACCTTTATTTTACACGACGGCAAAGGTCTAAGGGACGCAACTCCTACAACTCCCTGCAAACACTTAGACGGCCCTGGAGCGACAACCTAGGACAATGAGACTGGTACCGTTGGAAAGGGCATTGATGGACACATCCAGCGGTACCAAGAGCTGCTCGGTACGACACCTCGTTAAGACTCAGTGATGATTTATACAGCGTACAGCTGTCTCTTGCAAACACATGATTGGCCATTGCGGGCGACTGCGGCATCGGAGCCGGGTCATCTTGATACCGTCAGAAAGGTCTCATCAAGCCCTTTCCAAAGGTATAAAAACCATGCGCTTAAAAATGGCTGCTCTAGAGGCGTTTATGTGTGCTGCAGGGTCGCGTAAACTAATACTATCGGGCCTAGAGGGGCCGTATGGCCCCTTAACCTCACTTGCTGGGTGTCAATGGCTGCAGCTGACAATGACTTCTCCAACGGTCCCAATGTCACTGGAATGCGAGCCCGGTCGTAGCCAGGACAGTCGATTTCATCGCTTTGTCATGCATTTTCGCGATGTGGCCAACAAAAACGGTCCTAGAGAGGCCGTTTGCAGTCCTAGCCCACTGAACTCGACACCGATGGACAGCGCTTGGCAAGACCTTTCCAACGGTACCATAACCAGCCGGACCTGTCACTCCGTTCTCTCTTGATGGCCGAATATGTCCGGTGAAAGTCCTGTGAAAGTGTTATACTGCATATGGCGTATACACGGCACATTTTGACCAATTAATAAATTGGTCCGCCATTTTGAATGACAAAAAAAAAAAAAAACTGTGAAATTTGAAATAAAACAGGGATTTCTTTGTTCCACAGAAAGCTGTATGTGGTTAAATTGTGCTGTCAAGATCAGTAATAAACTATTTGTCATTTTAACATTGCATTGTGACGCAATTTTAATGCGGCTGTAACAATTATGGCTGGTAGAGGCAGAAATCGTGGTGGTGGTGGTGGGAGCCCCACCCGCCCCAAACCGCAAGGAATCTCTATCGATGATATAGACATTATTGCAGAGGCAGTAGGAAAGAAGTTAGATGAGAGATTTGACAAACTGCAGGAATCAATCGATAAATGTGTCATGTCATCGGATTTTGTAAAAGTGAAGTGTGCTGTTCGTGTGAACAGATATGAACTGGACAGGTTGAACCAGTATTCGCGAAGAGAGAATGTAAGAATCTTTGGTCTTATGCAGGACCCGGACAAACCCCTCTCAAAAACATTAGTGGACATGTTTAACCATATGGCTAGACTTGATGCAAAATGCAAGTCCGTAGAAGAGTCAACAGGGAAGCTTATCAAGATCAAGTTGGGGAAGAACAAGGATGGTGTAAGGCATGATGATAACGTCTTCATTGATCATTGTGAGGACTGGAATGTCCCTGATAACCTGGAAGAGGGATTGGACAAATCAATTGCTCCATTTAGTGTCGAAGACTTAAGTATTTGTCATCCTATTAAAGGGAAAAAACCGCATCACATTGTCAGATTTGTATCTCGTAATAAACTCATGCTGTTATACTCTCTGAAGAAGCGTTTTCCTATAAGTAGTGCATACAAGGGAGTTTTCATTACCGATGATTTAACCCTGTTGAGGATGCGCCTGCGAGACTATATTAAAGATTCAGGAAAGGTATTTTACACTGTACGTACAAGAAGAAAGAAGAGGTAATATCTTCGCCTGATGATCTGTTTAAAGTTGAGCTGCCGATCGACTTTAAGAAATTAGGACTTGAGGTGTACGAATAGGAATTCGCAGAGGCTCAGTCCACCGATGACCAGTTCTGTTTGGGAAATTACCCTAATCAGTTAAATCCAGTTAATTTTTTTTCCAATCAGTGTTAAGGAAATGACCCTAACCAGTTAAATTCAGTTAATTTTGTTTCAAGTCCGTGTTTGACAAATATTCAGTTAAATTCAGTTAATGTTGACTTAAATCAGTGTGTAGCTGATAACCATTCTCGTGTGACCAGTTCTGACACTAAGCAGTTTCACCAAGAGGATATTCACCATTCAGATTCAGGAAATATTGACTCTAATAATTTCAATTCAAATAATGATATCCCTAGTCAAGGTGTGTCTGATAACCAGTTTCGTTTGAGTACAAATAGCACAAGACAGTTTTATTCAGAGAATAGTAACTCTAGTCAGAATAATATTGACAGGTTGTATTCTGCTCATGTTAACTCTAGTCAGTTACATTCTACAAAGTCCTGTAACGTAATCAAACATGATCATGTATATTGCTCAACAAATGTACATAATATTACACGGTGTTGTTCCATAAATGTATGCGGGCTAAGCTCGAAACTTATTGTTCCAGAGTTTGTTACATTTGTAAATAAATATGACATTACTTTTGTTTCTGAAACTAAACTTGATGCTTATGATACAATCAACCTAAAAGATTGTTTTTTGCACATATTCAGAGATAAATGTCACAATAAATCCGGTGGGGTTGGTGTTTTTATCAAGAATTCGTTGATAAAGCAATTTACACTGTTAGAATGTAGCTCTGAGAACTTTTTGTTTTTAAGATGCAAAGATACAGAAGTTATTTTTGTGAACGTTTATATTCCACCTGAAGGTTCTCATTATAGTTCCATAGAGTTATTTGATAAGTTAGAGAGTTGTATTATAGATTTAAAAACAAAGTTTGTTAAGTGCTCGTTCTGTATTTTTGGAGATTTTAATGCAAGAACTGGAACTTTGCATGATTTTGTAGATTTCAATAAGTATGTTGTGTATGAAAATTTTGATGAAATTACCATGCAACAAATAGTAATGAATAACCTTGATGAATTGGGTTTTCCTATACAGCGCTTTTCAAAAGATGATAAATGTAATAATTATGGTCAAAGACTTCTTCAGTTGTGTAAATCAGCAAATATCTTCATCGGAAATGGTAGGTATGGTAATGACGCATATATTGGTAATAATACTTGCATTAAAGGTAATGGTAGTTTAGTCGACTATTTACTTATGTCGGGTATATTGTTTCCTTGTATTACTTATTTTAATGTCTTACAGTTTGATCCAGTTTTATCTGATGTCCATTGTGCATTAGAATTTTGTTGTGATTTAAACATTATGCCAGATGGTAGTAATGATGCAGTTATTTCTAAAGATAGTGAAGATATTTGTTATAAACCAATATGGAATTCAAATTTAAGTACAAACTATAAGGAAAATTTTAATAATACTGTTGTTTCAAATTTATTAGATGAACTGAAAGATGTATGTGAGAATCATCGTTTTGACGAGAATGTTGTTAATCGTCTAACTTGTAATGTTACTAGTATTTTGACCGATGCGGCTGAAAGATCTGATCTTCTTCAGAAAACCATTATTCGTAAAAAGACAAAGAATCCAAACAAAGCATGGTTTGACAAAGACTGTAAAAATGCACGTATTGAATATTTGAATTATAAAAACATGTATAGCAGAAATCCCACTGTTGATAACAGAGAAACTTTAGTTAGAAGTAGTAGAAAGTATAAAAAGGAAATTAACAAAAAATTTAAAGATTTTCAGAAAAATATTGTTCATAAAATTAAAAGGTTGAAAAATAAAGATCCCAAGGCTTATTTGAGTCTGCTAAATAAGTACTCTAGTGGTAAGAAAGAAATTGTTAACAAAGTAACAATTGAAGCATTTTATGATCATTTTAGTGAACTAAACGAGATCATTGTACCAAATATTGTAGAAGATTTTGATATCTCAAGTGTTTCTTCAAATAACTCTGAATTGGATAAACCATTCACTGTAATAGAAATACGTAGAGCAATTAACTCTTTGAAAAATAATAAAGCGTCTTCATCTTTTGATTACGTGTTGAATGAATACTTGAAAATGTACCTGATGTAATGTTGGATGTATTTTGTTATTTGTTCAATATTATCCTAGATTCTGGAATTTTCCCTGAAGTTTGGAGTAAAGGGATCATCCTACCTATATATAAAAATAAGGGTAGCATAGATGACCCAGACAATTACCGTGGAATTACTATCCTTAGCTGTGTTGGCAAACTTTTTACAAATGTACTTAACTCTAGACTCAATAAATTTTTTAGAAAGCAATAATATCCTTTGTGAAGAACAAGCTGGTTTTAGAAAAAATTATAGTACATGTACCATCGGTCATATATTTTCTCTGAAAACATTGATTGATCTATATTTGTCAAAGGGTAAAAAGTTATATTGTTCGTTTATCGACTATAGAAAGGCGTTTGATAGCGTCAATAGAACTGCACTTTGGCAGAAATTACTTAGTAATAATGTTGATGGTAAATGTATTAAAATTATCTATAACATGTATCTACAAGCTAAATCTTGTGTCAAAGTAAACTCTTTTAGTAAGATGTCTGAATTTTTTACTAGTCATGCAGGTGTTCGCCAGGGTGAAAATCTTTCACCGGTATTGTTCTCTTTATTTCTGAATGATTTAAACCAGTTTCTTTCACAACATTTTAGTGGTTTGAATATGATGTCTAACATTGTGTGTGATACTTCGAGTGACTCTGATGTTGAAATATACTTTAAATTATACATTCTTTTATATGCTGATGATACAGTATTTTTTGCTGAGTCAGCTGAAGAAATACAAAAAGCATTAGATGCAATGTCAAATTACTGTAATTTATGGCATCTGCAAGTCAATCCTTCTAAGACAAAAATTGTAGTCTTTTGGAAAAGTAAAAGAGGTTTACGTAATCTTCCATCTTTCAGCTTTGAGGGTAGTATGCTAGAGGTTGTTGATCATTTTTCATATCTTGGGTTAAATTTTCATACAATGGTAAATTTGTAAAAACAAAGAATCATTTACCGGAACAAGCAAGAAAAGCTATGTTTTCTGTTATAGTTAAAGCTAGAAAATTGGATTTACCTGTTAGTATGCAAATGCATTTGTTTGACAGTATGATAGCACCTATATTTGTTATATGGAAGTGAAGTATGGGGGATAGAGAATGTTGATGTCATAGACAAATTTCAGCTAAAATTTTATAAACTTATTTTGAACTTGAAACAGAGTACTCCAAATTGTATGCTTTATGGGGATCTGGGGGTATTACCATTATCTATTCATATTAAGAGTATTATGTCGTATATTATATGATACCTCATACACCCTATATAGTAATGATATGGTTAAGCTTCCTTGGATTAGCAATGTTCATAAGTTATTAGATTCATTGGGTTTATCAAACTGTTGGATTAGCAATGTTGCCACCTCACATCCCTTGTTTAAAAATATTGTTAAAAATAGACTTAAAGATCAATTCATTCAAAACTGGTATAGTGATGTAACAGAATCTAGCAAATGTCTAAATTATAGAATTTACAAGAATGAATTTAGGTTTGAAAATTATTGGAATATATTACCTACACATTTGGCAAAAATACTATTTCGTTTTAGATGTATGAATCACAAATTACCAGTTGAAACAGGTAGATTTTATAATATACCAAGAGAACTAAGGGTATGTAACTTGTGTACTTCAAACTCATTTGGTGACGAATTTCATTGTTTATTTAACTGTCAATTCTATAGTGATGATAGAAGAAAGTGTATTGCTAGAGAACATGCTATACGTCCTAATTCTATTAAATTTTCTATGTTAATGAATAGCACAGATAAAAATACAATGTTAAAACTTGCAATATTCTGCAAAAAAATTATGATGTCATTTAATTAGTTGGATTACACTGTATGTATGGTATGTTGTCTTATTACATTCTTGACTATGACAAATATCATTTGATTAATTTTTATTCTGTGGATTTTATGGATATGTCAACATATCATTTCACATGTTTTCTTTTTTGTCTGTACTGTATTATTGTTTTATGTGACTGATGCCTCTATGAGGCCAAGCTTATTCAATAAAACTTAAACTTAAAGTAAAATTAAACTTAAACTTAGAACTGCTCCTGTAAAAATGTAAACGGCTCTGGAGCGGCCATTTCTTGGCACAGCGTGATGGTTGAGGTACCGTTGGAAAGGTCTTTCCAAGACCTACAACACAGCATCGAAATACTTTCGCCATCGGGTCCGGTTCTCGCGCAGTGGCCGGCCGTGCACATGAGCTTCGGCCCGACCCCACTTTGTCGGTACCTAGAGCGGCGGTCGGGTGTCCAAGGCCGTCTTGCTTGGTACCAATGGACAGGGCATGCCGAGACCTTACCAACGGTATCAAGATCATGCATTTGCGACCTCTGGTTCGGCCGTGGTGGCTGCTTTTCTGCATTTGTCACCCGTTTTCACGATAATATAGCACTGGATCGGCTGTCGAGCGGCCGTACGGCGGTCCAGCGACATGGTTCTGGTACCGTTGGACATGTCTGTTCATGCCCCGTCTAGTGGGACCTAGGTTGGCCATTTGACGGAACAGGAAGTTCGTGCAGGGCGGCGGAATGGGGGGGCTAAAATTGATCCGGCTGCCACGGCCGAACCGGAAATCGCAGCGCCATGGTTCAGGTATCGTTGGAAAGGTGTTTTTAAGACCTATAACTTGAAATCACATTTTCCAGTTTTACTGGTCAAACGGTTCCTCCA
Organism: Mercenaria mercenaria; assembly: GCF_021730395.1. Taxonomy (NCBI): domain Eukaryota; kingdom Metazoa; phylum Mollusca; class Bivalvia; order Venerida; family Veneridae; genus Mercenaria; species Mercenaria mercenaria. The sequence continues at coordinate 40,457,056 of NC_069373.1, forward strand.
GGGTAGAAAACGTGTAGACCGGAAGTGGACCAAATGGGTGTGGTACCAAGTTTTAGATCTGCCCGAGCTCTTTCCAACGGTACCACATACATGTGGCTGTGACCACGCATTGCCACTCTACAGCCGTTTTTGTGCTGCGGATTCGCGAAAACTAGTGACATACTACTGTTCATATGGCGTTAAACTGTCTGTTGCAGCACATTATTGGCGATTGCGTATTACCGATACCGTTGGATAGGTCTTGGCCTGAGCTTTCCAACGACACCAGAACCATCTCGCTGTGCCTAAAGACGGCCGCTCCAGAGCCCTTTAAATGTTTCCAGAGGTAATTGTACCAGTTGCGTCCCTTTGACCATTGGCCTCTTGATTTATAGGACTTTGATAAATGAAGCGTCAACACAAAAATAGTCATAACTCGCAACAAAAGGTCGCAGAAAGCTGGAAATCTTGGTACCGTTGGAAAGATCTCGTCAAGCCCAGTCTGTTGATGTATAACATGGCCTAGTCTTGGGCCGTGCAGCCGGTACAACGGGCCCGAAACCTAAAAACTCATTGATCTTGGTACCGTTAGACAGGTCCTTTCAAGGGCTTTCCAACGGTATATAAACCTTGCCGCTGTAGTCAGAGACGGTCGCTGTATAGCCATTTAAGTGTATACATAATGTTATTCTTAACCACGTAAAGACATTGCTGCTTGATTATACCCACAGTAAGAAAGTAGAATGAGTGTTAATCATACCCACATAAGGAAAAAGATGCATTTTCGTACTTCGTCATTTCTGGGACCATTTCTTGGCGACAATACCCACATGAAGAAAATCATGCATTTCCGTACTTTGTCATTCATTACACATTTCTTACTCCAATGGCCATTTTAGCCTTAGTGACAGCGCATTTTACATTCATTGCCGCCAGTGCGATGGTGATATCATATAATGTAATATGTATTTGTTTGCTAAACAGACCTGCCTACAAAGCGATACAATAAACAGCGGCGTTTGCATGCTTTCAATGAACACAGGGACAAAAGTTGGAGACCCGTCCCCGCTGAAATTGCAAAAACGACCATTTGAGACTTATTAGCAGCGCGTTTTATCTTCATGGCCGGTTATTTCTTAGTGATATCATACATTGTAATACCTGTTCTTGCAGGTATGGGAGTCAGCTAAACAGTCATACCATAAACAGCCAGACATTCGTTGTGCCCGCTGATAGAAGAACAAAAGTTATAGCCCCTTGCCATCCGATTAGGCAAAAATAGCTATTTCAGACTTATTTACAGCGCGTTTTTATCTGATGGCCGCTTATATCTCTGCGATAGCATATTATTCTATACCTGGTTTTGTAGGTATGGCACATAGCTAAACAATCATACCGTAAGCAGCCAGAGATCCGTTGTCTCCGTTGAGAGAGGAACAAAAGTTAAAGCCCTTTGTGTTCCGAAAGTGCGAAAATAGCTATATTAGCCTCATTTGCAGCGCATTTTTATCCATTTTTCGCTTATATATTTGTGATAGCATACTATTCTATACCTGTTTTTGTAGGTTTGGGTCTTAGCTAAAGAACCATATCCCGAACAGTCAGATATTCATTGTTTGCGTTAACTGGAGAACAGAAATTACAGCCCCTTGCCTTCCGAAAGTTCGAACATAGCGATTTTAGCCTTAATTACAGCGTATTTTTCTTTTATTGCCGACGATTCGTTTGTGATAGCATACCTTTTACACATGCTTTTGTAGGTATGGCACATAGCTAAACAATTACACCCTAAACAACCCACTACCTCCCGTGTGCTTTAAGAGAAGAACAGAAATTACAGCCCCTTCCCGTTCTGGAGAGCGAAAATAGCTATTTTAGCCTTATTTGCAGCGCATTTTTATCCGATTCTCGCTTATTTCTTTGTGACAGCATATTATTCTATACCTGTTTTTGTAGGTTTGGGTCTTAGCTAAAGAACTATATCCTGAACAGTCAGATATTCATTGCGTGTATTAACTGGAGAACAGAAATTACAGCCCCTTGCCTTCCGAAAGTGCAAACATAGCGATTTTAGCCTTATTTACAACGCATTTTTATCCGATTCTCGCTTATTTGTTTGTGATAGCATACTATTCTATACCTGTTTTTGTAGGCATGGCTCTCTGCTAAAGAACCATATCCCGAACAGTTAGATATTCATTGCGTGTATTAACTGGAGAACAGAAATTACAGCCCCTTGCCTTCCGAAAGTGAGAACATAGCGATTTTAGCCTTATTTACAGCGCATTTTTATCCGATTCTCGCTTATTTCTTTGTGACAGCATACTATTCTATACCTGTTTTTGTAGGTTTGGGTCTTAGCTAAAGAACTATCTCTGAACAGTCAGATATTCATTGCTTGCGATAACTGGAGAACAGAAATTACAGCCCCTTGCCTTCCGAAAGTGCGAACATAGCGATTTTAGCCTTATTTACAGCGCATTTTTATCCGATTCTCGCTTATTTCTTTGTGACAGCATACTATTCTATACCTGTTTTTGTAGGTTTGGGTCTTAGCTAAAGAACCATATCCCGAACAGTCAGATATTCATTGCTTGCGATAACTGGAGAACAGAAATTACAGCCCCTTGCCTTCCGAAAGTGCGAACATAGCGATTTTAGCCTTATTTACAGCGCATTTTTATCCGATTCTCGCTTATTTCTTTGTGACAGCATACTATTCTATACCTGTTTTTGTAGGTTTGGGTCTTAGCTAAAGAACTATATCCTGAACAGTCAGATATTCATTGCTTGCGATAACTGGAGAACAGAAATTACAGCCCCTTGCCTTCCGAAAGTGCAAACATAGCGATTTTAGCCTTATATACAACGCATTTTTATCCGATTGTCGCTTATTTTTTTGTGATAGCAAACTGTTCTATACCTCTTTTTGTAGGTATGGCTCTCTGCTAAAGACTCATGCCCAGAACAGCCAGATGTTCTTCATGTGCGTTAACAGGAGAGCCGAAATTACAGCCCCCTGCCTTCCGAAAGTGCGAACATGGAGATTTTAGCCTTAATTACAGCGCGTTTTACTGTTATTGCGGACTATTTGTTTGAGATGGCATACTTTTTAACACGTGTTTTGTTAGGTAGGGGACTTGGCTAAACAACTATACCCTAAACAGCGAATTATCTTCGATGTGCGTTAACAGAAGAACGGAAATCACAGCCCCTTGCGAGAATGGACATTTTAGGCTTGTTTGCGGCGCTAATTGTATACATAATTATGCTTTATCTTCTACTGAATAAAAGTCTACATACTAAAGCCATATTTAGGCCTACTCTGTTTTACAGGGGGGATACACAGGACGGCAGTTTTATTTGTGACAATACTGAGAAGGAATATCTTTCAAACTGCCGGGTACCTATTTCTTGTAAAAGACTATGTTTGCTATATCTATGTACCTTATGCGACTCTACTACTACACTATTACTATACATTGGAAGTGAACAGTGACAATATACTGAGAGGCACCTCTTTCGAGATGCTTGGTGGTGGCCCTTAAAAGGGCCGTTGTTCGTCCCTAGTTTCTAGGGACTTTAGCTGATATCAGCTTTATCAGCTGAGCGTTTCCTCCCGCGTTCAGATGAACACCATCCATCTCAAGATGGTTGAGATGGATGTGTTTGGAGACCCGGATAACGGAGGTGGCGTCTCTCACACCATTGAGCATTGAATTAATCAGCATCCTGGTCTGTCTGAAGTGCGGCGATTTCGATTTCCGCTCCCACAGGTACAAGAGATGGATGCTGCAGTCGGGACCGACTGCAGCCCTCAGCTGGTATACCAGGCGCTTGATGTCTTCGACTATATCTCTGGCGACCCTCACCGACCTCGTGCTGTTGAGTTCCGGGTGATTCCTGTCCTCGATATCGTTGTGTCCAATGTGTACGATTACGTGCTCGGCGCCTCTCTTCTTTACACGATCTGCGAAAGCGTTGATCCCTCTGTGGTCCAGCATTTTCTCCACGGTTGCTCCTCTTAGGCAGAAGCTTGCCTGTACCTTGTAGGTAGTCTGCAATCTGACAAAGTGACTTGAACCGACCAGAGCCATTTTTAAAGTATATTTGTAACGACCTTTGAGTTTGCTAGTATTTTATTCATCGATTACATCCCTCCAGAGAGGCAAGGTAAAAAGCTGTAAATACACACAAACAAATAAATGATAAATACAGTGAAACAGGTATATACAAATCAGACAAATATCGATATCGTCTAAGTGAAGCCTGAATAATATGACATATAAAGTTCCCGGACAGCCCGGTACTAACTTACTAGACTATACCAGATCTAAAAAGACCTGACCTGTTTTAAATTGATTTAGTCCCAATTTCCCAAATATTGTGTTAAATTACACAATAATTTTCATAATGGAGCACAACCTTAAACAATACAATGTAATACTTTTTTAAAACAATAACTGGACAATAGAGATATGCAACTTGCAATTCTAGTACATTTACAAACGATTCTGAAGATTTTCAAATCAAAAATCTATCACGTGACCTTAAACAAAGGAAATTCTAAATGCACTTCAACGCATAAATATACATTTATTGCATATATAAACAGTTCATCCATTTACTAATACATTTGCATGATCATTACTTACACTGTGGGGAACCTAGAGAGGCCTATAAATTTACAATTTGCCGGAGCAAAATTGCCTTTCGCATGACGCGACATTTCCTATACAAATGGCGTACTTATACCAAGGGACACAACTCTTACAAAATTAAAGTGAAAATTCCGTACTAAACCGGTACAAAAACTGTACAAAAACGGAACAATATTAGGCATCATTAGGCAGCAGAGGTATATATCGGGCCTAAGATAATTACGAGTACGAAATGTCAAACAGACGAGTAAGAAATCTCAAACAGATTTTTCGCAAACATAGCGGCAATTATATCGATCAAATAAAATGTTTTCGGGCAATTATCACGCTTTTAAACATGATGAAAAGGAATGAATAGATGAAAGAAATGAAATGTCTCTTTGTACCCACATTTGTAAAATAATTTTAAAACTATATTCAATGGTACTCTAACTCACATTTAAAAAATGCACGCTTTTCTAACTACCCTGCAGGAAACCTCAAAACAACCTAATTGGAGCCTCACATTCCATTAGAATCACGTGGTGTCTGGGTTATGTCTGCGCTTTATTTAGTAACTTCGGTTAATTTTTAGAACATCTTAGTTCAACAATATAAGTAGGAAGAATTAGGATTAATAATTAAAAAAAAAAAAAAATAAAATAAATACAGGAGACTGGCCGCACCGGAATAGTGAATTACTAGAAGGAATAGTCGAGACATATTATATTTATCTATAACCGGTCACCCCAGAGAACTCTGATAACTGCTAAGATATGAATTCAGCTATATTTACTAAAATATTAAGCTGATGCAGTTAAGGAGAGAAAGACAAGAGTAGACAAATAGAAGAAAAACAATAATTAACTAAAACTGTGTTTGTTGTTTGATGACCTGTATCCTTGTAAGACAGTACAGACGCCATGGTGTACACGAATGTTTATATTAAAATTGCATATTTTTAATTGTTGCCATATCATGTGACCGTTATATTTAACTTGTATATATTTCACATGTAATTATTTTATATATTCTGTTATTTTAACAGTGGCACTAATAAGTAAGCCGTGAAGCGGTGTCTTTCATATATTTGATTGTTTTTATTAGTTACATTTTAAATAGGGTCACATGAGAGGCATTGTTTTAAATGTTTTTGTCTGATGACCAATATTGTTTATATGGGAGGTTGGAAGCTACATGTTGCCTGATATGTTAAAAGACTCCATATTGTACATAATTTTTTTTTTCTCTTTTAACATATATAATTTTAGCAGTTTACTGCAATAATGGGCTCATTGTAAATAATATGGAGCATAAGTCACCTTAAGCCCATACAAGAGTGGGGACTATCTTATATATGTTCATCAAGATAGCCGCACCACATACCAGGCAACACAGAAATTACTGACAGCAAAATGGGGCATTATTGTACAACTCAGAATTTTTCTGAGGGGTTCGAATCTCAATGTGTTAACTGGCAACATTGTTATTCATATATGGTCATCAGCAAAACCCAGTAATAATAAGGTCCAGACAATATACAAGCATGAAAATTGAATATAGATAAAATGACAGAGACAACATATAAAAAATGGTAAATTGCTATTCAAAATTATTTTATTACGTATTAAAAATGATTATTTTCCATCTACAGCAACAATCAGGTGGCTCAGTTCGGTTTTTCTGGATTTTCATAAAAATCGGATTGTCCTACTTGATTTGTAAACAACATTCAGTCAGCCAATCACGACAGAGGATGCAATGAGGTCTAAGCCAATCAGCGCTGGCCTACCAAAAGCGTGGTTCGGCTGATAAATGTAAACAAACCAAAGTTTCTTAGGGAATTTAGGACAACCGGGGTGCCGGGTCTGGTTGATCCCGGCCAACTCGATGCCGGATTACCATCTCTGAGGGATCCTGATACCTCAGCTGGATCATCGACGAGGCTGATGTCGGCTCGGAACCCCCGACTCGATGCCGGATTACCATCTCTGGGGATTTTTATATTGTTTTACTCCAGCTGGTTCATCGACAAGGTGGGACATCGGAACCAGGCTTCCGGATGCGGCACTTCGGACAAGACAGTTGGTGGAGGCGACGTACAACGTGGTGGCGAGATCCTTCAGACTGGAGATCAGACCGTTTAAAATGTAGACGTAATAACAACGTTGTCAACAACACTTAAGAAGAATCACACAACAGATGTCACAGAAACACGACGACATACACAATAGATGACACATAACTATGAAGACATATAACTACGATGTAATATAATTGATGTTCTATAACGGGAGTGAAGAAAAGACGATGTGACGAAGGAGGAGGGAATAATTGCAGCAACAGTCGCCCATATGGTATTAACCGGTGGCGACTATAAATAAACTCAACACACACAAAGAATTTAGGACTTTGTTGTCTCTGTCAGTTCTTAAATATAGTTTTTAAATAAAAAATAAGTTTTAATGACTGATATATCTTAAAATGGGGAAAGCAAAATGCCTTGATACACTATATGAGGTACATAACAGAGGCCTAATACATATAAATGATGACACACAAATAAGACAGTCTACTATTCTTCTTCTAACTGTAGTTTTAAAGTAAATGTATGGGATTGAGTTCCCATCTTATTCACAGCCCACTGGCGGTTACTTTAACTTACTTTGGACTCACACTCTACATGTAGCATATAAAGTGTAGTTAATTAATTGTAGCTATGCTCGCCCATATGGTTTTTAACCGGTGGCGAGGGTAAACAACCTCAACACACACACGTAAAGTAAACTACATTAAGCAATACCCACATTTAGTTATTTCTAGTGTGATACTTTCGAATGTTTAAGACATTATTCAGTATGCAGTTTTGTCATGATACTGTCTAATTTTAAGCAGCGTTTACACATATTTGCCCGTAAAATTAACTACCTTGCTCATTTATACCCACATTTAATAATTTCTTGCGTGATGCTCTCGTATTTAGTTAGTATTATCATGATATTTTCTATTTCTTTTTAAACAGAAGTTCCCGTAAAATAAACTGTTATAACGTTCATCAATACCGACATTTGATACGTAATCGATATATCATTTAAACGATTTAAAGACACTGATTCTGGTATGCCTGGTATGTGGCCTATGGAGATGATAAGGTCTGCGTATTGGCGATAAGGGCCAATACACACGTCAGGACCATTGGTAGACTTGCTTCTGTTTATCATAATAAGCTACTGTATAGCTACTGTGCAGTAAATAAATTGCAGGTGATATTTCTCACCTTTATAGCAAATCAGTTCTCACCTTTATAACGAGTTTAGAAAGTTTGATTGAATTAGGGCTAATTAAACAAAGTGATAAGATACAACAGTGTTTTGTCATATTTTTAATAAAGTAAGTTTTTTAACAATTACATCTCATTATTGCTGTTTTTTTATCAAAAATATAAAAAATGCAATCAGGCACATAGCTTTTAGAAGTAATAAATTATTGTGTATTTTGAACAATGATATATCTTTATTGCTGGATTTTATTATACATAAAAGAAAGTTAACATTATTTAGACAACACAAGAGGAATTAAGCATTTTTAATATATAACATCCTTCTGTCTATATACCTTCTTTATCTATTAAAAATGCAACTGAACGCTTCTTTAATTTCTAGTAAAATCCAGCAATTATCTTTTTTTTTCGTTTTTATTTTGTTACTTTTGATAAAAAGATCATAATCATTGAATAAACAAACTTGTAATTTCTCTTATTAAGTTTTGAATAATTATTTTATAGTGAGAAATGCTTTGCTATAAGAGTTATAATTTAATTGGCCAGGACATTACTCAACATGACTGAGCAATCAAAATTAGTATCTTATCAATTAAAATAATTTTGTGTACATGCTGAAAAAAGACTAAAAAAAAAACAACAGCATTTCAATTAATAAAATGCAAAACACAGGAAATAACCAATTTACCTGTAGGCAATAAGATTTATGATTCTCTAACTATAATTAGGCTACATGTCAAGTCTACAGGGGTTTTATGGACCCTTATCAGACTGGACCAGACAGGATCTTGTATATTGGGGATTAAAAAGTCTGGTATTTGGAGGGGGGGGGGGGGGTCACTTATATAGGAGATTTTCTTTGCCTTTAAACATATTAACATTATTTACAGTGCGCTAATATATTGCGGAAAAACAACAATGTGTAAAAATCACTGACCTTTCTGAAGACATGTTGATTATATACACTTATATCCGACACAAAAATATAAGTAAATAAAGTGCTTAACACAAACAAATTTTCTGCAAAGTTAACTTTGTGAGAAGATGCTGAAAGAAGCAATGACTTGAATAAAAATTTGCAGATATTATATAGTGGAAATGTGACAATTTGCAGGGTATTGCCTTCTTGACATTCTTAATTGACACTTAGGGGTCACTTCCGTTTCCGGTGTAAATAAACAAACACCACAAATTTTCTATAACAAATACTTGGCAACTAATACGCTATATATACTATATATAGACAATTTGATGTATAGTGTTATTCACCAGACAACTGGACAATATAAACTGTGTATATAAACTGTGTTAAAAGTGCAAGAACGGCTATTAACTGTTATAGGGCACCAGCTTGGTCTTCGACAGCGCTACACACCCCACCCACTACACCTGCAATAGAGCCCACAGAACAGCAACGTTTCCTATCCTCCCTTTCATTTTTGATTTTGATATATTGTAGAGTGTTTCTAAATTTTAACATATATATAAACCAGACATGCTTCTTTTTTGATATACCAAATTTATTACAAATCGGTTGTGTGTGGTTGGGTTTGTTTACCTGCTTGAGGTGTGTCATTCTTGTTGTTATACTGTATGTAACAAAGTATTTACATGATCGGCTGGTTCCGACTCAGTTATATGTGTGCTTCATGTGTATAATATACGTCCCTTTTTAATTTGACATATATAATATAGCTACTAGTGTTTCCTGCAGACTCTTAAAGGGGCATGGTGCTTCCCTTGAAAAGGGGCACTTTTAACGCGCGGTTTGGCATTGAAAGGGCATTCGTCCAAGAACGCTTGTCGGCGTCATTTTACATACTATTTTCTCATTGAATTTGAGAATCTTTCATATCTCAGATATGGGATAGATATTTTGTAGTATTCTTTATAATGCCTACCATGGCATGTGAAAGTGCTTTCCTTTCTTTTGTTTAAAGATGACACTGATGATTCATACTTTCAAACATTCTTATTCTGTTACCCTCATGAAGTGTTAGCTTGCATTTTCAGAGACAGATTTCAGGTGATAATTAATAAGCAACAAGTTTTATTGAACAACTATCAGTGCGCAACTTTATTTTGTCAATCATATCATTTCACAACTGATTTACGTTAAGAGAATAGTCAGTTCGTCAAATCTACATGTAATCAATGACTTTGTACCTATATTGCTGATTAAACCCATTGTTCTTCCTTGCCAGTAAGATTTAGACGACTGGTCGAGTCGGAAAGTTATATTTTGCTAGTGTTTTGGGCATGCGAAAACGAAAGTAGAATGCGACGTAAAAAGTATATGCTGTGAAATTTGCTAGATTAGATCGTCTGCCACTATTTTTATCACTCCCCCGTTGCTCGGATGTTTTTGCGTTACATACAGTGACTGACTATGAATCTGTTTTTTTCCCGTCTAATCACACATTATTCAGTAATATAAACATAAATGTGAATACCAATGGTTCATTGCGAGTAATAACTCAAAATTTCGGCTTGCTTGACGCATGCGGCTGTGCACTTTCATCTTAAATTTCGGCCTTATAAAATCATTTTGACAAATTATTTACGAAAACAAAAATAGGGCCTTGCATTTTTAGTTTATTCATTTAAATCTAGATCAGTTTTTATAACTTAATCGCTAAGTTATCGGTTATTTTCATACCGATGTACGTTTTCAAATTTTCAAGATGGCGACGACTTCTGCATCGGCGCGTCATGAATGTGCTTCGTAATATTACAAATCAAGACATCGGTCGATTTTAATGAATTTGGTATCATTCTAAAGCTTAAACGTTTATCTTATTATTTTTATAAATGATATCCGTAAAGGAATAAAATAAATCTTGTAGATAAAATCGATATAAAATGTTTTGAGTCTGGTCAATTTTCATGGGTTGGTCGGCGATCGGCAAACCTTCAATATTTTATTTTTAAAGGCCTAATTAGCGCATCGAAATTGTGCGATAATCAATCTACATTTTAAATGATTACAACCTTTTAAAATAATTATCGTTTAATCCCAGCAAACACACAACGTTAAGACAATGTTGTGTTTTAGTTGTATGTTAGTTGTGTTATTTTACAACGTTGTGACAACGTTGTAACAACGTTGAGAACTATTCAAAATAGTGATTTGAAATGTATAGGAGAAAGTCCTATGCAAGCAATGTATGAATGTACTGAAAAGACCCTATAAAAAGACACACTGAGTTTTTATCTGAATCTTGTAAAATCTACAACGTTAGTACAACGTTGTGCAAACGTTGAGCTACAACGTTGTGTACGTAACAGTGCTGTAACGTTGTCGGGTAGAGACCACCAATTGTTTTCCCATAGACTTACATTATAACATTATGGCCTGTACGGCCTTCCATACATCGAAACATGTATATCTAACTACATATTTTTCAAGAACTATCTTAGTTCTACCAAAATATCGGACGAAAAACATATGAATAGTGATACTTTATTTAAGTAATTTTCGTGTGAATGAGATGACCCCCTGTTTACATCGTTGGCATGGCGGGAGAAATTCGTTTGATAAAACTTTTTTTTCAATACACATAAAATGTAGCAAATTTTGTCAAAATGTATAATAAAATACTGTAAATGCAGTGAAAAAATATCAATTTTGAAAAAATAATCACTTCCTGGGTTTGTTTACATGACTGACCAATCAGAACGCACAGACGTTACCTTATTCCCAGGTATACACTTACCTCATTCCCAGTAAGTTCCCTGTACTTTTTGGAATTGGTGGTCTCTGACCTATAGATGAATGTTTTGTATCACATTTTCCAATTTTACAGTGATATTGTCAAACATGATCCGATACCAAATGTTTTACAAAGTTTCATCAAGAAATGTTCAGTTTTAAGAAAGATATGGACAGTTTACTGAGGTCACCCCCTGTCGATTTATATGCCCAGATTCAGTCCCTGTCGTCGTCTGATTGCAATTTTTCGTGAAGATTTAAGTTATCTGCACTGGATTTGACTTGGAAGCTGAAATATGATTCATTCCGTAAAAAATAGAAATAAAGTCTATTAATTTTGATCATTCTCTGACATTACAGAGATGAAAATGATCCTTTTTGGTCCTAAAGCTCAGATAAAAATGGGCACATTTGTCCAAAAAAGAGGCCAAAATTAAAAAAATATTCAAATTTCACGCTTATTTTAGCACGAAAACGTCTTTCTACATCATTTACAACAGATTTGTGGCCATTAACATTACCTGTGATGTCTTCCGACGAAAGTCATGTTTTAGCTCTAATATAGGGTAGAGACCACCAATTGTTTTCCCATAGACTTACATTATAACATTATGGCCTGTACGGCCTTCCATACATCGAAACATGTATATCTAACTACATATTTTTCAAGAACTATCTTAGTTCTACCAAAATATCGGACGAAAAACATATGAATAGTGATACTTTATTTAAGTAATTTTCGTGTGAATGAGATGACCCCCTGTTTACATCGTTGGCATGGCGGGAGAAATTCGTTTGATAAAACTTTTTTTCAATACACATAAAATGTAGCAAATTTTGTCAAAATGTATAATAAAATACTGTAAATGCAGTGAAAAAATATCAATTTTGAAAAAATAATCACTTCCTGGGTTTGTTTACATGACTGACCAATCAGAACGCACAGACGTTACCTTATTCCCAGGTATACACTTACCTCATTCCCAGTAAGTTCCCTGTACTTTTTGGAATTGGTGGTCTCTGACCTGTCACAACGTTGTAAAGTAACGTTGTCACAACGTTTTACTCAAGTTTGAATCACAACGTTGTTAAGGTAACGTTATATCAACGTTTTTACAATGTTGCCAATTTTCAGTGAAAGAGTAGTTATGAAAGTATATTCAAAACCGACAGTTGCCTAGAAAAGCCTGCCTACTTGCGGAGCTACCGAGGTCGCCTGCTCAGCAGCTGTCAACTGCCTCATACGAGAACTGCTTTGCTACTCTCTTATATACTAATTTTTTTCGCTCGATTGTGAAGAATAAAGCTTCGAGTCCGAATCCGGGAAAACCTTGGAATGGCGTTTAATGAGGACGTTAACTGCCATGACCCATTATTAGGGTTCAAACCCACGTCTCCGTGGTAAGCAGCCGACACCTTATCTCCAACACCACCACTCCCCTTCTGCCGCAAAACATTGCCAGTTATGTAGGTGATTTGTACAGCATATATATATGCTGTATGCAGGTCTAGAATTTTCTCTTTTTTATGGACATTCTGTAAATATAATATTGACAGAAAATCACACACAAAAAAAACAAAACATTCTTATGCATTCTAAGTTTAACCCTGAAGTTTTGACCAATTTTTAGAAGGATAATATGCCCCCTGCACTCCACCCTACCTCCGCCCGATCATACCTGGGACCTACGCTTAAGCAAATTATGTATTTATGAGGGTACATCAGAAATACTGATGACCTGAACTTCAAACTTCTGAAAAATAAGCTTGTTTCTTGAAATAAATTAGGTTAGATCTATTTTAGTGTCAATATTTTGTTGTTGTTGTTGTTGTTGTTGTTGTAGTATTATATTATGTAAAGCTGACTTCGTAGCGATAGGTTCGAATCTATATTTTGCCATTATAATTTCGTTTATTTCAATTTAAGTTGTCGAATATACTGTAACATCATTGAACATAAATATTTTTTCGTAAATTTACTTTGAGTATCTCCTTCTTAAAAAGAAACGTTGATTCGGATGTACCGACACATGAATATCTGCATGCGCGCCGAATGTTTACAAAGTCCGTTTGTATTTTTGGTGTCTCTCGATGATACTGTTACACATTAGAACAACTGAATAAAATCTCCTTTCAATTAACTATCGATATATCTGGTGTTTTACGTAAGACTGAGGTAAGTACATATAAATTAATACTTATATACTCTAGATTATTCTTGAATTCATTTTGGCGCAAAGTTATCCCAAGATAATTTTGGGCCAAGTCAAGATTTTGTTGCAGATCAAATAGCCTACATATGCGTTCGTTAACAGCAACATGAAATTTATTCAGTAAAAACCCTAAAGTCTAGTTTCTGTAAAGAAAAAAAAAACGAATGCAAATTGCTGCCATACCCCACCCACTCCTGTTAAACAAGAAACTTTCCATATAATATTCAGCACTGGTAAAGGTAAAGGTAAGTTTTATTTACCATCGCTTGGTGAAACAATTAACATAAGCTCTCTAGAGCTTTTCTTCGACCCTATATTAAGAACAGTTAAAACCAATTATACCTCACCCCCTGCAATTTGCTGGTACCCATTTACAGCTGGGTCGACTGAGGCAATCGTGATAAAGTGCCTTGCCCAAGGACACACCGCAGTGGGAGTAGCCAGGATTCGAACCACGGGCCTTCGCCTCCGTAGGAAAGCGTCTTAGCCCTCTTGACCAGTGCGTCCGCAACTATTTAATTTCTGTTTCGAAGTCTTTCAGTGCTTTCACGGGATCTACTTTTCAGATTATATTTACAGCACGACAGCGGATGTTATGTGCTGTGTGGCGGCCATAAAAGTCGCCCCTACTTCATCTCAGTGTTGATATATTTTCTGGTCCTTAAGGTAATATGCAAAAATCCTTTATTTTCAAGTTTATGTTAAAATTATCTCTCCAGTGATATATAATATGTCATGTTTATTTCAACGTCTCATCAGAGGCAAGCGATTTATGAACGCAAAATACGTAAAACTGACGTTGAGTTTCACCCGAAATTTCGCGTAAAAACGCCTATATCTTAAAAACTGTGAGATAGTTTTTTGAATAAATTTCAACAGAAGTACAAAATTTCAATTGCTATCGATTCCTTAAAAGAAAAATGGGGGTCACCGATTTAGATTTCGCTCTATTTACCGTTGCGCTTCCCCTAACCCCCAGTAAAAATAACGACGTTTTCATACTTATTTCGTAAATTTCCATTAATTCAAATTCAGTGTCTTCTTCTGTTGGTGGATATAATGAAATAATACCAGTTTCTGCTGTTGGATATAATGAAATGATATCACAATAATGATAAAATGAAAACGTTTTTTTGTTTATTAAATTTTTCAAACAGATGAATGTTTTCTAGAAAATGTTCTATACATGACAAACAAACATGTTTTATTACAGACAATTTTGCCTAAGTGCCTGTGCACTCTATACAGTATTTCGAAGAGTGCACAGTTAATGATTCCATCTTTACATAGAAACAGTTTACAGAAATTTAGATTACGCATACAGTACTCTAATGAGGAGAGAAAGGAATTTGTCCCATAAGTTTATTTAGGGTGTTACGAATCACATGTACCTCCAAGACGTTCACACTGCAAAGTTTCGCTCGTGGTACTTTTGATTAATGTTTAGTACTTTAACAAATTACTTGTTTTGTTTATATATCCCGGTAAACAAATGTTACAAACAACACCGAGGATAGTATGCGCCTGATATCAGAAGACGCAGGTTCATACATGTGCTATATATCCCGACACAATTATAAACGTCTGCTGGAAATTAAGCAGTAAATTGAATAAAATGCTCACAATACGTGAGCACGGCTTTATATATTACCCTATTTTATAATTTAATTTTATACTACAGTCATGTTTTACAAAGTCCCCATTTTATTTTCTGGCCACATTTGGTTAATTAAACTATCTACCGTGCACATGCTTTTAATGCCTTTAAAATGAGACATTTAAAATTGTGGCATTTGTATGGTTTGAACCTATGTCTCCTGATATCAGACGCAAACTTTCATCGGTGTAGTCAATCTAGATGACGATCTTAACATTTGAGCCAAGCCATGAGAAAACCAACCAAGTGCGATTGCTTTTGCGACCAGCATGGACCCAGACCAGCCTGCGTATACACGCATTCTGGTCATGGTTCATGCTGTTCGCTAACAGTTTCTCTGATTGCAATAGGCTTTGAAAGCGAACAGCATGGATCCTGACCAGACAGACTGCGCGGATGCGCATGCTGGTCGCAAAGCCACTATGTTGGTTTTCTCATGGCGCGGCTCATTTATGTTTTGACGTTTAAGTGACAGATATTGAACAGTCACTGTAGTAGCATGAATGACAAAGCAACTAAAATATATGAAAGAATGTGTAAGAACAAAGAATCAGTCTTTATATTTCCAAACTGCACTTTGAGCCCCGATAATCTATTGTTTTAATAGAACCTATGTAAAACCTGCACTCATGTATCGAAATAACTGCATTTTTATTAAGACCGCACCGTCTTCTGCGTTTTCTTATAAACCATTTTATCTTGTTTACCTCACACGAACCGGCAAACTGAACTTCCGGCGGGATAGTTCGAACTTGTACCTGTTTCCTCTCCAGAAAACGGTTTGTGCACACAAGTCACGTGCAGAATTATTTTCTAGAACGGTTCCTTTTGTCCCTATCATGCGTTCGACAGAATACCAAAGTAAGATAAAAATACACTGACATGGAAATATCCAGTACTGGCATGAAGCATACCTGCGTGAACATAAATTTAAAAGTTAACGAAGTCTAAGATGAACACCATAATATCCGGTAATAGAATCTCTTTAAGATTGACTACAAACATTTTGCTTAGAACTTTAACATTTGATGTGCTTCACTTTTCTGCTAAGGTTTTAGCGTTTTGACAAATGTTTTTAATTTTATTAAATTAAAACAAAGTTTGCTTAAGAATTGAAGCTGCGACTAAAAATAAAAATCAGCGTATTCTAGGTGAATACAACTTTCGGCTGAAATGCACTTTACCGATACGTATATCCTGTTTCAATAAAAAGGACTCTTTGTGTTTCTGTGTCATGTATAGGAGAGCAATTTCCTGAATTTATTCATTTATTTCAATAATTTCATTTAATCATATCTTCTTTTTATCATTACTGGAATTTAATAGCATTATATCCACTAACAGAAACAGAAACAGAAACGGAATTAAAATTTATGAAAATTTACGAAATATGTATAAAAACGTTGTTATATTTTACTGGGGGTAGGGGTAGCGCCACGGTAAATAGAGCGAAATCTAAAACGGTGACCCCCATTTTTCTTTTACGGAATCGATAGCGATTGAAGTTTTGCACGCTTGCTCAAATTTATTCAAAAAACTATCTGACAGTTTCTGAAATATAGGCGTCTTCACGCAAAATTTTGGGTAAAGCTCGACGTCAGTTTTGCGTGTTTTGCGTTCATAAATCGTTTGCCTATGATGTGACGTCGAAATAAACATGACATATTATATATCATTGGTGAGATAATTTTAATATAAACTTGAAAATAAAGAATTTTTGCCGTATTTTAGTTGTATATAAAAACGATAATCGAAAAACTAGTCAAGTACGTCATTTTGCGCTCTGCTGAAAAAATGACGTTAGTGGTCATGGTTGAAGATTTACAGCAGCAAAATGGAGAATAACAGAAAAATGAAAAAAATACCAGTCAGTCGGAAATATCGTCAATTTTGATTCGGCAAAATTTCATAACGGTCCGTTGACCTTCGTTAGGTGGCGCATATTACCTTAAGCCGGTGATAGGGGGTGTGGGCAGTGTTGCATTATCCAGAACTGCTCATGAACAGACTCAATCAAACTGAGTCTGCAATTTTCACTGTTTGTTAAAATTGTTTTTTTTCTCGGTGCTTCCAAGGGATCTACTTTTCAGATTATATTTATATTTTTAACTATATAAGTATTAAATCAGAGCTTCAGATAAGCTGCATACTTATGAAAATAAATTTTCAGAAAACCTGATTGAATTAATAAAATTAACACAAGGATGTGTCTAGCCGTCCGGGTTACCGAATGCCTAGTCTGAGATTTAGCCGATCTGAGATCCCTTTACCAGATGGCTAGCAAATCCTCAAGTATTTTCTAACCATCCGGTAATAGATTTCCTAATGAATAAGTAATGATACCTGTTATTTACTGAAAAAATATAGATGTCGATACTCGTCTGCAAACAAAACTTTGTGTGAATACATACTACAGATTTACTTTTAATCGTGCATGTAGATACGAAGACTTGCATGTCAGTACTAAGGTCATATTATAAACTCATTCTAGTGTGAAAGCTAAGTCAGGTTTCTTTGTAAATCTTCAGGCCTTTTTACATGGAGAGGTGGCGAATAACTTAAATTGTATAATCCTCATGCCAAGTGGGACAGGAGAGGTCATACATATGCATGTAAATACCGAAACTTGCATGTTAATTCTAGGTGCATCAAACATAGTAAACTAATTAAAGTCTGAAAGCTATCTCATGTTCCTTTGTCAATCCTCAGACCTGTTTACATGGAGAGGTGGCAGATACCTTAAATGGTTCGATCCTCATGCCAAATAGGACAGGAGAGGTGGTACATATGCATGTAGATACCAAGACTTGCATTTATAATGTAAATACCTAAGTAGGTCATACATAGTAAAACCAATTCAAATCTGGAAGATATCTCATGTTTCTTTGTCAATCCTCAAGCCTGTTTACATGGAGAGGTGGCGAATACCTTAATTGGTCCGATCCTAATGCCAAGTAGGACAGGAGAGGTGGTACAAATGCATGTAGATACCAAGATTTGCATGTCACTACTTAGTATGTCATTGTAAACTAATTCAAGTCTGAAAGCTACAGTAAAACCAGTTCAAATCTGGAAGATATCTCGTGTTTCTTTGTCAATCCTCAGGCCTGTTTACATGGAGAGGTGGCGAATACCTTAATTGGTCCGATCCTAATGCCAAGTAGGACAGGAGAGGTGGTACAAATGCATGTAGATACCAAGATTTGCATGTCACTACTTAGTATGTCATAGTAAACTAATTCAAGTCTGAAAGCTATAGTAGAACCAATTCAAATCTGGAAGCTATCCCGTGTTTCTTTGTCAATCCTCAGGCCAGTTTACATGGAGAGGTGGCGAATACCTTAATTGGTCCGATCCTCATGCCAAGTAGGACAGGAGAGGTGGTACAAATGCAAGTAGATACCAAGATTTGCATGTCACTACTTAGTATGTCATTGTAAACTAATTCAAGGTCTGAAAGCTACAGTAAAACCAATTCAAATCTGGAAGATATCTTTTGTTTCTTTGTCAATCCTCAGGCCTGTTTACATGGAGAGGTGGCGAATACCTTAATTGGTCCGATCCTCATGCCAAGTAGGACAGGAGAGGTGGTACAAATGCATGTAGATACCAAGATTTGCATGTCACTACTTAGTATGTCATTGTAAACTAATTCCAAGCCTGAAAGCTATAGTAAAACCAATTCAAATCTGGAAGATATCTCGTGTTTCTTTGTCAATCCTCAGGCCTGTTTACATGGAGAGGTGGCGAATACCTTAATTGGTCTGATCCTCATGCCAAGTAGGACAGGAGAGGTGGTACAAATGCATGTAGATACCAAGATTTGCATGTCACTACTTAGTATGTCATAGTAAACTAATTCAAGTCTGAAAGCTATATAGTAGAACCAATTCAAATCTGGAAGATATCTCGTGTTTCTTTGTCAATCCTCAGGCCTGTTTACATGGAGAGGTGGCGAATACCTTAATTGGTCCGATCCTCATGCCAAGTAGGACAGGAGAGGTGGTAAAAATGCATGTAGATACCAAGATTAGTCACTACTTAGTATGTCATAGTAAACTAATTCAAGCCTGAAAGCTATTACATATTTCTTTTGTCAATCCTTGGGCCTGTTTACATGGAGAGATGGCGAATACAATGTACCTTAAATGATATGATCCTTGTGCAAAGTAGAACTAAGAAGAGGTGGTACAAATGCATGTAGATACCAAGACTTGCATGATGTAAATACTCAAAGTACTTCATACAATATAGTAAAACTAATTAATTTATTTGGGTTTTACGGCACACCAACACAGTATAGGTTAAAAAAACCAATTCAATTCAAATCTGAAAGCTATCTCATGTTTCTTTGTCCCTCAGGCCTGTTTACATGGAGAGGTGGCAAATACCTTAAATGGTTCGATCCTCATGCCAAGTAGGACAGGAGAGGTGGTACAAATGCATGTAGATACCAAGACTTGCAGGATGTAAATACCTAAGTTTGTCATAATACGTAGTAAAAACCAGTTCAAATCTCGTGTTGCTTTGTCAATCCTCAGGCCTGTTTACATGGAGAGGTGGGGAATACCTTAAATGTTACGATCCTCGTGCCAAGTAGGATAGATTAGGAGAGGTGGTACAAATGCATGTAGATACCAAGACTTGCATGATGTAAATATTTAAGTATGTCATACATAGTAAAACCAGTTCAAATCTGAAAGCTATCTCATGTTTCTTTGTCAATCTTCAGGCCTGTTCACACGGAGAGGTGGCGAATACCTTAATTGGTACGATCCCCATGTCAAGTGAGACATGAGAGATGGTATAAATGCATGTAGATACCAAGCCTTGCATGATGTAAATTCTCAAGTTAAATTCTTAACGTACAGTTATGTCTCCTAAACTGCTCTCTAAATTTTCAAATAATTTTACATGCACATCACCATCATGAGCGAAGGAACACGTGTATTTACATGTTACTATGACCTTCACCTTGACTTGAGATACTTTTTAAAGTCAGTGTCTTCAGAAAATAAGCAATTTAGATGCCATACGATATGGAGGTATTCATCACCTTCAGTGATAGCTCTAGTTATTTAAATTTTAAAGATTTAATGACTGAAATTGAATCATTTGATACCATTAATGGCATAAAAAGTTTATTCAATGAGTACTGTCTTGTTCTTATAATGCGATCTACTTTTGTCAATACGATTGCTGTAGAACTGATTGGACCTACATAATTACAATAGTTTAACTGTTGTTCTGTTTCCTTTTTACAGTCCCAATATTATTGCACATTCGGTAGCAAAGATGTTTTACGGGATCGAATAAGGTTTGGTCATTGTATTCCCTGAAAGGAATGAGAGGAGAAAAGAAACTGGAAGACCTGGCTATCTGCAGGCCAATGCTGGCTGCAGGTCAATATTGAGTAAGTTCTGTATACTGTTACAGTGTGGAGTAAATTTGTTTTTAACATGTCCACAGAAAGAGGATACATGTAGGTAGCTTGGTAATTAAAAAAAACATGTTTAGAATATTGAAATCATCATCACTGACAGGTATTTTTTTGAGGACAATTCAGAAAAGAAAAAGCTCAGCTGGGCCTCGTGTTCTCAAACCATTTTTCAGTCTCATTTGTTGTTTTATCTAAAACATCATAATCAATCGGGAATCCATTTAAGTAGCTATTTAGATAGTTCTAAAACTCATTTGTTGTTTCATTATATAATATAAGATTTAAATTAACATGTGAGCATGGCGCCTAATGTGGATGCCTCTTTTGTGATAACGGCAATTTGATTACAACTTTTACACCACTGTAATGATTTTTTTTCAGATGCTCTTATGAAAACTCATAAGACAATAACAAAAAAAAAAAAGAAGCTGAGGATGCTGTTTTTAAAACATGCTCCATTCAAAAAAGGTGGATTGAAATTTAAGGTAGGCTTAGATTCTATTGCTTTTCTATTGTTCAGTGTTGATGCTTTTTGGATAAGTCAGAAAATTTACAACATTAAAACAGCACTTGCTTGAAGGTCAAACTGACTTAGGTTACAGTTAAATGTATCTAAAGATAAGTGTAACTTGAGCTCTTGATAATCTTCAGCTTTACTTCTTTGTTTTTGGTGTTGCACTAAAAAGGTCAGCATAATTTGATTCAGGTTTTACTGCAGGATTCAGGATGGTTGAACTGATATAAAATTAAAGAACCAAATCTTCATCCTTAAATTTTGCTTAAAACATAAATTTAAGTTTCAGAAACAATTTAAACAAATAATGTGTCTTTGCTCCAGAATCATTCTATCATTGACATTGTTTTACACAAGTACTTAATATTAATGAATTGTATTAAAACAAAACATTCAATATTATTACAGAAAGGTGTGACGGGTGCGTCTGCTGCAGGCAGGGAGGATTTGACGGTCAGCCAGAGGATTTGGAGATATACTGTAAAATTGTTCATATATGAATTGCCGAGATTTTAATTTCATTCTATGAAATACATTTTTTATAAAAGAGCATTTATCAATACATCTTCTTTTTCGAATTTCATTTGAAATTAATTATAGTTATTTATTCAGTATATTTACATATCATTTGCTATCATTTTTTTTATATTTTAAATCCACCCGCTCAGAAATAATTTAAATATTCATTTTAAGTGCAGTTACTTATTCTGTTAAATTTAAGAATTTTTTATTTATAAAACAGCATTTATCAATACATCTTGCTTTTCGAAGTTCATTTGAAATTAATTATAGTTATCTATTCAGTATATTTTCCATTTTATTCGCTATCAAATTTATATATTTTTTTATTTTAACTCCACTCACTCAGTTAAATTATAGTATTATCATTTTGTAGGTAGGTCGTTTAAGAAAGCAAATATATAAAATACATTATGGTATGACATGCATTTGGTCGGCAGTAAAACTAAAACGCGCTGTAAAAAAGGCAAATACGGCAATTTTCGTATTACTGACAGGCATGGGTCTCGAACTTTTGTCCCTGTGTTAACATACACCATACATGCAACGCTGTATATGGTTTCATTTTGTAGTTAGATCCTTTAAGAAAACAAATCTGTATCAAACATTATAATACGACTAGCATTTCGGCGGCATTAAAGCTAAAAGGCAAAATATGCCTATTTAGTATTTATGGTAGGCACGGGTCTCGAACTTTTGTCCCTGTGTAAAAGTACACTATTCAATACGTAATACAAATTTTAAATATTGTACAAATAAAAAATTTAGATGGACATCAGATTCTGCGCAGTCTCTAGGAATTACCTTTTACACAGATATACAAAAGTCACAATCTGAAAATTTAGAAACAAAAATTGAATCCTTTAAGAACTGCCTCAAACAGTGGCAGCATAGGAAACTGACGCTACTGGGAAAAGTCACAGTTATAAAAAGTTTTGCTCTACCAAAATTGATTTACTATTTATCTGTTTTACAAACCCCACCAAAACAAACAATAAACCAATTAGAAAAAAACATGTTTGAATTCATATGGGATAAGAAACCGGATAAAATTAAACGGGAAACAATAAAGAAAAACTATTTAAATGGAGGTATAAAAATGATAGATCTTTCCAAGTTTAATAGAGCACTAAAGGCCTGTTGGGTTAAAAAGTTACTGGATGATAATAACAAATCAATAATAAAAGCTATTTACATAAATAAACTAGAAAAAATAGGAGCAAACTTGATTTTTGAATGTAATTTAAATGAAAGAGAAATATTTAAAAAATATAAGACAAATCCCTTTTTAAGAGATATCATTACAGCGTGGATTGAAATCGGTATTCTGTCCGAATGCACAAATGTAAATAAAGAGATAATATGGAATAACAAGAAAATAAAAGTAAACGATAAAACATTTTTCTATAGAACATGGATCGACAAAGGTGTGTTATATCTCGAACATTTATATGATTTCCGAAAAAATCAATTCTATACATATGAAGACGTTAAAAATCTGTATAGTCTTCCTGAACATGACTACCTCAAATACATGTCTTTAATAAAAAGTATACCTATAGAACTAAAACAAAAAATCAAGATAGAAAATGTACCTTTAACTTCAAAAAGAAAAGCAATTTTGAAAAGGTTTACGGACACAAAAAGGGCAAATAAATTCCTATATGAACATCAAATAAAAAAAGAAGCACTGAAAAATAAAGCTGAAACGAAATGGGAGAATATTACTTCAAAAGCAAATTTAATATGGAAATCAATATATAGAAATATCTTTACAGCAACGATAGATAGTACATTTAGAAACTTCCAGTATAAATTTATACACAGAATAATAGCGACAAATAAACTTCTACTAAAACAAGGTCTTATCGAATCAAACCTGTGTGATTTCTGTCAGATGCATGTTGAATCCATTGAACATCTTTTCTGGGAATGTCCACATATACAAATTTTTTGGAGAGATTTGAGAAAATTTCTTCAACAAAATAACGTACATTTAGAACTCACATATGAGACAGTGGCTTTTTTAATTACGGAACCAGTTCTACAAAGTAAAGCTAAAAATGGTATCATTTTAACAGCAAAATATTTTATTTATAAAAATAAAATAAATAAAACTATGCCAATTTTGGAACATTTCTTAAATTACTTGAAGACAAGATTGGAAACGGAAAAGTTAATAGCGCTACAACATGACAAAATAAATGAATATTACCATAAATGGAATGGATTCCCTCTACAAATAACTACATAATTTTAAAAAAAGACTCTCTCTAAACGTACTTTTAGATTGGAATATGGCAGTTGGATACAAAACGTAGATATACAACACTATATCTGCTGATATCACATATGTATATAAGGATATGTGTGAGTGTGTGTATGATTTGCGTGGGAGGTTGTTTTGTATGAAAATGTGTATGTTTGAGGGTGGGTGTGAGATTGATGTGAGATTTCAAGAAATTTCCTGATGTACATTAAACAAATGATAATATATGAGCATCATGGTATAAAACTGAAAAACAATAGAAGCAGACATGTATTCGATAGTTGGTAAAATTGTATATGTATTATGTAACGTTATTATTATTGTCTGTATGATGTACATGAAGGGAAAACAATAAATAATAAAATAAAATTTTTTTTTTTATCACAACCTCCATGACGTCAACGTGCTGTTAAAAATACCCTTTTTGCCTATTAATTTCTTTAATTAATCCTGTTATCTAACTTACAACAATGAAAAGAAACATCACTTTAGGACTCAATTAAACAATCTACAACGCAAAGATATTTAAGTACTAATTTCCCCACTTTAGTAGATTATTTATTATAATATATACTTTTAAATCCAAAAGGTAAACTTTTTCGTTCATTTGTACATATATGTGTTAAATATTGATACTCTATGGCTGATTTAGATAATAATTTGATAGTTAGACTACTTAGAGGTAAGTAGAGCTGTAATATGTAGTCTAAGCATCAAATCAGTGTTTAGAGGTTTGCAAATGTACTTAAAACTTTAAGTGTTAACCTGAGGTTCTCAATGTTATCTTTCATACGATAAGTGATGTCATGAGATACTTTTGGGGGATTTCCAAGTTTCACTAATGGCGGGGATGCATCATAAAACTGCATTTCGAAATTATGAAAATCTATTTCAAAACACATGTATTTGTATATCGGTTGTGTGAGGATATTCTAGTAAATGATATTTTAATGTACCTGTTTTTGATGTACACTATTCATGGGCCGCTATATATGGTTTTATTTTGCAGGTAGGTCCTTTAAGAAAGCAAATTTATATCACACGTTATCTTATGACCTTCATGGGACCGGCATTAAAATTAAAACGCGCTGTAGAAAAGGCTATAACGGCAATTTTTGTACTTTTGATAGACACGGGTCTCGAACTTTTGTTCCTGTGTTAACATACACCAAGCATGCACCGCTATATATGGTTTTATTTTGTAGGTAAGGCATTTAAGAAAGCAAATTTATATCATATGTTATCATATGATCTGGATGTGGGCGGCATGAAAGCTAAAACGCGCTGTAAAAAAGGCAAAAACGGCAATTTTCGTATTTCTGACAGGCATGGGTCTCGAACTTTTGTCCCTGTGTTAACATACACCATACATGCAACGCTATATATGGTTTCATTTTGTAGTTAGATCCTTTAAGAAAACAAATCTGTATCAAACATTATAATACGACTAGCTTTTCGTCGGCACTAAAGCTAAAACGCGATGTAAATAAGGCTAAATAGGCCTATTTAGTACTTATGGTAGGCACGGGTCTCGAACTTTTGTCCCTGTGTAAAAGTACACTATTCATGGGCCGCTTTATATGGTATCATTTTGTAGGTAGGTCCTTTAAGAAAGCAAATGTGTATCACAAGTTATCTTATGACCTTCATGGGGTCGACATTAAAGCTAAAACGCGCTGTAGAAAGGGCAAAAACGGCAATTTTCGTAATTCTGACAGGCATAGGTCTCGAACTTTTGTCCCTATGTAAACTTACAACATGCATGCACCGCTATATATGGTTTTATTTTGTAGGTAAGGCATTTAAGAAAGCAAATATATATCATAAATTATCATATGGCCTGGATTGGTCGTCATTAAAGCTAAAACGCGCTGTAGAAAAGGCTAAAACGGCAATTTTCTGGTAGGCATGGTAAGCAATTACCATGTTCTACAATTATTGTCATTTATTGAACATAAAATAAATCTTTTAAAAGGTTATTTGCTAGATAGATATTTATATATGTTATAAGTAATACAATTGCAAATGCAGACAATGAAATAATAGAATAAATAATCTACCTTTTCCACTTTGGTGTATGCCACTCCAATGTTTGGGCGCATTAAATCCTCTGATGCTGTTGTTAATGAAACAACACAAAGCAGCATAATCCATTCCATGTTAACAATAGGCAACTTTATAAATAATGATAATTAACTTCAGCAAATGCTTTTTGAGCTATTACTGTAGTTGTTAGACTCACTTGTCTGCTGCTGGTCCAGTGTTCTGCACGAACATATTTACTGTGTCTGCGATGAGCTGATAAGAACATCTACTCCAACTAATTGAGCAATTTTCTCACCTCGATCACTGATCTCCGGTACTCGACAATTAAGTGCTTGATTAAGACTAACGAGGCCATCCGTTCAGCGGACTAATAATTACTGATAGTAATCTCACCGGTCCTCGTTACTCAACGTGCCATACACCTAATTGCAATTAGAATGTAAGGCCTGGGTATAAATCTCTGGAGAAAATACTGGCAAATCAGACGACTTAGTCTAACCACTAAAGCAACAGCTTAAGTGATTTACTGCGATCAGAGATATTATTATTCATTGTGTTCACATAAATTCTTGTTTATATTCTTTTAAATTTGAAGTTGATTATTTAAATTCTTTCAATACGGATTTGCATTTTCAGTTTAAAATTAAAATAATCTTTTTTTTTCTAAAGGTTTTTGATCTTTAGAATTCCATTTGAAATTAATTATAGTTCTTTATTCAGTGTTTTATTTTCGCATTTTACTTGCTATCAAATTAATATTTTGATTTTATATATTTTAAACATATCTTGTGTGCGGATTATTATCGCTTGGGAAGTACTAGCATCAGCCGTCAGTCAGAAAAGATAAGCGGAAAAGAAATACAAGGTAAGCAGTTTTTAAACTTGTTCATATATGAATTGCCGAGTTTTTAATTTCATTCTATGAAATACATTTTTTTATAAAAGAGCATTTATCAATACATCTTGTTTTTCGAATTTCATTTGAAATTAATTATAGTTATTTATTCAGTATATTTACATATCATTTGCTATCATTTTTTTATATTTAAAATGCATCCGCTCAGAAATAACTTAAATATTCATTTTAAGTGCAGTTACTTATTCTGTTAAATTTAAGAATATTTTTTTTTATAAAACAGCATTTATCAATACATCTTGCTTTTCGAAGTTCATTTGAAATTAATTATAGTTATCTATTCAGTATATTTTGCATTTTATTTGCTATCAAATTTATATTTTTTTTCTTTTAACTCCACTCACTCAGTTAAATTATAGTATTATCATTTTGTAGGCAGGTCGTTTAAGAAAGCAAATACATAAAATACATGATGGTATGACATGCATTTGGTCGGCAGTGAAACTAAAACGCGCTGTAAGAAAGGCAAAAACCGCAATTTTCGTATTTCTGACAGGCATGGGTCTCGAACTTTTGTCCATGTGTTAACACCCACCATGCTTGCAACGCTATATATGGTTTCATTTTGTAGTTAGATCCTTTAAGAAAAAACAAATCTGTATCAAACATTATAATACGACTAGCATTTCGGCGGCATTAAAGCTAAAACGCGATGTAAATAAGGCTAAATAGGCCTATTTAGTATTAATGGTAGGCACGGGTCTCGAACTTTCGTCCCTGTGTAAAAGTACACTATTCATGGGCCGCTATATATGGTATCATTTTGTAGGTAGGTCCTTTAAGAAAGCAAACAGGGTTCTCCCCAGAAAAAAATTAAGGGATAGCTGGAAGCGCGCGGTAGCCAAACTGGTGTGTTTGTGAGCGGCTTAAGAGGGTTGACTTTTTAGCAAGTTCAACCACATATACTTTGAAGTGAAACATTTGTATCTTTATCACTTTTAATTATAAGCAGTTTAGTACTTATGGTAGGCACGGGTCTCGAACTTTTGTCCCTGTGTAAAAGTACACTAATCATGGGCCGCTATATATGGTTTTATTTTGTAGGTAGGTCCTTTAAGAAAGCAAATTTATATCACACGTTATCTTATGACCTTCATGGGGTCGGCATTAAAGCTAAAACGCGCTGTAGAAAAGGCTAAAACGGCAATTTTCGAACTTCTGATAGACTCGGGTCTCGAACTTTTGTTCCTGTGTTAACATACACCATGCATGCACCGCTATATATGGTTTTATTTTGTAGGTAAGGCATTTAAGAAAGCAAATTTATATCATATGTTATCATATGAACTGGATGTGGGCGGCATGAAAGCTAAAACGCGCTGTAAAAAAGGCAAAAACGGCAATTTTCGTATTTCTGACAGGCATGGGTCTCGAACTTTTGTCCATGTGTTAACATACACCATACATGCAACGCTGTATATGGTTTCATTTTGTAGTTAGATCCTTTAAGAAAACAAATCTGTATCAAACATTATAATACGACTAGCATTTCGTCGGCACTAAAGCTAAAACGCGATGTAAATAAGGCTAAATATGCCTATTTAGTACTTATGGTAGGCACGGGTCCCGAACTTTTGTCCCTGTGTAAAAGTACACTATTCTTGGGCCGCTATTTATGGTTTTATTTTGTTGGTAGGTCCTTTAAGAAAGCAAATATGTATCACACGTTATCTTATGACCTTCATGGGGCCGGCATTAAAGCTAAAACGCGCTGTAAAAAGGGCAAAGACGGCAATTTTCGTATTTCTGATAGACACTGGTCTCGAACTTCTGTTCCTGTGTTAACATACACCATGCATGCACCGCTCTATATGGTTTTATTTTGTAGGTAAGGCATTTTAGAAAGCAAATTTATATCATACGTTATCATATGAGCTGGATGTGGGCGGCATGAATGCTAAAACGCGCTGTAAAAAAGGCAAAAACGGCAATTTTCGTATTTCTGACAGGCATGGGTCTCAAACTTTTGTCCCTGTGTTAACATACACCATACATGCAATAGTTTTCATTTATATTTAATTATACATAGATATTATAAATTATTTTTTTACAATTTATTTCTTTAGCAAATTAATAATTTTGCCGATTTTGTCTATTTCTACTTCATAGGTCAAGAAACATGGCTCAGAAGCAACTTATCGCCAATGAAGAGGTAGAATCTGTCAGCAGCCGGAGAGAATTAGTTGCAAAGGAATTCAGGGTAAGCAATATTTTATATGGAAATGCAAAGTTGTTTATATGTTTATTCTATCTGCCTGCTAGGATTGTTTATTTCATTTAAAAAGGTTAAATAATTCCGAAAGAAATCCGCCATTTTGTTCTTTTTCACCATGGAAACAAAATGGACGCTTTGACAACCTGCATCAATAATACTTGTATTTGTAGGCGACAGAAGTTACGTACATGTCAAATAACAAACTCTTAATGTATGTTAAATCATATTTCAGGGTGCAAGAGGATCTTTCCTATACTGCCCGTGGTGTGTTAATTACTATGGAGGTCAGTTGCACAGACATATGACGAAGTCCTGCAAGGAATGCCCCGTTCCAGACGAGAGGAGGAATGAAGAAACTGCTGCATGTATCAACAAGTTAAGGCAGTCAATGGCCAAGTACCCGGCAAACATGTTTTTTAACCCGTACCAGATTGAAGATAGGATGTACACTAAGGCTGAATTGTGCCACACGCTGGAGGTCTGGGGTCATTCAGCAGTGCCGCAGCACATGCAACAAAAGGTCGAGATCAGGCCACTTTCGTTGGACCACGTCCAGTATCAGTATCTTGAAGCTGCTCCAAAAGTGAATATCTCATTGGATGCGTATATACCGCCTTTGGTACATCTGCCTACCGTGTCCGCAGAACCTGCAATGTCTGCTCACACTGCACCAATTCGACACCGGCCGTAGGGGGTTTCATACCAGATCCGGACAACTCGACCATGGATACCGAAGATTTATCACGCGAAATGGGCATTGGCGGATGGGTAGGCAAAGAAAAAGAGACCTTTAGCGACACCGGAAGTGCAAGAAGAAGATTGGTCATTACGGCAGAAGATGAGGAAGACGCAACAGCAAGACCGCCTGAAGACATCCTGGATTATTCTACAGAGGAAGAGGAGCAAGAAGACAACATCAGGAAGACACCCATGGACAATTCTACGGATACAGAGGATGAACCTACGAAACCCGTCAGCAGGAACAGCAAGAGAATAATTCTAAGCAGCCCAGAGGATGTGACACCAAGGAAGAAGTCAGGCCCAAAGAAGTCTCCATATGGTTACAAAAGGACATTAACCCGATCACCTGGCCTTAGAACACCAAAGAAGAATCTAATGAACACCTACGATTACACGGATGGAACAAAAGGAAGGTTAAGCAGTGCTGGTTTTTACGCGGTTCCCATTGGATTTGAAAAACAAGAAGTCTTCTTAAAACTAGGGGAATGGTACGCTATGCAGGGGAAATGCAACAAGGAGCAGTCGGTGAAAAACGTCGTTAGACTTACTTACTTGATGGGAAAAAAAGCTTCAAGATTCAACATAAGAAACATTACCGTCGACAGATACATCCTGGCCAACGACTTTTTAAGATCTCACAACGTTGACGTACAGACGCTCATCAACTATAACAAATGCATGAAACACTTTTTCGATTTCTACGTGAACGATGACTACATCAACCTGAAACAAGACGACAGGAGGGAATACGACAGGGTTAAAGCAATAAAATACAAGTTTGGCCTAATTTTCAAGCAACTGGAGAAAGAAGCAAGAGATCGACAGAGACAAAAGAAGGCAACCGAACTCAACCCAGCGACACCGTACGGTTGTGATGGTGGGGAAACATAAGACCGCTTTACAATATGACACCAACATTGTTTTGGATGAGTACTGGAAGGAGAAATTTCAATCTTACAACAAATATATTAGGCAACAAAGAGTGCAGGCAAAGAACACAGAAAACGACAACTTCATATTACAACATGACGGACAGCCATTTGTTAAGGTATCGCATGAACTAACACAACTACATAGGAAGTACAAATTGTATCCAGAATACACTGCAAACGACGCGAGGAAGAGTTTTGAAACGTACAGCTCGAGGTTAAACAAGGAATTAAGGAAGGACATTTCTAACTATTTGGCTCGCTCAGAACACGTGGCGAACACACACTACAGGGCACAGGGACAACACAAGGCGGTAAAGACGACAATACAATTGAAAGGGATGTACCAGTATTATACCACACACGACCGAGATGACCATCCACAGGCATACGAATTGACGGAAGGCTCAGCAATAGAAGGAGAAGGAGAAGTCGAACAACAGGAGCCACAAGAAGGGACCAACACCGGCTGCGAAACATCGCAAGGAGATGTGACAGAGGAAACCAACGCGAACAACATAGCCACACCACGCAGACAACCACCGATGGCACCCAAAACAGGCAAAACTACAATCATAAAGAAGACCAACGAGATTATGATGGAACTAATGGCGCAATTCAATGACGACCTAACGCAGGCTCAGATACCTTCAACGACATCAATAATGGACCAGTTCAACGTGAGGTCGGTCGACCAGGCCAAGCAAATCAATCGGAAGCTGCGGTACAAGAAGGAGGAGGCGTGGACTGAATATTTTGCGAACAAGCAACTGGCCAGGACATCGAAGCAGAAGAGGATTCACGTTGCCCAGCTGAAAGAGGTCCCACAACCACCAACGTCGGAGGACATGTATGAGAAGTGCAGTATTAAAATCAACCAGAGCAAAGTACAGAAGAGGATGATAGAAATACTACGCCAACACAAGACAGATTTCAAGCAGAGAAGCGAAGAGGGACTAATGATATTCATCCAGAAGCAGAACTGGAAGCATATTTGTATTCGAGACGCCACCGACGAAAAAGGAAAAGGAGTATTTGCCACTGATGACATGATAAAGGCCGGGGACGTAGTTTGCGATTATCACGGGGCGATTAGGACAGCACAGGAAGCGGAAAGACGACTGAAGGATTTGCTTCCCCCTATATGCAACTACATGTTGTTTTTCAGGAACAAACATGGAACAAAGATGTGTGTCGACGCGTCGACGGAATGTGAATGCCACCCACCAGGAGAATATCTTCATAACAGTCCCGGAAGATATGTAAATCATTCTGCGAAGAAACAGAATTTGAAACCGATGCGGAGGGAAGTGAATGGTACAGAAGTTGTTTTGCTAGTCGCGACAAGAGATATTAAAGCAGAAGAGGAGCTACTGTTTGACTACGGTGCTCGACGGTCTGAAGATGGCGAGAAACTAGATTGGCTACACGCATAGGTATTTCTTTACTTATTTATTATATACAATTTACAATCTACTATTTCTCTAGTATCTCGCTTAAATGTCTACTCATTTGCTATTGTTAGGGAATTTGCATTGGCTTGTTGAATAAACGGGGTAACCGAGAACGGTCCCCAGAGCAGGAGCCTTAATGTTTTCTTTATAATGATTGTACTGGTTTCTTATTGTTAGGGAATCTTCATTGGCTTGTTGAATAAACGGGGTAACCAAGAACGGTCCCCAGAGCTGGATGCTTAGCGTTTTTTTTTAATTATGATTGTGTGGTATGTAGTATTAATTGTATGCTCACATTGTGTATCTGTAATTTAATACTGTAAACCTTCTTTATTCATTCATTAATTAAATTCTTATATGCCTACTCATTTGCATTTGTTAGGGTTTATGTGTCTTTGTAATTTTTTGTAATGTTAAACTTAAAAGAATAAACGGGGTACCCTTCCGAGGTACCTGAACCCACCCTTACCGCTCTGCAGACCGCTTCGAGGTGTAAGGGATCAACACGAGTAGCCTAATTTGCTATCCGTGGCCAACGGGCAGAGGCTTTGCTAATGTATTCTTCCCTCGTAAAATTGTCACCTCAATCTGGTCAAAAAAAGTCTGTCCATTTTGAAATACAACATCAGGAAAAAATAAAACATGCAACCATTGACGATTTGACAAAAATCATTAAGAATATTATAGTAAGCAAAGCTAGACCTGCAAATAACAAATTACACTGTTTTATTCAAAATAAATTAATCAGTGGTCTGAATTTAGGATCAAATAAGGATGAGGTGTAGACAAAAAATTTAAAAAAAAAACATATTTTGAGCAATATCTCCCCGGGGGCCGGGCCATGTTGGTGGGGCATGTAACTTTCCCTAGCCCCTTTTAAAAAAATTAAAATGTGGTAGACGCAAATGTAAATTGATTAATTTCCCCAAATTCATTAAAACTGTATGAGTAACAAAGTAGGGGGGGGTAATATCAACCATGTCTAAGTCTCTAAAAACTCATCAGTTTTAAATTTTACAGGGCTTGCTAGTGCCCAAACGTACAGAACTAAAAAAATTTTTAGCAAAAACCCCCCACATTGTTATTGTATGTATCCAAAAAACAAAATTTAGAGTGGGCCGTATTAGGTTTTTTCCGGTTTTATTTACTCAAAATTTTTTGCAATTTTTTAACCCCCCAAATATTTGGTAGAGTTGGGCAGCGGGGGGTTTTGCAGTATATTTTAGCACGGCTTTAAAAATATGAGGTGGCCCACTGTAAAACACCCCCGGGGGAAAAAGATGGGGGGGTGGTCTATAAATTTTCAATTAAAAAAAGTATATACAGTAAGATCCCCCCTATTTCTGGTTAATTTATATGAAAGGGGAGATAACCGGGGGGAATCACTGAATAGGAAAAACAGATCATTTTTTTATTCAAGTAACAATCTACAAAAACAATGTGTTTCAGGTGATTTTTCATGCTCATCATGAAAATTGGGGGTAAAAACTATATGATAGGAGGAGTGGGATTTTTTGGAGCGGGGGCAGAAAATCAGAATTTGGTTTTTATGAATGGGGTACCCCCACAGGGTTAGATAAAATTTAGAGGTACTTTCTCCTGTATAGACCCACTTTGGCCAGCCCCAAGACTTCGGCAAAATTTGGCATGGGAGTAGTTAATGAAAATTTATGGGCTCGGACCCTTCCCTATATATATATCTTTAAAATTTGCAAAAATACAAAAAAATATAAAAACCAAAAAATTTTGGGAAAAAAAATAAAATTATAAAAAGGGGGCTGGTCTACTTTTTTTCAGTTATTTTTTTAGGCATTGAACCTGAGGATATCTACTGTGATGACATTGACCCCTTTTTCCACCTTTTTAAAACTAAAAAAGATATGGCCCAGGGTGGGGAAATTATTCCTGTCTCTCCCTCCCCCCCCCAAAAAGGGGGCAGGTCAGCCCCGTAGGGGAATGATGCCTGTAAAAATGTGGTACGGGAAAAGGGAAAAAAAAGCAAAAAATAAATTTTAAAAGGGAAATCCTAGTCTGGTAATCCTGACAATTTGACTCGGGCAGAAAATAAAAAACAAAACAGGTCTTTTTGGAAAGTAAAAAACAAAATTTGGACAAAATTCTGTGAAAGTGTTCAATAGAAAAGTAGTGAAAAATTTTTTTTTTTTTTTTTTTTTTTTTTTTTTTTGGGAAAAAAATTTAAAAAAAATTTAAAAGGGATAGCTTCAGCCCTGTACCACTTTAAAAATTTTTAAACAAAAAACTAGCAAAAAATCCGTTAAAAAGGGCCCTCGTTTCTGTGACGCCTCCCCCCCCCCCCCAGGTTCAAGGGGATCAAATTTGTTCCCCCAAAAACCCTTCAAACCAGGGCAGATTTGGATTTCAGTCACAGAAATACAATATATGACCCGGGGGGGAAAATGTTTCCCTTTTTAAAAATTTATTTTTTTACTTTTCAGGAATTAAAGGAATGCTTTAATAAAAGGCGTGTTTTCTGCGGCGGGGTTTTGATATCCTGTCCTCCCAAAAATTTTCAAGAAACCTGCCCGATACTCCCACTGGAGTTATGGTTGATACTATTTTAAGGGTGTGGCGGGGTGTGTGTACCCAGCGGTGGGGGGGAGGAATGGTGATCCATTACACAAAAATGGTAAAGAAAAAAGAACGACCCCCAATTTTCATTTTTAAACCCATAGGAACCCCTTTTAATCGGGTTTTTTAAAAAGGGGAAGAAGCACTTGGACCAGCTTGCGTTTGCAGCATGATGTGTTTTTTCCCAAAAAAGGTAGGGTTAGTGTTTACCCTTATTTTTGGACCTTACTGCACCCTTTGTTTAACCGGGCATTTTGGTGTTTTATAAAAGGCTTAAAAAAATTTGGGGGTCACGGGGGGCCTGCTTCCAGTCTTAAGGTCCTTCCTTTTGGTGGGAAAATTTCTGTTAGGGTAGATGGGGTTTATCTCGGATAAAAGAACCTCTTAAAAAGGGCACCTCAAGGTTCGACCCTCTCACCTTTGCTCTTTTCCATTATAATCAACTTCTCCAGATATCTCTTAAACTTGGGATGGGCATCACCCGTTTGCAGATAAATTCTGGAACAGGGGAAACAGGGCCCAATGTGGTAAAAACTAGCCCAGGATGAACGGGCGGGTTTGGGGACCCCTCTATGGGGTGAGCTAAAAACGGGGGATTAAAAATTTCAGAAATTTAAAAAAAAAGTAGCTATTCTTTTGGGAAAATTAAAAATCACAGGACCCCTTTGAACGTTAATTTAGGCGGCACCCCCAATAAAATTTTTTAAAAGGTTGCTGTTTTTTACGAGTATTATTGGAAAAAAAAACCACATTCGAGAACACAAAATTTAGCTTGGTAAACGGTGCCAGGGGGATTTAAATTTTATGCGGATTTTAAAAGGCAGAGATTTTGGGACGTACAAATCCCTAAATACTTTAAAAACTTTGTTTTGGGATGCTAAAAATCTATTTGGTGTAGAAATTACTCTATCAAAAAGTTTGAAGAGTAAAAAATACGGGCCCTGAGGCGGGGCCCTGGGTGCCCTCAGCTCCACCCCTGCACATGATTTGGGTTTTGGGGCAGGTTTTACCTCCCCTAAAAACTAAGAAGAATGGAACAAACTTTTGAATTTTGGACCAAAATTTTTAAGGCCTAAAAAACCAAAAAACCCTGTTCACTCTTTATTGGGGACAGGATTTTTTTGCTAGGTCAAAATTTAAAAAACTACGGGTCCCCCATTTGGTGCCCCTTCTCAGGAATTAGCTAAAAACTGTGGCTTAAAAGGATGTAAGATTTGCTGAACACAGGCCCTCCTGGTTCCGCCAGGGAAAAATATAGAAAAATTTAAATTAACAGAAAATGTAAATTTAAAATTGTTTTGCCCCAATCCCCCCCCAAATACAAAAAACAAAAATCTATTTCAAAAAATATTCATGTTTTTAAACACATTACAAGGGGTTTCAAAATGTTAAACCCCGGGAAGGTACCCTTTGCTTTTGGTGTACCATCAAAAAAATTATGAACAAATATATAGGTTAACTAACAATAAAATCCATTATACAGCAGAAGCCCTTCCCAAATAAAAAAAACTCAGTGCTGGTTTTTGGGCCAAAAAAACCAAGAAAAAGGGGCCCTTTTTTTCAAAATTCACTCTCTTCCCCGGGCCCTGAAATCAAAATTAGTCGGCGAGGCCAGAATTGCTGACAGAAATTTTTAATTTTACTTTAAATGGGGGGCCTAAACGCGGTCTAGGGGGTTAAAACCTGAAAGGTGTCCGACACATGGGTTTAAAATTTTGGGGTAATGGAGAGCCCCCCTTGGGGCCCCCCAAGGGGACTGTTGTTAGACAAATAACCAAAAATATTGACCTCTAAACCCATGAGGTTTATTCCGGTTTTGGGAACTAAAATTCTTGCCAAATGGCAAGAACCCATTGCCTCTGGGGAAACCCAAAAATTAAAAACATTTTAAAGACCTCGGGGGGCTCAGCCTTTCAGAAAAACTATTCACAAGATAAAAAGTAAAATAAGGTCAAAACACGGCTGGGGAAAAAGGTAAAAACCTGCTGCAGGAAAATTTCCCGGCAGATATCATGAAAAATTAAACCGGTTTGTGCCCAGTTTTTAGAAAAGAAATATGTTTCCCAAAAATTTTTTTTATTGGATGTTTTGATTTGGTAACAACAGAGATGTGTTGAAAAAAAAACCCTCTCACCCTTTGTGGCCTTAACTATCCCTTTTAAAAATTATACTAGTTTCCACCAAAAATTTTAAATAGAATAGCTGTTTTTAAAGCAAAAGAAAAATTCATTTAGACTGTGGGTTAACAGAAAAAATTTTAAAAATTTAAATATCAATATGGTTTACTGCTTCCCAATGTTTTTTCTTCCCTTTAAATTTTAAAACACTAAGAAAAAAAATGTAGGGGGGCTTTACTGTTTTTTCTCATACTTGAAATAGATGACAAATTTTTAACACTTTAGAGAAAAAAATGATTTACTTCTTTTTAGTAAAGGTCTGGCGGTGATCTTTTCAGAATTGCTTTTTTGTAATGGGGGAATTAGTTTTTTGATATTTTAACTTTTTTTAAAATTTGACAAAAATATCATGTAAAAAGGGGTTTATGTAATAGTTATAGTATGGTGAGAGTGTTTTACCAGGTTTATCAGAGTTTGGGGTATATCGAGGGTATTTTTCCGCAATATCGTCGAGGCCGGAGGCGGGGACAGATATGTGAAGAAAAAATATCCCAAGAGGTACCCCTAGCTCTGATATACCCTCTTTAACCCCCCCGAGATCACAATTAAAAACGGTTTTATGCATAGTTCTATCTTTTCAATTTATTTTTTTTTTTTTTCATTTATAGATCTATATTTAAATTAATTTTTATAATTTTTTTTACCTTATGATTCGCTTTCTGCACCTCATGATTTAAACCCAAAAAACGTTCTGTTATGGGAAAATGTTTTTCCCCAGGTAGAAGTTCCAAATATTTTTAAAAGGTATTTTTTCTTTGCATTTCGGGGGCCCAAAACCTTACTCGGATTTAAATTTGCTTCAGCCCCCAAAGTAGTATTTTTCATTTCAGTGCGCTATCTCATGCTGTATAGCAGGGAAAAAACGAGTTTTAAGGTATCAAAAAATAAAAAAACGTAAAAAAACAACAAAAAAAAACGGATTTTTAAAAAATAAAAAATCTGTCGGTTTCCCGATTTAAAATTATATGAGGGAAAAGGAATTTTTTTTTTATCTGGGTTCTTGACGAGATTAAAAGGTATGAAAAGAAGCGATAGTGTTGTCGCAAGCTCTGGATTTATTTGAAAACAAGGAATCGTTTGACTTGTCTTTTTTCTCAGTTTAAAAATCTTGTAGGGATTGCCCAGTGCAGCCCATTTTCGGAAAGCTTTACGTTAAAATTTCCCGGGACTGGAAAAAAATTGTGAATGTTAGTTTTTGGAACACTTGGAAAATCGTTTTGGGAAAAATTTACCAAAATGAAGATTTTGAGCATGATAAAAGGCCCAAAAATTTGAGAAACCCCGGGGGAGTACAAAGGGGGCCCCAACCTCTGTAAAAGAGGTTTGGGGGATCCTTTCCCGGAAATGGAGGGGAGGGAAAAATTCCACCCCCTCGGGGAAATGCGATATCAAAAAACCCCACCTTTCCCCGGGGTGGGCCAAAAAGGGCACAGGGCACCTTTTTTTTAATTAAAATGAAAATCAAAAAGTAGCATTGTAAATTTTACGGTTTTTGTTGAAGTGACAAGTTATTTGAAAAACGTTT
The DNA here is from genome assembly GCF_021730395.1 of Mercenaria mercenaria. NCBI lineage: Eukaryota > Metazoa > Mollusca > Bivalvia > Venerida > Veneridae > Mercenaria > Mercenaria mercenaria. The sequence continues at coordinate 40,495,871 of NC_069373.1, forward strand.
TGAGATTTGGTTTGCGAACTGCATTTGTATAAAGGGAGCCTTTTTCATGTAGACTGGATTTTTCGAAACTAGCCCAACATTTTCTTTTTTTGGGCTGAATGAACCCCAAAATTTTTGTTGAAAAAATATTTGTGGTCACTAGAAATGGAAATTTTGGGTATTTTCAAAATTTACAGTTTTATCTAACTCACCCTTAATAGAGCTTTGTTTGGGGGCAAGATTTTTAAAAACTAAAACATTCCTAAATAAAGGTATCGAGGGTTTGGGGTTAAAAATAGCTTTTAAAAAGTCACTTTTCTTGTTTAAGGGCCCTTAAAATGTTTTTTCCCCAAATTTGTAAAAACGGCAAAAATTACGATTTGAAAAAATTGGTACTTTTCAAAAAGTTTTCAATTTTTTTTGCTTGGAAATGTACGTTGTTAGTCAAAAAAAATCGAGGGGGGGGGGTTTGGGTTTAAAATTTGTAATTTTAAAAAATCTGTGGTGTGTGTGTGTTCGGTTTTAAACGTCTTTTTAAACCCAAATTTTCAGTCATATAAAAAAAACGGTGTCTACTTGTAGCGTGAGCACAATCCCAAAATTTGGGAATTTTATTGTGCATTTCTTTTTAGTTTTTTAAATTTCCAGGAAAAGGTAAAAACATTAGTATGTTTTTATACTTGCGGTTTTTGTAGTAGAAGTAAGAAAGCAGGAGGGTTTCCCCCTACCCCCCGGGGATCCTTATATAATATTCCCTGTGGACTCTTGAAAAATCCCCGATCATCTGGCATCTATGATAAAAATTCTTGGATGAGACGAATGACGATACGTTTAGGTTCCCGAGGTACTAGATGCTCAGATGAAAAGCTGACAAAGGATGGTTTGGGTATTGGTCAAAGGGGGGCCCCCCCCCCCCCCCAGTAAAAGGGGAAAAAGATGAAAAGATTTTGTGGTCAAAAGGTGAAATTTGGGAAAAATTTTCATCTGTTGCCTTCAGCTTTCCTTGTATTTCCTATAACGGTAAAGTTTTTTGGTTTAAGGGCTTTGGTGAACACCGAACATTAAACTGTAACAATTTGAAATGGGATTTGACGAAAAGGGTCTTTAACATGGGAATTTAAAGGTACAAAAGAAAAACGAAAAAATGGGGGTTTTTAAAAAAAGGGGCGTTTTTAACCCAGAAATTATCCCTAAGACATTATGATAAAAAATAGGGGGAATTTTGTTGATTTTTTTGAGCGTATCTGAATGCATTGGGGCTTTCGGGCCCAAATTTTTGGGCGGCCTTTAAAACAAATCAGGGGAAAACTTGCGTTACGGGGAACAATTTGGTTGGAATTAAAAGGGTTAAAAATTTTCATAAAAAGGACTTTTTTTCCCGTCTGCAGGTTTAAAAGGGTTTGATACACAAACCATAGTGGAAAGAAAAGTGTCCCAAACACTTACCAAGGAGGAATTCCGGGGGAAGGATTATGAAACGAACTGGCCACAGACCCAACTACGGGGGTTTGGGGAAAATCCCAAAAACCGTCTCCCGCAATGTTGAAAGAATTTTAAAACCCACACTAAACCCACCGCAGAGAAATTAAGGCCAGTTTTAAAAACGGTCAATGAGAAAAATGTAAAAGGTTTTTAAAGGAAAAAGGGGGCCCCCGTGGATAATAAACGCAGTGACCCAATTTTTAAAGGGTTTATTTTCGGAAATCACTCTTCTCTGGAGCACTTTCATTTTTAAATTTCGTAGGGAAAAATGTTGTAACGGGTGTTTTGGGAAATTGTTGTTCATAATGATTATAAAATTTGGGACCTACCCGTGCACTACATTATAGGCCATAGCAGATACTTTTTTGCAAAATAGCCCCAATAGCGGAAAATTTTTTTTAGCATTTTCAGTTTTAAGAAAAAATTTAAAAAAAACTTTAAATTTTCATATTTCAGGACAATCAGGTATTTCGTGTTCATTTAGAGATAATGATAAATATCGAATCTTCCAAATTTCAAAGGTTTATTTTTTTTTTTACTTTATAGATGCAGGTTTTTGGTGATCACTCCATCTCCGTGAACTATAAATTTGAGCTAAAATCATGTTTTCATTGGCAGAAAAAATAATACTCCCTCGATGGGACCCCATTGTAAGAAAAAAAAGTGTTGCAAAATTTTTATATAAAAAAAATTTTCGGGTTCAATACCCCTGTGTTTTAATCCCCCATTTTACGTTTTATTTTTTTGGCCCTTTTTAAATTCTATTTTAAGGGACTTTTTCGTCACTCCCGTTTTGAAAATTTTGGGTTTTTACATTTTAATGTTCGGTTTTATCCAACCCCTTTAATCCAAAAAAAAACTTCCCGTTATAAAAATTACTTGGTATGCTGATTTGCACAGTAAATTTTTTCCCAAATACACCTTTAGACCAAAAAATCTTTTCATTCTTCTTTGGGACTGGTTTTGCCTCCCCTTACAATACCAACCCCATCCTTTGCCCAGTTTTTTAAATTTCTGGGGCTTTCTAGTCCCTCGCGGAACCTAGCGTATGTGCTTTTCGCCCTCATCCAAGAAGTTTTTTTTATAATGGCCAAAAAGATCGGAGATTTTAAGGGGGCCACAGGGAATATTTTTATAGCGATCCAGGTGGGTGGGGGGAACCACCCTGCTTTCTTGTTCTCCCAACAAAACTGCAAGTATAAAAACATACTAAGGTTGTTTTTTCCCTTGAATTCAAAAAATCAAAAAGGAATTCCCAAAAATAAATAATGGGGGGCTTTTGGCCCCTGCTAAAAAGTAGACCCCGTTTTTTATATGACTGAAAACTTTTTGGGGAAAAAAGACGTTAAACCCAAAACACACACACAAACAACCCCGAACACGCCCCACACACACACCCCACACACACACACCCCACACGGGTTTTTAAAACCCATTTACAATTCAAAAATCCCCCGGGGGCCGTCGATTTATTTTGATTAAAACGTCCCATTTCCTGAAAAAAAATTTTAAAAAATTTTTAAAAAAGTACCGTTTTAAAAAAACCGAAATTTTTGCCGTATTTTTCCCAATTTGGGAAAACTACTTTTTTTAAGCCATTAAACAGGGAAAAGGGACTCTTAAAAAGCATTTTAATCACCAGGGGATACCTTTATTCAGGAATGTTAGTTTAAAAACTATCTTGCCAAGCAAAGTCTTTTTAAAGGATGAGTTAGAAAAAAACTGTATTTAGAAATATATATCCTAAAAAAATGCCATTTTGTGACCCCCAAATATTTTTTTAAAACAACATTTGGGTTCATTCAGAAAAAACTAAAAAATGTTGGGTTTGTTCAAAATTACCCAAGTCTACGTAAATTGGGCCCTCCAATTTATTTTTGAATGCAGTCGCAAAAAAATCTCAAAGCATTTGCAATGATCTTGTCCTTCAAAAAAATTTGTATAATTCACAATGCTAATCTTGATTGCTTTTTTAAATTGAAACAAAGGTTTTGTGCTTTTTAAATTCCCGTGAAAGGGGTGTTTTTGATATCGCTTTCCCTCGAGTGGGGAAAATTTCCCTTTCTCCGTCCAGTTTCCAAAGGGGCCCCCAAAACCCTCATATACAGAGGTTGGCCCACTTTGTACCCCTCTCGGTGTTATTTCGTTTTCTGGCCCTTGATCATTTGCGTCAATATCTTCAGTTTTGGTTTTTTTCCCAAAGCGATTTTCACAATGGTATCCACAACAAAACAGTTCAAAATTTTTTCCCCAGTCGGTAGTTTCAAGAAAAAGCTACCAAAAATGTCTGAAATGGGAAAATTCCTCTACAAGATTTTTAAATGAAAAATTTGAAAAGGGCCAAACGATTCCTTTTTTTAAAAATAAACCCAGAGTTTCCCGACAACACTATCGTCTTTTTTGCATACTTTAAATTCGTAAAAACCCCGAGTTTAAAAAATATTCCGTCCAATATGATTTTAAATCGGAACCCGCAGATTTTATTTTTTTATACCCGTTTTTTTCTGTTTTTTTTTTTTCGTTGTTTTTTTTCTGATCCCTTTATTTCTTTTAAACGTAGTATAAAACATGGGGATAGGCACTGAAATAAAAAATTTACTATTGGGGCGTTTAAAAGAAAATTGACCCCGAGATAAGCTTTTGGGGCCCCAATGAAATGAAAAAGAATAAATACGAAGAAAGAAATATTTTGGGGTTTAATTACCTGGGGAACCCCTTTTTTTAAAATAAAAACGTTTCTGGTTTCAGTCAGTGAGGTGCGGGAAAAGCGAATCTTTAAGTGAAAAAATTTAATTAAAAAAAAAATTTTAATTTAAATGATAGTTTCTATAAATAAAAATTAAATAAAAAAAAATTGAAATGTTTAAAAACTTGCGTTTTAAAACCAGTTATTTTATGTGATGCTGTGTTTTTTACGAGGATATTTCAGAGCTAGGGGTACTTTTGGTATATTTTTTTTCCACATATCTGTCTGGGCCTCCCGGGCCCTCGCGAATTTTGAAGGGGAAAAAATTCCCCCCGTTATACCTCTAGCTCTGATATATCCGGTAACACACTTCACACATATTAAAAACAAATTACTTTCCCTTTATAAATTTTTTAAATTTTTTTAAGTTTTATAAATTTGAAAATATCATAAAAACTAGATTCAACTCACAAAAAGAAATTCTGATGTTTCACTCACCCCAGACCTTTACTCTATTTTTGGGAAATTTATCTTTTTATCTCAAAAAGTGTTATATTTTCATTCTATGTTAAGTATGAGAAAACCCAGTATAAGCCATATATTATTTTTTGTTCTTAGTTTTTTAAAATAAGGTAAAAACAATGTGGGAAGATTAGACCTTTTGATATTTTTTTTTAAAATTTTTAAATGTTAATCTACAATCTAGAATGAATTTTTTTATGTTTTTAAAAAAAGCTTTTTCCTTTTATTTTAGGGGGAAATTAGTATTTTTTTAAGTGTTTTGTTAAGGCCCAAGGGATGAGAGTGTTTGTTTCAAAAACATCTCTGTTTTTCCCAAAATTTCCCAATACAGTCCAAAATAAATGATTGGAATCATATTTCTCTTTTTCACGGGAAAAAACCGGTTAAATTTTTCATGATATACTCCCCGGAAATTCCCGGGCCCCGGGGGTTTGTCCCTTTGTCTGGGCCGTGTTATGCCTTATTATTTTTTTCTTGTGAATAGTTATCGGGAGGGCCCTGACCCCCTTTTGAGGTCTTAAATTTTAAATTTTTTTGGTCCCCTAGAAGGCAGCGATGCTTGCCATTTGGCAAAAATTAGGTTAAAATCCGGGGAATTACCTCAGTGGGTGGGGCCCAATATTTTTGGTTTTTTTGTCTAAAAACCCAGCCCCGGGCCTTGGACCCCAAATTCCCTTCTCATTACCGATAAACCTATGTGTGCTGGACACCATTACTATGGTACCTAAAGACCTGCGTTTTGGCCCTCATTATGAAAATTTAAATTTAAATTTCTGCCCCGGCAATTTGGCCTCGACGGGACTTTATTTGATTTCAGTGAGGTGGGGAAAGGAGGGGGAATCTGAAAATTTGGCCACTTTACTTGGTTTGTTGGAAAAAATCCCGCAATAGAGTTTTTGTTTGGCAAGGACTTTGCTGTTTAGATGGTGTTTTGTTATTTAAACCTATCTATTTGTTCTTTAATTTTCTTTGATGGTACCCCAAACAGCAAAAAGTCCCTTCCCTTTTTTTGGAAATTTTGCCCATCTGTGTATATGTGAAATCCCTGAAATTTTTCAAAATAGTTTTTGGTTTCGGTATTTGGGGGATTGCGGAAAATGGTTTTTTTCACTTTGTCTTTTAAATAAAATATCTATACCCTCCATGGCGGAACCGGGGGGGGCCTTTGTTTCAGAAAATCTTCATCCTTTAAGCCACAGTTTTCAGCAAAATTCCTGAAAAATTGGCAAAAAATGGGAGACGAATTTTTTGAATTTAGACCTAGCAAAAACCCCTGTCCCTAAAAAAGAGGGAACGGGGTTATTGGTTTTATAGGCCTTAATTTGGTCCCAAAATTTTAAAGTTTGTTCCATTCTTTTTTAGTTTCAGGGGGGGGATTTTTCCTGCCCCTACCTCAAGATCATGGGGGCAGGAGTGGGGGGGCTGGGGCACCCAGGGGCCCGCCTCAGGGGGAGTATTTTGTTTCTCTATCAAGCTTCTTGAGTTGGTAATTTCTAGAAACCGAATAGTTTGAGCATCTTTAAACTATTTTTTTTAAACCTTTTAGGGAAATTTTTTACCCGTTTCCCCCAAAACTCTGGGCCCTTTTTAAAATCCGCAAACTTTAAGTCCCTCTGGCACCCTTTGACCAAGTCTAATATGTGTTGCTCGAATTTTGAGTTTTTTATACAAATACCGTAAAAATCGAGCAACTTTAAAAAAATTTTATTGGGTTTTGCCCCTTAAAATTTAAAGTTCAAAATGGGCCTGGGATTGATTTTTCCAAAAAAAATAGTATGTTTTAGTTTTTGAAATTTTGGAAACCCCCCGGTTTTTTGCCCCCCCCCTAGAGAGTCCAACTCTGCCTGTGCATCCTGGGCTTTGTTTGACCACATTGGAAACCCCGATTTCCATTTTTCCCGAAACATCTGCAAATGGCTGATGACTATCCCAGAGTTTAAGGGGTATCGGGAGACCGTTGATTATAATGGAAAAAAGAAAAAGGGGGAGGACGGACCTTGAGGTGTTCCACGTTCAAGAGGGGGTTTTTGATCCCACGTACCCCACTACCCTAAAAGAAAATTTTTCCCAACCCTTAAGGAAGGGGCCTTAAATATGGAAGCAGGGGACCCGTGACATCCCTATTCTTTAGCTTATATAATAAAACCAAAAATGCCAGGTTAAAACAAAGGCTGCGTAAGGTCCAAAAAATTGTTTTGCCCCTGAACGTGATTTGTTTTTTTATAGGGTCCATCCTGCTGCAAACGGGCAAGCTGGGGCCAAAATGCTTTTTTCCCCTTTTTTAAAGCCAGATTGAAAGGGGTCTTTGGGGTTTATATGATTTGGGGATCGTTCTTAAACTTTCCCTTTTTGTGTAATGGGATCAGCATGCCCTCTCCACACGCTGGGTACACACACCCCCGCCACACCCTGTTATTAGTATCCACCCAAAATCCTGTGCAGTATCGGGCAAAGGGGCTTGAACAAATTTTTTTAGGGGCGGATATCAAGCCCGCCGCGGGAAACACGGCCCTTTTTGGGAAAGCATTTTTTAATTCCCGAAAGAGTAATGGGAAGTTTAAAAGGGGGATCATTTTCCCCCCGGGTCATATATTGTATTTCGTGGGCGTGACTCAAAAAAACTTTCCTGGTATTGAAGGGTTTTTGGGTAAAAATATTTGAAATACTTGAGACCCGTTTGTAGGGCGTACCAAAAAACGGGCCTTTTCAAAGGGGATTTTTTGTATGTTTTTGTTTTAAATTTTTAATTTGTGGTTAAAAGGGTTGGAAGCTTTCCCTTTAAATTTTTTTAATTTTTGGGCCCAAAATTTTTTTCACTACATTTACTTGTTGAGGGCCTTTCCAGAATTTTTGTTTCCCAAATTTTGTTTTTTTTGCTTCCAAAAAAGGACCTGTTTAGTTTTTTTTTTCTGGGGGGGCCCGTTCAAATTGGGGCAAAATTACCGGATTGGGTTTCTTTTAAATTGGATTTTTTGCCCTTTTTTTTTTCCCGGGGTTCCACCCTTTTTACAGGTTTATTTCCCCTACGGGACGGACCACCCAGGGGGGCCGGAGGGTGAGCGGGTTTTGATTTCTCAGCCATGTCCAGTTTCTTAATTATTTAAAAAAGGTGGTAAAAGGGGTCAATGTCCTCACAGTAGTTTCCTCAGGTTCAATGCCCAAACATAAATGGGTGGGAAAAATTTGACCATCCGGGCCCTTTTTATAATTTATTATTTTGTCCCCCAAAAAATTTGGGGTTCTATATTTTCTTGATTTTTGATTTAATGTATATATAAAAGGAAGTGGTCTGAGCCCAATTATCATTAACTACCCCATGCCAATTGTGCCCCAAATTTTGGGACTGGGGCCCAAAATGAGGTCTATAAGGAGAAAGTATCGAACTTTTATCTAACCCCGTGGGGGGGGACCATCATTTTATAATAACCAAATTTTGATTTTTGCCAGCTCCCCAAAAAATCCCTACTATCCTATCAGTTTGTTTGACCCCCCTTTTTTTTGATGGCATGAAAATCACCTGTTATCCACAGTTTTTGGGAGATTGTTTATCTTTGAATAAGATGAAATTTTTATTCTATTTAGTTATTCCAGGTTTTCTCCCCTTACATTTAAATTAACCCGAAATAGGGGGGACCTACTATAAATACTTTTATTAAATTTAAATTTTATAGACCCCCTCCCCCTTTTTTGTCCCTGGGGGTGTCTACAGTGACCACCCCTAGTTTTAAAGCCCTGCCCTTTAAAATATATGCTAATCCCCCGCTGCACCACCTTACCATTTTTTGGGGTTAGAAAAAATGCTTAAGGGTTTTTTCCGAGGGAGGAACCCGGAAAAGTCCAAAACGGTTACTACTAAATTTTTTTTCCTGGTAAAAACAATATTAATGTGGGGGTTATTGTCTAAAAAATTTTTTAGTTTTGTATGTTTTTACATAGTTTAAGCCCCGTATATTAAAGCTGTTGGGGTTTTAGAGACTTAGACATGGTTGATATTCCTCCCCCCACTTTGTTTTCTCAATACAGTTTTTAAAGAATGGAGGGCTTTAAACAATTTTTTTTTTTTTCTAATTTTTCTGTCTACCCCAAATTTTTAATTTTTTTTAAGGGGGTAAAGGGAAAGTTAAACCACTCCCAATTTATTTGGGCCCTGGGGCCCCCGGGGGGGGTATTGCTCTTATATGTTTTTTTTTTAATTTTTTTGTCTAGCACCTATCCTTATTTGATCCTAAATTAGGGCCACTGATTAAATTTTTTTGGGAAAAAAAACAGTGTAAATTTTTTTATTTGCAGGTCTTGGCCCTTTTCTTTTCTTAAAAATATTTTAATGTTTTTGTCAAAAAAAGTCCCAAAGGTTTTTATGTTTTATTTTTTCCTAAAGGGTTTTATTTCAAAATGGCAGACTTTTTTTGACCCGATTGAGGGTGAATTTTACGAGGGAAGAAAAATTTGCAAAGCCTCTGCCCGTTGGCCACGGATAGCAAATTAGGCTATGTTGTTGGATCCTTTAAAACCCCGAAGGCCGGGCCGCCGGAGCCGGTAAAAAAAGGGTGGGGCCCCCGGGACCCCCCCCCAAGGGTGGGGGTTTCCCCAAATTTAATTTTTTTAAGTTTAACATTGCAAAAATTTTCAAAGACACCTAAACCCCAACAAAAAGCAAATGAGTGGATATAAAAAGTTTAATTAATGAATGAATAAAGAAGGTTTTCAGTATTAGATTTTCGGAAAAAACAAGGGGAGCATACAATTAAAAACTACATTTCCCACAATATAATTAAAAAAAACGCTAAGCATTTCCAAACTTGGGGACCGTTCTTGGTTTAAACCCCCCTTTTTTTCAACAAGCCCCAATTGGGAAGGTTTCCTAAAAAATAAGAAAAACCCGGACCCAAACTTTTTAAAAAAAAAATTAAGGCTCCTGCTCTGGGGACGTTCCCCGGTTAACCCCCTTTAAATTTAAAAAGCCCAAAGCAAATTCCCTTTAAAAAATAGCAAAAAGAGTAGAATTTAAGCGAGGAATAGAGAAATAGTAGTTGTAAAATTTTATATAATAAATTTAAATAAAAAAATTTCCCATGCGTGTAGCCCAAACTAGTTTTTTCGCCTTTTTCCGAAACCCTCGGGCACCGTTTGTCAAAAAAGTGTCCTCTTTGCTTTAATATCTCTTGTCGCGACTAAACAAAACAACTTCTGTTTCCCCTTCCCTTCCCTCCGGGATCGGTTTAAATTTGTTTTTCGCAGAAAGATTTTTCTTTTCTTTTCCCGGGGTTTATGAAGAATTCTCCGATGGGTGGGGTTTCACCCTTTTCCCTCGGGCGGTCGAACACATCTTTGTTCCAAAAGTTTGTTCCTTTAAAAAAACATGTAGTTGCTTTTTGGGGGAAGCAAAAACCTTCAGTGTTTTTTCCGCCCTTTCCCGTGCTGTCCTAATCGCCCCGTGATAATCGCCAAAAAATAAGTCCCCGGCCCTTTTCATGTCATCGTGGGAAAAACTCCCTTTTTCCCTTTTTTGTTTGGGGGTCTCCCAAAAACAAATATGCCCTTTCCCGTTCTGGGTTCTGGATGAATATCAAAAGTCCCCCTTTTGCTTTTTGCTTTGAAATTGTCTTGTGTTGGGGTAGTATTTCTATATTCCCTTTTTGTACTTTGCTTGGTTTTTTTAATAATGCACTTTTCATTCATGTCCTCCGTGTTGGTGGTTGTGGGACCCCTTTCAGCTGGGGGGGGGAACGGTGAAAAATTTCTTCTGCTTTGATTCCTGGCCAGTTGGGTTGTTCGGGAAAATATGCAGGGCCGGCCTCCTCCTTCTTGTACCCCAGCTTCCGATTTATTTTCTTGGCTTTTGGGCGACCGCTCCGTTGAACTGGTCCCTTATTGATGTCGTTGAAGGGGATCTGAGCCTGCGTTTTGGTCGTCATTGAATTGCGCCCTTAGTTCCCTCATAAAATTTGTTTGGGCTTCTTTTTGATTTTTGTTTTGCCCCGTTTTGGGGGCCATCGGTGGTTGTCTGCGTGGTTGTGGCTATGGGTTTTTCGCCCTTGGTTTCCCCTGTCACATCTCCCCTTTCGATGGGGGCGCCGGGGGGTGTGGTCCCCTTTTGTAGTCCCGTTGTTTGATTCTCCTTTCCCTTTTATTGCTGAGCCTTCCGTCAATTGTTTTGCCCGTGGGTGGTCATCTCGGGGCGTGTGTGGTATTTAAAAGGTACATCCCTTTCAATTGTATTGTGTCTTTTCCGCCTTGTGTTGTCCCTGTGCCTGTGTGTGTGTTTGCCCCGTGTTCTGGCGAGCCCAAAAAGTTAAAATGTCCCTTCCCTTTTTGCCTTGTTTAACCTCGAAACTGTTTCGTTTCAAAAATTTTTCCTCGCGTCCCTTTGCAGTGTATTTGGGTGCAATTTGTTTTTTATGTAGTTGTGTTTGTCCATTTCGATACCTTAAAAAATTTGGGTGGCCCTTCATGTTGTAATATGAAGTTGTCGTTTTTTTGTGTTCTTTGCCTGCACCCCTTTGTTGCCTTAAAATATTTGTTTAAGATTGAAATTTCTCCTTCCGTACCATCCCAAAAACATGGTTTGTGTCCCTTTGTTAAAACGGGCTTTTGTTCCCCCCCCCTCAAACCAATATTTTTGTCCTTGTTTTACAATTTGGGGCTTGGAAATTGGGTTTCGGTGTGGTTTCTCTGTGCTGTTTTCAATTTGGTTTCACCGATGGCCTATTGCCGTGTGCCAAAGGGAAAACCCCAAAAAGCCGCATATAACCCGTTAACTTCCCCGAGTTCAACTTTTTGAAAGTTCCTCTGTTTGCATGGCCCCCATGGACTTCTCGAATGTTGGTTTTGCCACCTTTAATTTTTCTGTCTGTACTTCGGACGGTGTCGCGGGGGTTTAGTTCGGTCGCCTTTTTTTGTCTCTGTCGGTTTTCTTGCTTTTTTCGCCAGTGCTTTTAAAATTAGGCCAAACTTGTATTTTATTGCTTTAAACCCTGTCGTATTCCCTCCTTTTCGTCTTGTTTTGGTTGGTTTCAGGGCAAACGTTCACTTTTAAATCGAAAAAGTGTTTCATGCTTTGTTATAGTTGATGAGCGTCTGTCGTCAACCCTTTTTGAGATCTTAAAAAATTTGTTGGGCCCGGATGTATTGTCGACGGTAATGTTTCTTTTGTTGAATCTTGAAGCTTTTTTTTCCCCTCAAGTAAGTAAGTCTAAAGACGTTTTTCACCGACTGCTCCCTTTTTGCATTTCCCCCGCATAGCGTACCATTCCCCCAGATTTAAAAAGATTTTTGTTTTTTAAAACCCCCCCTGGGAACCGCGTAAAAAACCAGCACTGCTTAACCTTCATTTTGTTCCTCCTTGTAATCGTAGGTGTTTTTTAGATTCTTCTTTGGTGGGTTTTTTTTAAAGGCCCGGTGATCGGGTTAATTCCTTTTGTAATCATATGGGGAAATTTTTTTTGGGCCGGGCTTCTTCCTTTGGGGTCAATCCTCTGGCGGGTTAGAAATTTTTCTCTGGGTGTTCCTGTGACGGGGTTTTTTAAGGGTTTATCCTTTGTATCCTTGAATTGTTTCCCTGGGGTCTTCCTGTGTTTTTCTTTATGCCCCCTCTTTCTTGTAGAAAATCCAGGATGTTTCAGGCGGGCTTGCTGTTTCGTCTTCCTCATCTTCTGCCGTTTAAAGACCAAATTTCTTTTTGCACTTCCGGTGTCGCTAAAGGTTCTTTTTCTTTGCCTCCCCTCCCCCAATGCCCTTTGCGTGATTTTTTCTTTGGTATCCATGGTCGAGGGTTTTCGGATCTGGTATGAAAAAACCCCCACGGCCCGGGGTCGAATTGGTGGCAGTGTGAGCAGACATTGAGGTTCTGCGGCACGGTAGGGAAGTACCAAAGGCGGTTATTCGCCTCCCAAAGAGATATTCACTTTTGGAGGGAAACTTCCCAAATATGATTTCGGGGCGTGGTCCAAAGAAAGTGGCCCGATTCCCACCTTTTGTTGATGGGGCTGCGGCCCCTGCTGAAGACCCCCGACCTTTCCCGCGTGTGGCACAATTTCCAAAACCCTTTGGGGTACTCCCCGTCCTCAATTGGTACGGGGGTTTAAAAAAAATTTTTTGCCGGGTAAAAAAATTGGCCATTGACTGCCCCTTTAAATTGTTGGTAATGCAGCAGTTTCTTCATTTCCCCCTCTCGTCTGGAACGGGGGATTCCTTGCAGGGCTTCGTCATAGTCTGGGGCAAATGACCTCCATTGTAATTAACACACCAGGGCCCCCCTTTTAGGGAAAGAATTCCTCGTTCACCTCCTTGGGTGAAATATGAAAACCCATTTTAAAAAAAAAAGTTTGTTTTAAATTTTACATGGGCCCCTAACCTTTTTCTGTCCCCCCTACAAATAAAGTAATTGATGCAGGTTGTCAAAGCGTCCTTTTTTTTTCCTTGGGGAAAAAGAACAAAATGGGGATTTCTTTGGGGAAATTTTTTAAACCCCTTTAAATGTATAAACAATCCTAGCAGGAGGTTTGAATAAAATATAAACAAAATTTGCATTTCCAATTAAAAAATTTTCTTACCCTGAATTTTCCCTTTTCAAAATTTCTCTCCCGGGTGCTGAAAGATTCTACCTCTTCATTGGCCGGTAAGTTGTTCTGAGCCATTGGGTTTTTTGAAATTTGAAATAGAAATAGCCAAAATCGGGAAAATTAAATTTAATTTTCTTAAAAAAATAAATTGTAAAAAAAAAAAATTTTTAAATCTATATATAATTAAAAAATAAATGAAAAATATTTGCATGTATGGGGGTATGTTAAAAACAGGGACAAAAATTTGAGACCCAGCCCGGTTTAGAAATACGAAAAAATTTCCCCCTTTTTGCCTTTTTTTTCAGCGGGGTTTTGCATTCTTTCCCCCACATCCGCTCATATGATAAAGTATTTATATAAATTTTTCCCTTTTTAAAATGCCCTTTCCTACAAAAATTAAAAAACCCTATTTAGCGGTTTCATGCATGGTGTTTTGTTAACCAAAGGGAAAAGAAGTTCGGACCAGTGCTATCAAAATACGAAAAAATTTCCCCTCTTTTCCCTTTTTACAGCGCCCCTTTTAGCTTTAATGGCCCGGGCCCCGGGAAAGGGCATAAGAAAGTGTGTACTATTTGCTTTCTTAAAGGACCTACCAACAAAATTTTAAAAAAAAAAATAGGGGGCCCCAAAAATAGAGTACTTTAAAACAGGGACAAAGTTCGGGCCCGTGCCCCCCATTTAAATACTAAATAGGCCTATTTGCCCTTTTTTAATCGCCCCTTTTAGCCCTTTTGTGCCGACGAAAAGCTAGTCGTATTATAAAGTTTGTACAGATTTGTTTTCTTAAAAGGGTCTAACTACAAAATTTAAACCATATATAGCGTTGGGATGTATTGGGTATGTTAAACGGGACAAAAGTTCGAGACCGATGCTGTCAGAAAAACCCAAATTGCCGTTTTTGCCCTTTTTTTCGCGCGTTTTAGGGTTTTCATTTCCGCCCACATTTCCCGTTTATATGATAAAAATTTGTTTTAAATTTGCTTTTTCTTAAATGCCCTTTCCCACAAAATAAAACCATTTATAGCGGTTTTCATGCATGGTGTATGTTAAAAAAAAGGAACAAAAGTTCGAGACCCTTTTCTATCAGAAGTACGAAAAATTTCCGTTTTTAGCCTTTTTACGCCCGTTTTAGCTTTTAATGGCCCGGGCCCCTTTAAGGTTTATAAGATAAGGGTGAATTTTAAATTTTCTTTTTCTTAAAGGACCCACCTACAAAAAAAAAACCATATAAAAGCGGCCCCTGAATGGGGTAATTTTTCAAAAGGGGCAAAAATTCGAGAACCCCCCTTTTTCCCACCCTAAGTACTAAATTGGCTATTTTAAACCCTTTTTTACATTTGCGTTTTGCTTTAGTGCCGACGAAATGCTAGGCGTATTATAATGTTTTTATACGTTTGTTTCCCAAAGGGTTAGTAAAAATGAAACCATTTACAGCGTTGCATGTTGGTGTATGTTAAAAACGGGACAAAGTTCAGGGCCCCCTGCCTGTCAGAAAACGAAAATTGCCGTTTTTTCCCCTTTTTTCAGCGCGTTTTTGCTTTAATGTCGACCCCTTGAAAAGGTTTATAATAAAAACGTGTGATATATTTTGCTTTCTTAAAGGACCCACCCACAAAAGATACCATATATTGCGGCCCCTGAATTTGGGGTTTCTTTTACACGGGGCAAAAATTTGAGAACCCCGGGGGACCTTTAAAAATAAATAGGCCCATTTAGCCTTTTTTTACCCTTTGCGTTTTGCTTTAATGCCGCGAAAGGTAGTCGTTTTTATAATGTTTGAACAGATTTGTTTTCTTAAAAGGGTCTAACTACAAAATGAAAACCCAAAATAGCGTTGCAAAAAGGGGTTTGTTAAAACAATGGACAAAAGTTAGAGACCCCGCCCGTCCCGAAATACGAAAAATTTCCGTTTTTACCTTTCTTACAGTGCGTTTTAGTTTTACTGGCCAAAAAGCATGTCATACCATAAAGTATTTTATGTATTTTTCTTTCTTTTAAAGACCACCTTTTTCAAAATGATAATACTATAAAATTTTAAATGAGTGAGTGGGGGTTTTAAAAAAAAAAAAAAAATATAAATTTGATAGCAAATAAAATTCAAAAATTTCTGAAAAAGATAACTATAATTAAATTTTTAAATGAATTCGAAAAGCAAAATGTATTTATTTAAAAGCTGTTTTTTAAAAAAAAAATATTCTTAAATTTAAAAAGAATAAGTAACTGCCCCTTAAAATGAATTTAAATTTAAAAAATTTCTGAGGGGGGGGTTGGGGGTTTTTAAAAAATTTAAAAAAAAGGGTAGCAAATGATATTTTAAATTTTTACTGAATAAATAACTATATTAAAATTTTAAAAAAAATTTGAAAAACAAGATGCATTGATTAAAAGCCTTTTTTTATAAAAAATAAAATTTCATAAATGAAATTTAAAAAAAGGGGAAAATTTATATATGAATAATTTTAAAAACTGCTTACCCTTTTTTTCTTTTCCGCTTATCTTTTCTGATACGGGGTGATGCTGTTTTTTCCCGGCGATAATAAACCTCAGAAACCCCAAAAATTGTTTTAAAAAATATAAATAAAAATATTTAAATTTTATAGCAAGTAAAAAACGGAAAAAAAAACACTAATAAAAAATTATTTTAAAATTTTTTAAAAAAGGGAAAAAGCAAAACCGTATTGAAAGAATTTAAAAAAACAACTTCAAAAATTTTTAAAAAAATATAAAAAGAATTTATGTGAAACAAAAATTTATAATTTCTCTGATCGCGTAAATCACTTAAAACTGTTTCTTTAGTGGTTAGACCCAAATCGTCTGTAAACCCCGGCCCCTTTCCCCTTCTAAATTTCAAATTTGGTGTATGACACGTTGAGGAACGAGGACCGGTGAGTTCTATCAGTAATTTTAGTCGCTGAACGGATGGGCCCCGTTTTCTTAACAAGCACTTAATTTTTCGAGTACGGGGATCAGTGATTTAGGTGAGGGAAAATTTTCTCAATTAGTTGGAGTTGATGTTCTTATCAGGGGTCATCGCAGACCGTAAATATGTTCGTTTCAGAACATGGGCCAAGGGAGACAAAATGGTTAAAACCCACCCGTAATAGTTTAAAAAGCATTTGCTGAAGTTTAATTTTTTTATTATTTTTAAAGTTGTATTGTTAAAATGGAATGGATTATGTGCTTTGTTTTTGTTTCATTAACAACGCATCAGAGGATTTTTAAAGCGCTTTAACATTGGGGTGGGGGACACCAAAAAGGGGGGAAAAATAGATTATTTTTTTATTTTTCATTGTCTGCATTTGCAATTGTTTTACTTATTTAAAATTTTATTTTAAAAATTATTTAGCAAATAAACCCTTTTAAAAAGGGTTTTTTTTTGTGTTCAATAAATTTTAGAAAAAAAAAAAAAAAAAATTTGGGAATTCTTACCCCCCCCTACCCGGAAATTGCCCCTTTTAGCCTTTTTACAGGCGGGTTTTTGCTTTAATGACGACCCATTTCCCGGCCATATGATAAATTTTTGATATATATTTGTTTCTTAAATGCCTTTCCTTTCAAAATTAAAAACCAAATTTTAGCGGGGCCCTGCATGTTGTAGTTTTTCACAGGGGGAAAAAATTTGAGACCTATGCCCGTCGAAATACGAAAATTGGGCCCTCTTTGCCCCTTTTTTCAGCGCGTTTTAGCTTTAAAAGTCGCCCCCAGAAGGTAAAGATAACGTGTGATACAATTTTGCTTTCTTAAAGGCCCTAAATAAAAAAAAACCATATATGGGGCCCCATAAATAGTGTACTTTTACACGGGCCCAAAAGTTGGGAGACCCGGCTCCTAAGTACTAAATGGGCCTTTTTGCCTTATTTACATGGGTTTTTGCTTTAGTGCGAAAAAAGGGTTTGTGTTTTATAATGTTTGATACGATTTGTTTTTTAAAAGGTTAACTCAAAATAAACCCTATATGCGTAGCATGTATGGGTTTTAACACGGGGAAAAAAAATTTCGGCCCCCTCCCTGTCGAAATACGAAAATTCCCTTTTTTTTGCCTTTTTTTTACAGCGCGTTTTTTTTCATGCCCCAATGATTTAGATAACATATGATATAAATTTGCTTCTTAAATGCCTTCCCTAAAAAAAAAAAACCCAATATAGCGGTGATGCATGGTGATGTTAACCGGAAAAAAAAGTTCGAGACCGTGTCTATCGAAGTCGAAATTGCCTTTTTTTACCCTTTTTTACAGCGCGTTTTAGCTTTAATGCGGGGTCCGTGATATACACGCGTGGTAATATTCCCACGCATGTGAAAATTAGCGGCGGGGAGAATCGCAGGGTTTTCCGGGTATAGCCGTGAAAATCGCCGGGGGTCTTAGCTTTGATTTATACCAATTGATACTAAAATTATTCGGGAAATGATTTCTGCATAATGCGTTAAAAAATAATTGGGTGTTCAGGCGCGTATCATTGGGGGTTTGTGCATCAAAACCCACTACTTTGAAAAAAAAATGGGATTTTTTTTAAAAATATTAAAGTCTTTTTTTTTAAAATAGTTTCAATATTTTATCTGAATTGGACTGATATGATTTAGAATTTCGGGGGCGGAAAAATGATGGGGAAAAAAAGTGCGGGATACTAAAATATAAAAATTTTTGGGGAAAAAATTTTTTATTTATGGAAATAATTTTATTCTTTAAGCGGACTTTTTTGGTGGAAACAAAAGTATGCATTGAGTCTCCTTTTTTGAAAAAAAATAAAAAAATCTACCTTCTTCAAAATCAATTTAAATTGTTTGTGTCGGGAAAAAAACGAAATGTTTAATGATGAGCTTTATAAAAACCGGGGGATTAAAAAACTGACGCCTTTTTGATAGAGAAATTGCTTTCAGCGTATTTTAAAAATATACGGGTGTTGTTAGTTTTAGACATATATAAAAAAAAACCCTACAAGATTATCAAGAATGATATTTAAATTAGGTGCGTGCAACTCGGTGTGGCAAAAAAAGCAACTTTTTTAAAGAAAAAGGAAATTTTTTTTTGTTTTTGTTTTTCATGAACAAAATGTTTCGCCCTTTTTAGAGTAGTTTTAAAAATTGTTAATATTCTCCGTACATTTTTTTTTAAAAACCGAATATTAAAAAACTGATCAATCTTTAATAATCCGGGGCGGCTGTAATATCGAATTTTAAAAAAAATCCAGGGGCGGCTAGTGAGGAGTATACTACGATAAATGTCTATGTGGGCGGCGTATATGGATATCCCTATTTAATGAAAAAATGATTCGAATGGCTTCTGCATCTATTTTTAAAATTTTTTTTCCCAGTGCGGGGGCTTGGGGCCCATCGCAAGGGTGCACACTAAAATGTTAACGTTTTGTAAAAATTATTTTTTCTTTAAAAAGAAAATAATTATTCTGTATTGAGCAATTATTGCGTGGTAAAGAGCTCCTGGGAATTTTTCGAAGTGATTTTTCCGTGTAGTGCTTTAAAAATCAAATGTTTAACGACGAGTTGAATCTTAAAAGAAAAAAGATAGAAGGGGGTTACTTAGCATTTTTGCGGTTTTTCGGCGTGTGGCCGTTAATTTTAAAATGGACGTTGTTAGTTTAATTTGGGAAAATGTTTGTATTGCCTTCCCTGGTTTAAGGCTGTAAAAAATCGGTGATGTTTTTTAATTTTTTTTTCAAGAATGATTCCAGTTTTTGGGGCGTAATTTTTTTAATTTTTCGGGTAAAGCTCTTTTGAGCCCCAAAGCAATTGTTAAAAAAGGGAAAAAATTAAATTAAAAAGTTTTCATTTTAAAATTTGCTTAAAAAGGGTTTTCCCTTATAAGAAAAGATAAGAAAGATAAGATAAGAAAAGATAATCTTTTTTTATAGTGATTGTGTTTATGAAATAATAATAAACAGGATTAAAATAATAGAGAACACCCGGCCCACGGGTTAAGTCCCCTTAATTTAACAATGTGTTTTTAAACGCAGTTATAACAAATGGAAAATTTAAATATAGTTATTGTGATAATATGGCGGCGTGAGAATCACCGGTTTCGGGTATAGCCGTGATAATCCCCGGGGGTTTTAGTTTTACAAATTTTTCCCCCCAAAATTACAAAAATATTCGGGAATGATTTCGCATAACGGAATAAAATTTGGGTTTTCAGGCGCGTAAAATTCGGAGGTGGCATCAAACATATTTGAAAAAAAAGGTTTTTTTAATGAAAATATTTGCCTTTCTTTTTAAAATGTTTTAGTTTTATTAAATTATTTTATCTAAATTGGACTGTAATGTTTAACCCAAGTGAAAAATTTAAAAAATAATCCAGTCCCTGGGGGTACTAGGATTTTTTGCGGCGTATTTATTTATTTTTTTTTTTAAATATTCATGGTGTAGTAACTCTTGTGAGATAAAAGCAAAAAATTTTGAAAAAAAAAATGGAAAAAGATAAAGTAATTTTTAAAAGTTGTTTTAAAGGTTTCCGTATTTGCTAACTACGGGGCGGCGTGAGAATCACACGGTTTGGGGTTAAGCCGTGTAATCGCACGGCGGTCTTGTTTTAGACATATGTCCAATATGGTAAAAAAAATTTTTCAGGAAGTTTCTGCATAAACGGGTAAAAAAAAAATTGGGTATTCGGCGCGTATCAAATCGGTCGGTGCATCAAAGCCACACCCTTTTGAAAAAACGGCGTGGAACACACGGTTTCTGGTATGCCGTGGTGCACGGGCGGTCTAGTATTAGACATATATACTTTGAAACAAATGACAAGGGCAACATTCGACCCCGCCGGCTGAAAAAAGGATGGGTTGCCCGAAACTCTGTCTCACTGAGACAAACATTTGTCCCAAATAAACATTTGTGGTTATTTTATAATCCCCATTAAAATGCAAAGTGATTGTCCAGAAAAGGTCCTTATAGCCCATTTGCCCTTTTAAAACCCCCAATGTGAAAAAACTTTGAGTATTGAACGGTTTGCGGCGATAGGGCCCGTCTCATGGTGAGAAGAATTGGAAAATTTTTAAAATCCCATTCAATGAAAGTTATTGTCCGGGAAAAAGGTCATTTATAGCAAATTTGCCCATTAAACTCCAAGTGTGCCCTTGACCTTAAGTTTTTGACCCGGTGTTTGCTTGAACCCCTACGTGGTGACAATTGGCCAGGTATTTTAAAACCCCTTTCAATGACGAAGTTTTTGTAAAACAAAGTAAATAAAGCCGTTTTTGACTTTTTCAGTGTGACCTTGACCGTAAGATGTTGACACGGGTGTTGCACGCGAGCGCCCCCTCTAATGATTGGTGAACAATTGTGGTAAGTTTTTTTAAATCTCACAATCATCAATGACAACTTATGGTAGGAAAAGAAAAACGGACAGACACCAAAAAAGCCATTTGGAAACGGGCTTACAAAAAAAACGACGTGAGAATCAACGGTTTCGGGTTTTAGCTGTGATAATCGCACGGGCCGGTCTTACTTTTAGACTAATAAAAATATGATATATAAAATTTTTAGGAAGATTTCTGCATCAATGGGTATAAATACTTGGGTTTCAGGCGCGCATCAAATCGGGGGGTGTCAACCCTCCTTGAAAAAAAAGGGATTTTTTTCCCCTTAAAAAAAACTGTCTTTCTTTTTAGAATGTTTCCCTTATTTTCTATATATTTTATTTAAATTGGATTATTGACCAATCTCTCTATCAACTTAAAAGTCTAGGCTCAAAAGTTTTTGGTTATATCCGGAAACCGATTGCTACCGACCCACGGGAAAAAATCTGCAAAAAAAATATACCCCTCCTTTCGAAGGGGGGCATAAAAATTCAATGTGCATTTTAGAATGAAAACAATCGAGGCCTTTTTTTGATTTATTTTTTAATTTACCAAGGTTATCGTTTTGAGTGCGTATTTAACCACCCGGACTAACGCCCTTTATTACTAATGAAATAAAGGCTCTATATATTCTGCGATAAACAACGGTTGGCTGGACGGTAAGGCCATTATGAAATCATTATGCGTCAGTTTTCAGCATGACGTCCGATATATTACCCCCGGGTTTAAAGAAGCTAATTAAAATTTATTAAGTAGGCAATCAAAAAAATTTAGAAAAACCAAAATAGGGGTTTTCGACCCGCATGGTCCGGAACGCCTGCCATCCTCCTTTGGCGGATCTATGTGTTCGCTTTTAAAAACCTTTGGATTGGAAAAAAAAAGTTGCAAAAAACATGGATCCTGCAAAAATTGCGCGGATGCGCGTCTGTCCCGGCCCCTGCTGGTCGCAACCCACTTGCTGATTTTTCAGGCGCGGCTAATTAAATTTTTAGTTATAGGGTTGAAACTCTAAGACTTTTAAAAATTTTTCAAAAAGTGTTTAACAAGGTGGGGTTTTAAAAGGATGGGAGTTAAAATGGAAAATCATAGAAAAGATCTTTTATGAAACTTTCAACATTTTTTTTATGTTTTTTATTAATAAAACAAAAAAATTATGGATCTAAACACCAACTGTTAAATGAATAATAACTGTCTTTCTAAAATGTCATGAAGCACAGAGCAAATTTATTTTAATATTAAAGATTATCCATCATTTAAGGGAAAAATTTCAGAGATTAAGGTTTAGACCTATGTACAGAATTTAACAAATCAAAACACTAACCCCACATCCTGTGGTGAGAATTTTAAAAAATTTTCCCATATTCACCCTTTTTGTTGCATATTTGAAGTTCTAACAATGTACTTTTATCCAATTTGCCAAAATCGTTTTTTTAATAAATCAAAACTATTTAGACGAGAGTGTACATATTAAATTATCAGGGTAAAAATTTTATTTAACAGTCCCTTTTGCTATGGGTCAATTTAGTCGGGCCCAAACTCCCTTCATGTTTGAGGGTCCTAGGCTCAAAGCTGTTTTTGTATGGGTGACTATTTTTTACCCTGGAAAACTTTCATAACTTTTAAAGCAATCTCTTAGATGCTGCTGGATATATATCATTTACATAAAATAAAAGGGAAATATTTGTATAAATTCAGTCAAAAGTTATTACCCTGATTTTCCGAGTCCATTCAGGGATAATGACACTTCAAAAATTTTTTCATTTTTTTTTTTTAGTACACCTATTTTAAAAGAAAACGAAGGAGTAACTTTCATAAAAACGTCAATAAATTTTAATAATTTTTCTGTCCAACTAATGCAATAATGAAATTTTAAATGGTCCTATATAATGCTTACTGAGAAAATCCATTTTTATAAAAATAGGGAAAGGGAATCATGATTGGTACATGCATGTAGAAAAACACAGTACAAATTTCCAATAATATATAAGAGAAGTATTCATTTTTAAAAATTTAAAAAGAGTTATCTAAAATGACTAATTTTTTACCATGGAAAACATAAAAAAACCCTTTTAAACAATTTTATTAGGATGCTAAAAATTTTTCGTTTAATAAAAAATAAAGGGGGTACTTTTGTCATAAATTCAGTCAATATGTTTTCACTGATGGCCCAAATCAATCTGATGGTAAACAGTATCTTCATTGTTCGCTGTGTACAAATTTCAATTGAAATAAAGGAGGTGAATTGACATAAAAAAATTTTCCATGTTATCTACCTGATTGTCTAGATAGCTCTCGACTTTTCGGTGTGTGTGAGCCTGGGAATTGAGAACACTGGGCGTCACTGTTGTGTTTAATGACTCAACGGGGATGAAAAATTTGCATAATAATAAAATCTGTTTTAAAAAAAAAAAAATTAAGTAATATGAGGATAAAGTAAAGTGTATCAAAACCTATACAAAGTACATTTTAAGCAAAAAGGGCACAATTTTATTAAATTTTGTGCAAGAGTTATGCATCTTGTGTAATTGATGCGGGTGTGGGGTTTTGTGTTGAAAAAACTATTTTAAGTTATTTTATTGTAATGGTAAGGCTTAGTGTTTTAAAGCAAAATTTTCAAAAGTTTTGTCAAAAAGTGGACTTGTACAAAAAATGAACCAATTTCAAAGTCCCAAAAGGGGCATAATTCATCCAAAAAACTTACGTGTTATGAAATTGCCATTGAAGACTATTATTAAAACAAGTGACAAAAATTTCAAAGGGGTAGTTTGTCAAATCCCTTTTGGGGTTATGTACTTTGCCTAAAATTTGGTATAAAGATGATCATTATGTTGTAAGTTTAAAAACTGTCAAAAGGTCCTTTTAAATTATGGACTGGTAAAAAAAACTTTAAACCCGGGGTATGCCCAAAGTTGATACATGGTGGTATGTAGTCCCTTATTTTTCAATTAATCTACTTTAAATGAAAAATCCCGAAACTGTGATTCTATAAAAGGGACACTTTAAGATAAACTGTGAATAAATCATAAAGTGACGTTCTTTGAAAAAACCGGGCCCTGCGGCATGAGTAATATCGAGAAAAAAGACGTTTAAAGTTGCGCCCCGTTTACGCGCGCAGATTTCTTACACATGTTTTAATTAAAAGTTCCCATTAAAGTACGACTCTTTTCATGTTTGAAACCTTTCACAAAAAGAATATTTAGCATCGACATGTAAAAAAAATAGTGGTATTCCCCCTAGGAAAAAAAAAATTTTCTTTAAAAAATCAGTTTTTCCCTTCCTAGTTTCCGGTTTCGGATTTTAACAGTAAAACGGGGGAAGCATGTGAAGTTTACTTTTGTTTAATACCTTTTGTTAAACGATGAAGGATTGGATTTAAATACTGTTTCTGATTGGTAAGTCCCTTTTTATAAACGTTTAATGAAGTTTTAATTATTTGAAACTTTCATATTATCTTTTTTTTACCCGGAATAACCCAAAAACATACAGGGGGAATTTAAAAAATTTAATCTTGGGGCCCACTAAACACAGTGTTCCCACACCTGGTATTTAATATAAAAGGGCCCAGGGGGTTATCACAAAATTTTTGAAGCAGGCAGTTTTACCGGGTGCCCAGGTTTCATAAAAATTGTTCGGGCCCATAGTAAGTTTTATTATGGAAAAATACATTATAATGTAGCTGATAATTAAAAAATTTTGATGCAGACTCAGATGCCTCCTTGTCACATCATTTCCAAAAAGCCCCCTCTCACGTAGTACCCAAAGGGCATTTAAAGGGAAATAGGCGAGCCCATTTTAAACGGGTACCCTCATTCTACTGCCCGGGCAACAATAGTTTCCGTCCGCGAATTTTTTCTCTTTGGCGATCTTTTTATTTTAATACTGAAGGAAAATAAATTTTTTTTATTTTTGGCATGGGTTTGAAAATTCCCCTGCAAGGCGTATACAAATTTTAAAATTGATACCGGACACCTAAAAACCCCCTATGGGAAAAATTTGATGGCTAGGCGCCCTTTTCCCGGTTCTAAACACCGGCTATTTTTTGGGTTTCCCGGATTTTAGACATTCCATTTATAAATGGAAACTTTTTTTTGCGGGGGGCCAAATCATGTTTTTTGTCTTGACTCTCTTTTTTCTTTATTTTTGATTCAGTGTTTTGTAAAAGGATATTTTTTTTTTGGATAGGGGGTTTTTTGCCATATAAGAAAATTTTTTTATTTTGAAAATTTTTGAGCCTTGCTGTGTTTAAAAAATTATACCCTGTAAAAAAAAATTTTCCTTGTATAATAATTTTTATAGATTTTGTGGTAATTAATAAATTTTCACAATCACATATTTTTATATTCAAAGTTTTGTTTTTTTGTGGATGTTTACAGTACATGTAATTCTTCTTTCGAAAATATTCCTTTTTTCCTTTGATGGTTCATTCCCTAAAACCTGGTTATAACCCTACAACAGCCAGGAAATGGCTGTTTATTTAAGATTCCAAAAAAAATGAACTATTTTTGGTGTGCTTTGAGGATGGGAAGTAACATGCCTAAGGGTTTTTTTAAAAAATTTTAATGCAATATATTTTTTATTTATACCTCTTTGGGTTTTGTTGGATCAATTCAAAAAAAGTCTACTTCTACACTAATGATTTGTAAAATGTTGTAAAAGTACTATGCTATTAAAGGGCTTAAATAAAAAAAATGGTTATGAAATTTAATTTCAACATTGGGTTTTTTGGGGAGACATTTGGGTGTAAATCTTCATTACTTTGGGCTTTTAGCTAAAAAAATCTGTGGCACTCAATTAATCGGGAAAATTTTTAAATGTTACACCCATGTACATGGTAAAAGTTGATATCTCTTAACTTTTTGAATTTTTTTTAAAAATGGGAATTTTTTTTAAGATTCAATAAATAGTTTTTGTATTTATTTTAATTGTAATGGTGATTTTTTTCAAATTTAATTAAAAATTCTTGATTGAATTGTGATCGAAAATTTTTTTACCATTTTTATTGCACCAAAATATAAAATAATTGAAGACTGAAAGGTTCCTGAGATACATAAGGTAAAAATCTTTTCCCAAAAGGTTTTTTAAATCTTTTTTCGGGGATGCAAGTTTTTTCTCTTGTTTATGAAGCAACTCGTTTTTAAAGGGGGCAACAACTTGGAGAGGGTACATCATACATGTACCCCCTTTTGCATGGTTGCTACAAAATAAAAATAACATTTGGTGGTACAGTTGTGGGACTTTTACTGGGAACACCATTTTTTTATAGCTGTTTAAAACAGGGGGTTATTTTTAAAAACCTTGGGCTGCATGACAGCTTGTCTGTTTTTTGCAACCATGGATCAGATAAACCTGCACATCGTGCGTCTGGTCATGTCGCTTTTTTTGATCTTTGAAAAATTTTCTATGAGAACCCCCTATAAGCAAAAAAGGGTACGTCTCTATTAAAGATGGAGTAGTCTTTTACAAATTTTAGCGGGTTTGGGGTTAACCCAAAAAATGCAAAAAGTTTTTTTAAACACCCGTTTGCAGTAATCAAATCTACAAAAAATACATTTGAATGCTGATAGACGCGTTGTCATCTGTTTGCATTTTTTTAGATTGGTTGTAAGAAATTAAAGTAAATCTTTAAAAATAGTGATAACTCTGCTTTTTTTAATAAAGAACCCTAGGTTAGTTATTAAAACAAAAGGGTTTAATTATTAAATAATTGTTTTACTTATTTTACAGGATACCCAAAAATCGTTAAATTTTCAAAAATGACCCAAGACCATGCAAAGTTTGAATCTGATTGCACTTTTAATTTTTAGAAAATTGTGGAGGGGGGTGAATCTGGACCTTTAAAAAAAATAAATTTTGGGCGCCGTTGTATCTAAAAGAAAGGCCAAAAAACCTGCCAGTTGGTCAACAATATTTAAACCCTGTCAATTCTACCTGGGAAAATATTTTATCACAATTTTTAAACTTTTGAAAAGGAAAACCAAGTATTACCACTTTATTTGTCCAGAACAACTGGATTTTAGTTTTTAAAAGTGACAGCCATTATTACAAAAATTTCCCCCCCTTGCTAAACGAATATTATTACATGGAAGGGCACAAGCCTGACTAGGGTTTTCCTGTTATGAACTCTAAGAATATATTTGTCTGAAAAATGGATTTTTTTGTCCCAAACCCATTAAAACAAAAATTGTGTTTGGGGGATTTTTCTGAAATGAAAAAAGGAAGTAGTGAAAAATTTTAAAATTGTTGTTGAATTCAAACATTTAATACACAACACTTTACCTTTTTGCTGTTCATTAGATGTGTTTAGTGTTAAAGGGTTTTAAACATAAACAAAAGGTTTAGTTTCAGTTACCACATTAAAGTATGGGCTAAAAAAAATATTTATTTATCAGGTTTTGCAGGGGAACCTTCTCAAAAGTTAACCGATGTTAATTATTAAAGTATTTTTAAAAAAGGAATTTAGTATGGTTGCCGGGGAACTAATTCATATTATTTTCATTGAAATATTATGGATTTGTATTTCTTTAAGGGTCTACATATTTTTTTGGGTAAAAGAATTTTCCTTTTTGTATTTTTGTTAAAACTACCCACTGAAAAAAAAAAATTATGAGGAAAGGGAGACTGAAATTTTTTCTTACATAACTTTTTGTTACAAAAACAGGTTTTTTTTAAAAAATTTTTTATGTGAAATTTTAGATTTCTTTTGGATATTTACTTTAAAATTTTTTAATTTTTTAAAAAATACTTTTTTAAAAGAAGCTCTTGTTTTTAAAGTATTTGTGGGAAAAGGGAATTTAAAACATTTTCCCAGGGGAAACACTTTTTCCAAAAAAATAGGGGGAAAAATTTTTAATTAGCTGTACTTTCTGATTTATTTAAAAAAAGCAAAACAAAAAAAAAAAATCAATATAATTTGTTTCATTTTTTTTCAAAATGTTTTTATTACCAGCGGGAAAAAAGGAAAGTTATGAAGAAACAATGACAGAA
Organism: Mercenaria mercenaria; assembly: GCF_021730395.1. Lineage (NCBI taxonomy): Eukaryota > Metazoa > Mollusca > Bivalvia > Venerida > Veneridae > Mercenaria > Mercenaria mercenaria. The sequence continues at coordinate 40,523,389 of NC_069373.1, forward strand.
ATGTCTTTTTTATGTTATTATCAGTTAAAAACCGTCAAAAACAAAACATTTTTTTTTTTTAACGAAATTTTGAGAAAATTTTTTAAAAACATACCATTTATATATTAAAAGTTATCTGAAACACTTTTCCCAAAATTTAGCTGTTTTTAAAGTATATTGTAGAAAACGAATCAAATGCATAGTGCCATGGTAACAAATTTAATAATGTTTTTATAAAAAAAGGGAAGGGACTTTTGCCACTAGATTTTTGCCCTTTAGTGAAATCTAAATATTTTTTGTAAAAGAAGTTCTTTATTTAAAAATAGCCCGTGATTTCCAAAAAGTGAAAACAAAGAAGAAACCCCGATGAAAAAAGTTTTTTCTTTTGGGTTTTTACCCATGTTACCAGATCTTTATAAAACCCAAAATTTTATTCTTTTTAAAATAAATTTTTTAAATTTTTACTTTCGAATCTATACTTCGTTTTATCCACTTACAAAAAAACTTTTTTTTAAATTAAGTTTTTTTTTAAGACTATTGTAGAAAAAACAATTTATTCATATGTTCCAGGTACGCAAATTTTTTAAGCTTTTTATAGAAAATTGAAAAATTTAAAATTTCTGGGTTTTTTTCTGTTTTTAAGAAAGCATCACAAAATAAAATTTTAAGTAATAGAAGGTTTTTTTTTTTTTTCCAAATTTGTATTTTGCTCAGCATTAAAAAACAAGTTTATGAAGAAACAATGACAAAATTTCTTATCTTATTTATTACCCCATGTTACAAAAAAATGTCATAAAACCAAACATTTTTAAAATTTTATGGGAAATTTTAGTTTATTTTGTAAATACATATGCCTTAAAAATTTTTATTTTTTTTAACCTTATTTAAGCTAAAATGTTTTTTTTTTTGTTTTTTTCATGAAAAGGGGTCTTAATTATTTGTTTCCATGGGGAACCAATTTTAGAAATATTTTTTTAGAAAAATTGTTGAGATTTTAATGTTTTAATTTTGTTTTTTTAAGAAGGGTCTTATTTTTTTCATGCAAATTTTAACAAAAGATAAATTTATTTCGAATTGTTACCATTACCATATGTGAGAAATAAATAGAAAAAAAGAAAAAACTGAAATGTATGTTTTTATTTTTAATCTCTTGTTCAAAAGTCATAAAAACGACAATTTTGAAGATTTTTATTTAAAAATTTTTAGGGTTTTTCTGAATGAATATACTTTTTAAATTGCAAAAACCGAAAAAGTAAAAATTTTCATCTGGGCCCCCTTTTTTCCTTCATGGACATATATGAAAGTCCCGCTAAATCAAATTTCACAAATTGAATAACAAAATTTACTTCTTTTCCATGTATAAAAGCCGGGTATGTATAACTCCCCTGGACAGCATGATGTGACAAGGGGAAAACAAATTTAAAAGTGATGTCTGACCCAAAATAGATAGAAAAATATTTTTAAATTTTTCAATTAAGCGTATCAAATGACAAATAATTGCATAGAAAAGTAAATTTGGTTTTTATCCAAAACTTTTCCTTTTAAATCATTCTTTTTAACAAATCTGCTTTTCTTATAATATGCTACTTTTTTAAGGTCACACTGACATTTGACATTTTAATGAAAAAAAAAAAAACAACAAGAAAAAAAAAAAGAGGGCCATATGGCCCCTTTTCGCTCACCTGTTTTCAGGGGACTTAAGGGCAAGTCTTTAAGGTCGAAATAAATAAAAAGCAAACAAAAGATTATGAGAAAAAAAGTTGAAATTTTCTTAAAGTACTTAAAAAAACAAGATTTGAAAACTTTTTGTAGACGTCCCCTAGGAATGCTACATGTCAATATTAAGCTTAGGGCCCTTTGGTTTTTTTTTAAAAAATTTTGAAGATTTTTCTATGTACAATAAAAAACCCCCGGGGGGGGGTCAGATTTGAATAAATTTTTTAAAAAACACTAGGCAATGCTACTTCAAAAGTCTAAGATCTAGGGCCCTTTTGGGTTTTTTTTATATAAATTTTTTGAAGATTTTCCTATGTAAAACAAGTGACCCCCGGGGGGGGTCAATTTTTACCCGGGGGGCATGTTTGAAAAATTTTGTAGGGTCCATAGGGGAATGCTACAAGTGAAAAAAACTAGGCTTAACCTTCCGGTTTTTTTTTAGAAATTTTTTTAAGATTTTCCCATGAAAATCAAATCCCCCCTGGGGGGGAGTCAATTTGACCCCCGGGGGCATATTTGAACAAATTTTGAGAGGTTATAGGCAAGCTACAAGTGAAATATATAGGCTCTAGGCTTTGGGGTTTTTTTTTAGAAATTTTTGAAGTTTTCAAGTAAAAACAATGGGGCCCCCCAGGGAAGGTAATTTTTACCCCGGGTCATAATTTTTAACAATTTAGAAAGGGGCCCCGGGAAAACTACATGTAAAAAATCTAAGCTCTAGGGGTTTGGGGGTTTTTGGAAAAGATTTTTTTTTAAAATTTTCCCATGTCCAATTTTGGTTAAAACCTCGAGGGGCGGAAAAGAACGGACGGACGGGCGGGCATCCATTGCCTCCCGCATATAGATGGGGGGGATAAAAAAGGAACATCCCTTGAAAATATTGCTGACGTGTCCCTTTTTCAAAAATTGGGGATACGTATCTTTTAAAAAAAAAGTATTTAACTTAAAAATAAACTTGAACCAATGCTGACGCCCGGTTTAGTACGGGTAAACATTGTGTTGATGGATAAACCACCTAGGGAGCTCACAGCTCCCTTAAGTGATTAAAAAAGGGAAAACAAAATATTTATATAAAAATTACAAATTTCCTGACCTTGAAAAATTCTTTTTTAAAAATATTCCACTGGTGAAGTGTTATTCTTCTTTTCATTTTCTTAACGGAATATTTAAATTTTTGTTACTTTTTAAAAAAAAAATCTATAGTCAAAGAGATATAAAACAGAGGTAAAAAAAAAAAAAATAAAATGTTATAAAAGAAATAAAGGCTCAGTTTCTATATACACGGACCTACATTTTGTAAGTATTCCAAGTTCAAAACAAAATTTTTGAATTCATTAAAAAATTCCAGATTTCCTTTCAAGAGAAATTTTGAGTATCAAAAATTTTTTTTTCAATTGTCCCTACATCATAATTTAAAAGAAAAAACTTTTAATGCTTTACAAATTAAGTTTTTTACTCTCTAAATTTAACATTAAAGGGGTTTTTAAAATCAAGAATTTGATATATGGGAAATTTTTTTTCCCCAAATTCCCATTGTCATTCTTTTTCCTTTTAAAGGCGTTTGCAGAATTCCCCGTATATGGATGGGGGAAAATTTTTCCCCAAAAAAGAATTTTTTTAAAAATTTGGGTATTTAAGGCATTACAGAAACAAAAATAGCAATTTAAAAAAAAAAAAGGCACCCCGGGATTGAAAAAAAAGTTATCTCCCTTGAAAACGTATTTTTTGGGGGAAATGCCCTTTTCAAGGGGAGGAAAACCTTTTTTTGATAGCGGGGACCATGATTTTTTTTGCATTTTTTGTTCTTAGATGATTGTCCTTTTAATACCAAATTTGAAGAATTATGTATTGGGGAAAAATTTTTCACCAATTTAGCATAGTCCTTAACATACCCGGGATCTGAATTATAACCCCCAAATACAAATTTCATGTCTATAAATGCACTAAAGGGATGTTGCCAGTAAACACACTGATACTGTAATACTCCTAGATTTTTGAATATTTAAAAAAAAAAAAATTTAAAAATTGTGAAATCTATCTAAACCCGTGATTACATTTAGTAATTTTTCCAAAAAAAAATCACTAAAATTAGACGGGATCTGACAATTCATCAAATAAGAAAAAAAGAAAAAGGTTGAATTTTTGGACAAAATTTTTAATTATCGTCTAGTGGGTATCATGAAATCCTATTTAGACTGGCATCTGACACTATTCAAAAAGAGAAAAATGACAAATTGAATTTTTTGGACAAATTTTTAATATCATCTATGGCTAGTCTATGAAATTTTAAAATTTTTCTGGCATGGGGCACTTTTCATCAAAGTAAAAAAAATGACCAAAAGGGTTTAAATTTTTTTGGGCAAATTTTAATTATCTTTTTAAGGCTAGTTTTTAAACACAAATTGACGAATCTGACCTATTACATCAAAGTAAAAAAATGCAAAGGTTTAATTTTTTGGACAAATTCTTAATTATCATTAGTGGCTAGTCTATGGATTTTAACTTATCTAGTATAAATAAAAACTTTTAAAAGAACCATTCACCATTCATATATGATCTGTAAGAATGTTTCCCTTTCCTAATCCCTTGAACTGTGGTGACGCCTGTCCACTGCAATATTTGGGTTTTTTTCTCCATTAAAAAAAGGTTGGTCACATGATCAACCATTGACTTAAGTACCAATTGAAAGCATTTTTATTGTTGATAATACGTTTTGTTTCGTGAGGGGGGCAGCATGGAAAAAACTGAAATGCAGACAACAATTTTATTTTATGAAAAAAAAAAATCACCACTTAGAATATACTATTATCTAGTTAATATTAATTTAACTCAATATCAATAAATGGGAAAGTATCAATGGTCATTTTCTTAGTTATATAAAGTTTCACCGTAGATAACATAATGTATAATGATGAAATTTTTTTTTTAGTTAGCATTAATTTTGTAGTAATTATATATACATTAAAACTCCAAGGTAAAATGATCTGGAACACATGCTTCATTTAATAAAAATGTATCAGTAATAACATGAGAGCCCTTCTGAAAAAAATGTTAATGTAGAAAATGTAATACTTAGGACTGGTGAATATTAGGTTATGACACCCCCCATGATTTCTGAATGAAAAGGAGTAAGCTGAACAATAATGGTAGACAGTTAATGTAAATTTGTCTTAAAATTGGCCCTGCTGTTTCTGACCAGAACATTTTTAAAGTTTCCAATATTACAAATATGGAAAAAGTGACAATTACCACTGACACCCATGTTTATAACAAAAAAATAATTTGTACAGTCATTAAAGAAGGTCACAAAAGGCCCATTTGTGTGAAATTATTTCAAAACTGGAACAGCAGTTTCATATATGTGACAGAGCATGAGATTTTGGGTCCAAATGCAATTTTGGTCAAAAATGGGGTTTTGGGCTAATCTGACAGATTGACCCGTCTGAGTAAAAATCTTCAATTTGACAACAAAATCAGTCGTTGTCATGGAGATATTCCACATTTTCGGACACCATGTTTTTGTCTAATTGTATCAAATTGAGGCAGTATATCTTAATAATGACACCATATTTAAAATAATATCAAGACAAAATACATGATAAAATAACAAAAGCAACATGCAATTAATGGAATGTATTTCTTTTTGTCTCTTTCTTTCATGTAGTATAAAAATATTTATGTTCTAAAAATCGTTTCTATAGCAACACTGTTGTTTAACCTTTTTTTAACAGTCTTTTGATGAATCTGGCAATAAATTACTAGGAATGTGAAATAATTACACAATTAACTTTTCTAGTGTGCTAACAGTTTACAAACAACTGTTTATGACATTCTTTTGAACAAGATACAGAATTTATTTGATATCAAATTAGACAATCCCACAAACTAGGACATTAATCTATTCTTATAGACACCTTATCTATTAAAACAATAAGAAGAATATCAGGCAAGAAAATATAATTATAGACTGTTATTCAACTATGAGTTTGCTAAAATTTCAAAAGACATAGATTACTGATCAGTGAATCATTACCATGGCAACGATGTGGTATTTTCTTACAAAAATACTAACATTACCATGGCAACAATGTGGTATTTCTTACAAAAATAACTAACATTTTTGGCAAGTTTCTTTGTAATAAATTGAATATTGGAAGTGTTTTTCCATATATTTACATCAAAAGCTGTCTATTTTCTTATTTAAAAGTAAGAGAGTTAGACATCAATCCATGAAAATTAATATAATATGGTTTGAGAAATACATAAATTTCAGATACACACCTCTCTCAGTTACAACTATTGCCATTTTAAGGTAGACTGTGTAATAACATAGTGCTTTGTTGATGCAATTATACATATGAAAATATATTCACCTACATAAATACAGCTTAACAAATATATTAACATATAAACAAGAAAGATGTTGTTTACAAATGATGATATCCAAAATAATTTAAAAGTTAAATTAATGTTACCATGGCAACATACACTATTTTCTTAAAATAGTATTTTTTTGTAAATTTTCCAGAAAGAATCAGAACATTCATTTAGCATCTGTGCAGTATACATTTGTTTTACACCACAAATGATCAATTATGATCATTTATAAAAAAACAAACATCATTTTATATAATATAACTTGTCTTTCAGAACTATTTTTCCTGATATGCGTACCTGCATTACAGCTCTGCCATTTTATGACAGATTTGTGTTATGACATGTTTTTGTTGATGGTTACACTAAAAGATATTTTCTTGCAGAACATAGTCTGATAAGCAGAATATAAAGAAGACACATGTTGTCTACATAATCAAACAAATCTAAATTTAAGTCAAATTTGTGTTACCATGGCAACTCACAATGTTTTGCAAAAAAATAGCTATTTCTGCAAAGGTCATGTCATGTAAAAATATCTTTTAACACAGTTATAACTATGGATTAACATGATTAATTCTTGAAATAAAATATATTATATTCAGCCAGTAACAAATATTTTCTGCTATATTGGTAGTTTTCTGCCATTTCTGGAAAAATCCTTCCTACACTCACACTGGCAAGGCAGTTTTTATTGTAAAAATATTTCCTCCAAAGGTTGTGCTTTAATGTCACACATGCTGTAGTTTGAAACAACTAGGATTCATTCAACAGACATGTCTTAGTATTCATGCATGCAGTTTTATTTATGTTAATTCTGTATTGTTAGAACAATTAAGATAGTGCTTCTCAAACAACTTCACAGCTGTCATGACATCAAAACACTACTTTTACCCAATATTTCTCACAGTTGACTAAGTTTTACTTTTTCTTGAAACACATTTGTAATTTGAACTAGAATTTTTAACTTTTTCAGGTCATGAGGGCAGGAAACATGACTTATTTGTGGTATATGGAGTTATTTGCTCATATCATATTTGTGACATGCACTCTATTCCACAGGATGACTTCAGCTGGATGATCAGTAGAACATATTAATTCCTTCTGTTTCATTCCCATTTACATATCATAGTTTTTCATCTCTGCAAAACAAAAATTCATCAACATTAGAACTTCATTTTAATAAGATTAGTATAAGTTACAGAATATAAGACTGTAAAGCATCTTTTTAAGCTTAAGAGAGTCTTTTTGTTAAAAGCTGACTGAAAGCAGATTTGATAAGTATAAACTCATCCAAGAATCTTACAGTATTCATGCAGAAAAAGTAGCTTTTCAAGAAACATAAACTAGCTAAATAAGATTCCTACAGAGTAGACATACAAAATTCTGCAATCAAACTTAATGTATACACACATACTGTAAAATAATTTTGCAATTATGAAAAAATACATACATGATTATTCAATTATTGTATGTCATTACTTATTCACTACTTAAAATATTACACATATTTGTTGAATGGGTTCTATAACAAAATGGGTCTATAATCAAAACCATTTCTCTTAAAATGTTATGAATGAAATAGATCATTATGTTTATGCTACTTTAATGTCTTTATCTTTCTTAGAATAGCAGTATAGTAAGTGTTAAAATGTATGAAGAATTTACAAACCCCCTTAAAATTCAGCTTGTTGTGCATAGACCTTCCTGGAAAATCATTTCACTGTTTAAGGTCATTGCATCAAGCCAAACAATCCTCAGTGGTTGATCTGTAAAATGAAAAAAAATACTGAAAAAGGCTGAAATGTGAGATAAAAATGCCCTGGGCAGTTAGCTCAGTACTTATTTAGCACAAAGACTTCTATAAAAAGAGTAATATGTTTGAATTCCTGGCAAGACTTTCAAAACAATATGTATCTAAAGTTTATTTATTTTACCAAGTGGTTTTTAGTCACTTGCCAAGAACAGTACAAAATGTTTTAGGAATCCAGAATAATGGCCAGGTGAACAGTATGCAAATTTAACATTAAAAGCTTTGGAAAAAACTGTCTCTTTCCAAGTAAAAACAATATTTATGCCTTGTAGAAGTTTTATGTATGGACTGATTTGACATTACATGTAAGAAATTAGTGGTTGAAGCTGACAATAGATGTGTTTCAACTATTCTTAATCAGTCACTTTCATGGCATGGCTATATTTATAAAATGATCAGGGCTTTAACTTTCATATGTAACTAAACATTATGACTGACTGTTGTAATTTTGTCTGGCACCAGAGTCACAAGGTGTTCATGTAATTGTATTGCATACTGATTCTACTGAATACTTCTTGTAATTGTCTTGCATACAGATTCTACTGAGTAAGAGTCAAAACCGATTTAAAAAAAGTTGAATTCATGGCAGATTCAGTAAATAAAATATAGTCTACAATATATTGACACTTGTAAATAAAATGTGAACTGCGCTAAATCTACCTCGAATCTGTCATTAGTGTCAAATCCGGGCTATTTTTGGGAAAGATATCGGACAAAACTGTCGATATGAACTCAAATAATATTTTAACACTACATATCGCTTAAATACTTACTTACCTAGAGATTCGCTAACTGTCATTCTTTATACAATCGAAATAAATCATCAAATAACCGTTTTTGGTAGTTTCATTTTCTCCGCGACCTTCGATGTTTACAAATGGCGTGTCGATTCAAAGGGCGATAAATTATCAATCATTTAAATGTTTTAAAGAAACGGAATTGCAAAACACGGAAATGTTTATAAATGTCACTTCATTTTTTTCTTGTGGCAAGGTAGAGTATTATTGGAAACAAGAAATGCATAAATTGCCGCGAACACGTGGTAACGTCCACCATTTTTTTTTGTGACGTAACTTTAATCGATGTTTTCTCAAATGACGTAACGCCGAATTTGGACCCAAAATGTCATGGTGCGTCACATATATATACATATCAGGAAAAGTGACCATGCCCTCCGGCACCCATGTGTTCATGCTCAGATGAGCTTAAAATGCATTTAATGTAAGAACATTTTTAATAATATTTGGAAAAAAATACCAGTGAAATTTGACATATATATAGAATAAGAAAGAAGACAGGGAATTTGAATAAGCAAGAAGAGAGGGAATTTGCCTATTAACACAGACCATTCTGCTTTTTAATTTCAATATACCACCAAATAGTTTTGCAAGGAGTTTTGCATATCTTTCTAAAATGTGTTTATTTTATAAATATATTTTTTAATTTAGTATAGTTAGTTAGACATGCACATGTGCAGAATAATAAAATGGGGGTTCCAAGAGACAAAATAGAAAGAAATTCATCATGTTCATCATATTTTCCAATTTGCAATCACAATTCAATAACATTTCAGTTACAGAATTAAGTATAATTACACTTGCTATCAGAAGTCTAAAAGTGAAGAGACTTAAACTGCATAAAAAGGTTTTATTAGTGTTTAAGAGATTTGAACCTGTTTGAAGATAACCATAGACTTAAAGTTACTTTTACATATTTTGTTATCTTAAAAGAATAATGATGCACAAACTGTTGTTAAGATAGTAGCATGGTATAGTTCAATCTTTCACCTTCATTTTGGTGTGAGGGGGCACTGTGAGTGTGACCAAATGGTTAAGGTCTCCGGCTTCAAATCACTTGCCCCTCATCAATGTGGGTTTGAGTCGCACTAGAAGCGTAATTTACAGATTTTTCAACTATATATATGTTTACATTATATTATGTACAAAACTTGCTGTAATGAGAATTTTTCCTCTGGGTTTAATGAATTGTTATTAAAAGACAAAGAAAATCTCTATATAAGTGACCCTCCCCACCCACCCCTCAAATACCAGACTTTTTAATCCCAAACATACAAGATCCTGTCTGGTCAGTCTGATTAGGGTCCATAAAACCCCTGTAGACTTGACATGTAGCCTAATTATTGTCAGAGAATCATAAATCTTATTTGGATCTAAACATAGAATAAGGTCAAATCCAACTCTTGATATTACATGTAATGGTACAACTATTGAACCAACTTCTACTGTCAAATATCTTGGTGCATCCCTTGATCAGACCCTATCTTTCGATTCAATGGCTCGCTCCATATTAAAAAAGGCTAACGCAAGGTTAAAATATCTATATCGGAAGAAACGTTATCTTACTCAACACACCAAGAAACTTCTTGTCATGGCCCTAATCCAATGTCATTTTGATTACGCCTGTTCTATATGGTACCATAGTCTGACTCAGTTACTTAAATCCAAGCTCCAAACCACACAGAATAAGTTAATGAGGTTTGTTCTGGACCTTGAGCTAGGTCGCACATTGGCCCAGAGCACTTTAAATCGCTCAATGGTTACCAGTCAACAAACGTGTAGACAGATTATCCTGTGTCATGTTTTTAAGATAAACATGGTTAGCCCCGGACTACATGGGAGACAATTTTATCCCACAGGATACTGTTCATTCATATAGGACAAGGTTAAAGTCACAAGAGTGCTTTTGCTGTTCCAAAGTCAAGGTTTTGGGTTAAAGTCCTTTTTCTTTTCTGGTATTTCCCTATGGAATAAGTTGCCTGCTAGTATAGCACAGACTGAGAAATTACCTGTTTTTAAAACGTTAGTAAAGAATTATTTACTAGACAGTTTAGCATAATTACTTTAATGTGTTTAATAACTATTTAATGTGTTTTAATAACTATTCTTATGGCCTTCGATGTATGTACATTTTAATTTAAGCTCGCATTTTACTTTTTGATATAGTTGTGCAATTTCCATCTAGTCACATAATTCTTTATTTGATATAGCCGTGTAATTTCCATCTAGTCACATACTTCAATTTCCATCTAGTCACATAATTCTGTAAACTCTGTTATGCCTCTCTATGTCATGCCACTATCACAAAGGACCACAATGGAAATAAGAGTTTTCTCTTTTTTGTGTAATCCTTGGTGACGGTGTGCCTGTCATGGCTATTTTTAATTTCATGTATGCATTATGTTATTATGTTGTAATTACTATACATGTTGTTTTTAATTGTCCATGTATGTGCACTCCTTACCGAAATAAATCTATCTATCTATAAATTTTATTGCCTACAGATAAATTGGTTATTTTCTGTGTTTTTGCATTGCTGTATTTTTTCTTTTTTCTTTTCAGAATGTACACAAAATTATTTTAACTGATAATATACTAATATTGATTGCTCAGTCATGTTGAGTAATGTCCTGGCCAGTTAAATTATAACTCTTATAGGAAAGCATTCTCTGACACTCCTTAACAATAAAATAATTATTTAAGAGAAATTACAAGTTTGTTTATTCAATGATTATGATCTTTTTATCAAAAGTAAGCAAATAAAACCAGAAAAAAATGATAATTGCTGAATTTTATTAGAAATTAAAGAAGCGTTCAGTTGCATTTTTAATAGATAAAAAGGGATATGGACAGAAGGATTTTATATATTAAAAATGCATAATTCCCCTAGTGTTGTCTAAATAACGTTTCTTTTATGTAAAATAAAATCCAGCAATAAAGATATATCATTGTTCAAAATACACATAATTTATTATTTCTAAAAGCTAAGTGCCTGAATGCATTTTTTACATTTTTGATAAAAAAAACAGCAATGATGAGATGTAAATCAAAAATATGATAAAAACACTGTTGTATCTTATCACTTTGTGTATTTAGTCCTAATTTAATCAAGCTTTCTAAACTCGTTATAAAGGTGAGAACTGATTTGCTATAAAGGTGAGAAATATCACCTGCAATTTATTTACTGCACAGTAGCTATACAGTAGCTTATTATGATAAACAGAAGCAAGTCTATCAATGGTCCAGACTTGTGTATTGGCCCTTACCTCCAATACCAGACATTATCATCCCCATAGGCCATATACCAGGCACACCAGAATCAGTGTCTTTAATTATTATTTACTGTAACAGTGAAACAGAATTAAGTTAGCTCTGTGTATTTAACTGTTCTTGAAAAAGGGTTGCTAAAAAGCTCTACCGAGCTTATGTTAACTTTTTCACAAGCAAAGGTAAATAAAAATTACCTTACCTTTACCTATTCCAACTTAGTCAAAATAACTGGACGTTAAGATTGTTCTATATTTGGGTGGTTTTCAAATAATGAAGAAAAGTGGGACATAGAGTTGTAAACCTATTTCTATGGTGGTCACCTATTTTATATGATAGCAAATACTTCAAATTTCAAGGAAATAACTTTGGGAAAGTGTTGAGAAAACCAAAGAGCTATAAAAAATATTTTATACTTCTTTGGAAAATCCTATCAGAAAATAGTTCAGCCTTTAATTTGAAAGTTCAGTGAATTTCAATTGCAGTATGATGGGTGATAATGTTGCAGTGTTTTATGATAAGGAATATATTAACAGTTATATTTTCAAATATTATGATAAGTAATAGGTGTAATGTGTATGGTTTGAAACTTATTCATCAAATGTTTGTGGAGATTGGGTTTTTAAAATCAGCCTTTCTGCACAAATCTGACATGAAAATAAAACTTTGCCTAGAAAATTTGTTGCTTAATGAAAATAAATTAACATATTATTAAAAACCTATTTTTTCCTCAAATTTGAATGTTTAAAACATGCCAAATTTCAAGATGTCCAGTAATCTTAATTTCTAAAATTTTCAACTCAAAATTGAGTTATATTGCAGATGCACAGGGGACACATACTGAAAATCAGTATAATATTCATTCATTATTAGTTTACTGTTCATAGTTTTTTTTCACAAGAAACACAATGCTTATTCAACAGCATGTGTTCCTTTAAATGAAAAATAAGTGACTTTAAACATAACCAACACATTGAAATCATTTATTCTACATGCATTGCCTACTGAGAGTAGAAAATGACAAAATGCCATGCATGGTAAAATGTGACAGTAAAATTCATACATACTTTATTATGTTACTAAGAAGATGCACACCGGACAAACTGCAGCAAAATATATATTCATAGAATATGTTCATAGTAAGTAAATTTTTTTTTCAACTACACAGTATTCACTTGTGAACATTTACATAATGTGGGTAAACTTAAGCACTTGTGAAGCAAACAAATTGATGTTTCCACTTTTTAACTTGAAAACTGGTTACTTCTGAAAAAAATGCAAACAATGAATTCTATATTGTCCAGAGTTTCCTTATATAATGGTATATTAAATGAATGTCAAAAAAGGGTGCACAGGGACATCACTTTTGCTTTGTGAATGTTGAACAGTCCTTAATATGTCAGTTAAAAAGCTGCTTTTTTATCAACTGTAACTCCCTTTCAGGAAATGAGCCGTGCCACGGGAAACCAACATAGTGGTTTGTGACCAGCATGGATCCAGACCAGCCTGCGCTTCCACGCAGTCTGATCAAGAACCTGCTGTTCGCTTTTAAAGCCTATTGAATTAGAGAAACTGTTAGCGAACAGCATGGATCTGACCAGACTGTGCAGATGCGCAGGCTGGTTGGATCCATGCTGGTCGCAACCAACTATGTGGTTTTTCTCAAGGCACGGCACAAATAAAGTATAATCTAATTTCATTTTTAAAACAATAAAGAAATCTGACTTAACAACTAAAAGTTGCAAAGGGGACATTTTTTGGGTGTATAGACATTCATCAAAATGTCTGAGAAGTTGATCTGTTAAACAAAAAACATACTCTGTCTTCATCAGCTGAAAGGATAAAGATCTTAGAAAAACATTAGGACTTTAGAAAACTAATGGGGTTTTGAAATTGTAGTGTTCTACATTAAAATTTTGTACTTTTCACTATATTTTTGTGAAGAGGGTTCCATCACAAGATGTGAAATATTGGTGAGAGTAAGATGTTGGTAATGAAAAAGAGTATTTTGCTTTAAATGTACAGAGTTTAAGCTTACTGGAACCACTCTCGAGTCTGCTTCTTGGAATAACCAGTACTAGTGTCATATGAGAAGTCCTGACCCCACTGGGGCTCGAACCCATGACCCCTGGATTGAGCTGAGCCAACAAGTTACATACTACATAATTTAACATCAACTAATGAGGAACTCGTGCGGACGCATTGGTTGATAGGGCTATTATGCTGTCCTACAGAGGTGAAGGCCCCAGGTTCGATTCCTGGCAACTCCCATTGCGGTGTGACCTTGGGTAAGGCACTTTATCACGATTGCCTCAGTAGGCCCAGTTGTAAATGGTATATACTCGCAAATTGCTGGGGGTAAGGTATAATTGGTTTTAACTGTTCTTAAAAAAGGGTCGTTCGAAAGCTCTTCAGAGCTTATGTTCATTGTTTCACAAAGCGACGTTAGACAAAATTTACCTTTAACCGAATCCCTTTTTGATAAATATATGTTTTTTTTTAATTAATTTCAAAATTGTGACACAATCAGCATTTAAACCTATAGAATTTAAAGGGTCAGCAGCGATGAAAATTTATCAGAAACTGCTTCCAATATTTTGGTCTTTCGAGTGTTTAACACAAGTGGGGACATTGCCCATACAGTATATCATACAGTATATCACATAAAAATATCTCAGTATCTCCTCTGTTCCATATGATATGGATCCCGTTTTAAATTTTTGGATTACATTCCAACTGAACATCTAATTACGGATCACTTTTTTCGAATTTCAGTAGTTGAAAACAGCTAACAAATCACAATTACAGCTGCTTAGTAGACCTAGATCTATATTGTAAAATTATGTCACTCTGGCCAGGCTTTGGCTGAAGAACTTCAAGAAGTCTTAAGAGCATCCGCACACTAGGTGATTATTTTAAACTGGTTGTAATCTACTAGATCCATATTATATGTGGAAACAGATAAATAAGATAAACAAGTGACTGTCAATCAGAAAGATCTAGAATCTACAACATTTTATTTCAAAAGTGCAGATCTACTTACTTTCGATTTCGCAAGCTCCGCCATCTTGTCTCTTCAGGCGGCGAATGTTGAAATTAAAACGTGCGAATCACGCTTTTCTCCAAAGGTGTAATTACACCGAAAAACAGATATTTGCCTATGGGTATGTCAAGCAAGTTATTAGAGTCTTAAATTAACAAGAAGTTTTACTGAAGAATAATAGGACAGTTTTGAAATAAGCAACTCATTATTTGCACACCGCGGCCATGTTTTTTGTAGACTTTTAGACAAAAAGGTCATTTTCAGAGCGTGTAAATCTTATTATTTTGAGTAGCTATTCACAAACAACAGTCCCATGCACAATATTTAACACCTCTAGCAAGTTTTAAGACAATCTGATTCGTGAAAAAGATAAGTTACTGTGTTCTGCAAGTTTTTTCTGAAGCACCATAAAAGCCGGTAAAATACGTCAAATTAGGCATATTCAAATCAATATATTTAAATTTCAGGAATATAAAATCAAAATTAAATTATGTAAGTTACAAAAGCTATCTTTGAGAATTTAATATGCAAAATTTTGCAAAGAATAAGCATTTAGGCAGGTTTTGAAAAACATATATAAACCGTGGACCTGGTCACGACCGTGTGATAATCACGCTACACCGGTCCCATGAAGGTCATAAGATAACGTGTGAAATAGGTAACAAGGTACAGTTACCTGCCCTTCGTTACCCAACTAAAGGAAGTGTATCCGAGAGAAAAGAGGTCCCTCATTTCATGATGGATTTGATTGTAAATAGATATTCTGAGCTTCTGAAAGTAGCCAAATTTTATAGATCTGATGTAAATGAAGAGAAAGGGGTAATAAAAATCTGGAAAATCATGGTTTCTTGTGCAAATGACTGTCTGCGGATTTGTACAAAAAGAGCGCTCGGACAATGTGAAGTTTGTCGCATAGACGGGGATTGACCGCCTTTGTACATATATGTCTACAGCTTCTCAGATTTGACCGAAGACAATTGTTCGGTGTTGTGAATAGGTAAATAATTTCTTTTTTAGATGCTTTTAATTTAGATCAGGTACTTTCTGAGATTTTGTAAAATTTAATAGACTTTGTTTAATTGCACCCGCAAGCGAAAAAAAAGCTAGAAAACAGAAATGTAGTGGAATAACATTATCTCAGCCAGTTTTGCCATAATGACTACTTTGTACACCATGTGTGGTAGTGAGATCACATTTATAATCAGTTACCATGAAATTGGACAGGAATTTGTACATGATAGTTGATGCAGTAAGCTGTATTCCCAGTGTGAATACTCAGTTCAGATTGTAGCCAATTTTACCTGAAAACAGTAAACATTGTTTCAGATCTAGCAGTCAGTAAAGCAAGGAAACTGGACAGACTGCTTTGTGATTGATAGTTTTGTTATTCAGATTGTTTGTTATGACACATTTTACATGTATAAGGCTTGAATTTGAGGTTTTATTTTACATTATCATGTGATTATGACAGTTTCAGTATGGGGAAAGAAGATTGTGATATGAATATCCATAGAAAAGTTGCTTTGATGGGCACTTCTTTTGCATTTCTCACTTTCTTTGCAGTCAGATTGTTTTGAAATTATAGTTTGCACATACATACATTCAATCTAAGAAATTATGACTAGCTTGACTCATATTTCAGATGTTGTTCGGCCGGAGGCCTTCCAGTCACACCGAAGATCCTGGTTCGATCACACGAAGGGTCACTTCCATATTGATATTAGTCACCGGAAAAATTAGGAGCACCAGTTGTAGTTTTTCAGGTTGATATCTATTAAGGTTTTTGCAGAAATTTAGCCAGTTTGGAACATTCAGCAGGCAGTGGTGTACACTAAAATCATTCTTTATAGAGATAGGGGCTGTTTTTGCCAGAAAGCTCAGATGTGATACACGATGTAAGATTTTGTGTAGTGTAAATGGTCATGGTGTGTATGTTTCATGTACAGAGTGCACTGAATGCCTATAAACTGTAAGATTTGAGTGAAATATTAATTCCAGAAAGACTCATAAGCTTTTTAGTAAGCTCACATATTGGACTTTTCAGAGCTGTTTGGCTCATTTTACCTAGGGTAGCCATAAATGAATGATCACTGAAAAGTATATGACACATATATGTACAAAAGCTATTCATTCTCATATTTGCCACATACTGGGCTGCTTAAAAAGGGCAAATTTGACAGCTACAGGATTTTTCTTAGTTCACATTTTACTTTTTCGTGTGAGTAGACTACGCGTTTTGACGTGCTTTTTGTAATATGAATGGTTTCCCTTAAAACTGGAACAGTGATATTGTAATCAGACTTGAAGTGGCTCTTAATTTAGATAGATGTATAATAAGGAAACATGCTGTTTTTTATTTTGGGTGAAAATCTCATCAAACAAAAAAGTTATAGTATTTTGCGTTTTTTTTTTTCATCTGAAAAGTACGCGAATTTTTTTTGGCTCAGATTTGACCGATACCATGTGTAACATTGGAAGCACTCAAATTTTAGTGCATAGTTCAACAAAGGTGTAACTTTCAGATTTAATTTGCTATACATCTGAGATTGTACTGGTAAAATATTTTTAAGTTTGAAGAGACAAATAGGTCTAAATAAGTAACATGGTACAGTTACCTGCCCTTAGTTACCCAACTAAAGGAAGTGTATCCGAAAGAAAAGAGGTCCCTCATTTCATGATGGATTTGATTGTAAATAGATATTTTGAGCTTCTGAAAGTAGCCAAATTTTATAGATCTGATGTAAATGAAGAGAAAGAGGTAAAAAAATCTGGAAAATCATGGTTTCTTGTGCAAATGACTGTCTGTGGATTTGTACAAAAAGTAGGCTGGACCGCTTCACTTTGTAAAAATGCAATACAGTATTCATTCTGACAGATGTGAGGAGAAAAGTAGCAGGTCAACAGGTCACTTCAAAGTGATTTTTGTGTTTCTCTTGGATAGATTTCTAAAGAGAAGGTATTTGCATTTGTCTTCAGAACATTGTGTCAAAGCCTTGCATTGATATTTTGTATGTAACCCTATGGGAAATTAATTGTACTTTGGGGCCATATATATTTGCTTTCTTAAAGGACCTACCTACAAAATAAAACCATATATAGCGGCCCATGAATAGTGTACTTTTACACAGGGACAAAAGTTCGAGACCCGTGCCTACCATAAGTACTAAATAGGCCTATTTAGCCTTATTTACATCGCGTTTTAGCTTTAGTGCCGACGAAATGCTAGTCGTATAATAATGTTTGATACAGATTTGTTTTCTTAAAGGATCTATCTACAAAATGAAACCATATATAGCGTTGCATGCATGGTGTATATTAACATTGGGACAAAAGTTCGAGACCCATGCCTGTCAGAAATTCGAAAATTGCCGTTTTTGCCTTTTTTACAGCGCGTTTTAGCTTTCATGCCGCCCACATCCAGTTCATATGATAACGTATGATATATTTTTGCTTTCTAAAATGCTTTACCTACAAAATAAAACCATATATAGCGGTGCATGCATGGTGTATGTTAACACAAGAACAAAAGTTCGAGACCCGTGTCTATCAGAAGTACGAAAATTGCCGTTTTAGCCTTTTCTACAGCGCGTTTTAGCTTTAATGACGACCAATGCAGGCCATATGATAATTTATGATATATATTTGCTTTCTTAAATGCCTTACCTACAAAATAAAACCATATATAGCGGTGCATGCATGGTGTAAGTTTACACAGGGACAAAAGTTCGAGACCTATGCCTGTCAGAAATACGATAATTGCGGTTTTTGCCCTTTTTACAGCGCGTTTTAGCTTTAATGTCGACCCCATGAAGGTCATAAGATAACGTGTGATATATATTTGCTTTCTTAAAGGACCTACCTACAAAATGATCCCATATATAGCGGCCAATGAATAGTGTACTTTTACACAGGGACAAAAGTTCGACCCGTGCCTACCATAAGTACTAAATAGGCCTATTTAGCCTTATTTACATCGCGTTTTAGCTTTAGTGCCGACGAAATGCTAGTCGTATTATAATGTTTGATACAGATTTGTTTTCTTAAAGGATCTAACTACAAAATGAAACCATATATAGCGTTGCATGCATGGTGTATGTTAACACAGGGACAAAAGTTCGAGACCCATGCCTGTCAGAAATACGAAAATTGCCGTTTTTGCCTTTTTTTACAGCGCGTTTTAGTGCCGACCAAATGCATGTCATACCATTATGTATTTTATATATTTGCTTTCTTAAACGACCTACCTACAAAATGATAATACTATAACTTAACTGAGTGAGTAGAGTTAAAGTAAAAAAAATATAAATTTGATAGCAAATAAAATGCAAAATATACTGAATAGATAACTATAATTAATTTCAAATGAACTTCGAAAAGCATGATGTATTGATAAATGCTGTTTTATAAAAAAAAATTATTCTTAAATTTAACAGAATAAGTAACTGCACTTAATATGAATATTTAAATTATTTCTGAGTGGGTGGATTTAAAATATATAAAAAAAGATAGCAAATGATACGTAAATATACTGAATAAATAACTATAATTAATTTCAAATGAAATTCGAAAAACAAGATGTATTGATAAATGCTCTTTTATAAAAAAATGTATTTCATAGAATGAAATTAAAAACTCGGCAATTCATATATGAACAAGTTTAAAAACTGCTTACCTTGTATTTCTTTTTTCGCTTATCTTTTCTGACTGACGGCTGATGCTAGTTCTTCCCAGGCGATAATAATCCGCAGAAACACAAGATATGTTTAAAATATATAAAATAAAAATATTAATTTGATAGCAAGTAAAATGCGAAAATAAAACACTGAATAAAGAACTATAATTAATTTCAAATGGAATTCTAAAGATCAGCGTTGCATGCATGATGTATGTTAACACAGGGACAAAAGTTCGAGACCCATGCCTGTCAGAAATACGAAAATTGCGGTTTTTGCCTTTTTTACAGCGCGTTTTAGTTTTACTGCCGACCAAATGCATGTCATACCATAATGTATTTTATATATTTGCTTCCTTGAAGGACCTACCTACAAAATGATACCATATATAGCGGCCCATGCATAGTGTACTTTTACACAGGGACAAAAGTTCGAGACCCGTGCT
Source organism: Mercenaria mercenaria (assembly GCF_021730395.1). Taxonomy (NCBI): domain Eukaryota; kingdom Metazoa; phylum Mollusca; class Bivalvia; order Venerida; family Veneridae; genus Mercenaria; species Mercenaria mercenaria. The sequence continues at coordinate 40,543,496 of NC_069373.1, forward strand.
TATCAGAAGTACGGAAATGGCCCTGATGGAGGTCATACCATAATGTATGATATTTTTGGTTTCACTTGTGCTTAATGTTTGTTCTGTTTTTTGCCGATAGGTAATGGTGATCATCCTTGGATGCACTCCTTTGTGTTTGTCCTGCCGGATATGAATGATATGCTGCCTGAAGTCAACTACGACAGACTGCCAAACAGGTCTGCATCCCTATTGCAGACGGTTCACATGGATATTTTACAACAGACAGAAGAACTAAAGGAGTACGCTAGGACGAACATAGACGCCCTGCCGAAAGAGGATATGAAAACGATTCGCAAGCGAGGCAAGCGCTCTGCCCCATTGGCGTTTATTGGGGGTCTCAGCAAATCATTATTTTGTACGGCCACTTACGATGATGTCGCAAAAGTGGCCAGAAAGGTGAATAGGATCATTGCCACTGAACGGAAATTGGACAAGGGCGTTCTTCACTTGACGGAGAACCTGGAAAGTTACATGAAAGTTAACGACGACCGGTATGTAGTGATGTGGTACTTGTTATTATGTAATCAAATTCTTAATATGTATCCGAAACCAAAAAGCTCGCCTTGGGGCAGTCTATTTTTTTAAAGTGTCAATTTAATTCTTGTATAAGTTGCTCCTTTTCTAATATACTATTTATGTAAGTTAAGTATAAGTCAATTTTTATATACTATTTTATGAAAGTTAAGTATAAATATTGAACATTTTGCTAATAACATCTCTCTTTGTTTTGACACTTGCAGGACTGACAGAATTAAAGCCCTGGTTGATGCCACTCATGGCGAAGTACAGGCTGTTGAGAAAACCTTGCAGGCAATGCGATCAATGGAAAAAGTCAAAAAGGAGTTCCTTATCAATCTTACCACCGCAATGGATTCACAAATGTACATCGCTGGAAAGTTACGAGAGAGGTTGATCGAGATACGGTACGCCATTGACGCGCTCAGCGAGGGAAAGCTTCCGAAATCCCTCATTACGGTCCAGGATATACAGTCCGTCCTAACTGACGCAAATGAGCAGATTGGAGTACGGAAACACTTCGGCGATCGGTTTCGGTTCACGGTTCTGACCCCCATTTCTACTTGACGCAACCTAACTTTTTGTCGTACACCTTGTTAGGAATCGGGAGATTGGGGATACAATCAAGATGCCGGTCGGAGTGGAGTCCGCGTACAATCTGTTCCGTTTGCAAACTTGGGTCGTGCCAGTTTCCAGCAAGTCGAAATTCGACACGTATATACAGGACTTGCCTCTCTACTTAGCATTGACTTCTACCCGAGACAGATATCGGACGCTTTCACTCGCTGAGATGATGGAGTGCAGAGGAACGACTATTCGTACCTGTCCTTTCAACCTTGTAAGCATGGAAATGGAGAAAGAAACCAAGACGTGTCTCTCTAATGTCGTTATGAATAATGGTGAAGGAATTCACGCCTATTGCGAGTTCGAGATGAAGATGTTTGATGAGTCCATGCCACGAATCATGGCCCTTTTCTGGTGACATATTTTGTTGTAAAAAGGCGGACAGGGGGCAACGAAATTACCCTAAACCTGGGGGGGTCTTCGAAGACCTGCCAGCCTGCACGTCTTTTTTGGGTTTCAAACTTCCTTCACCTCCCAAATTTTCGGGAAACCCACTCTCCCCCACATATTTATAACTATTAATATACCTTTATACATGTTTTTTTTTGTCATTAAAAATTGGAAAATATCATAAAAACTAAAATTAAACATTACAAAAAGAAATTTCGGGATAGATCCCTCGCCAGCCCTTTTACGAAATATAAAAGAAGTAAAAATCTTTTATCTCAAAAGTGTTAAAATTTTCATTCTTTTGAAAGAAATGAAAAAATAAATAAAAGCCCATATACTATTTTTGTACTTTTTAAATAAGGGGAAAGAAACCCCTGTGGGAAGCATAAAACCCCTTTTAAATATTTATTTTTAAAAATTTTTTTCTTTTAAATCTACAATCTAGAATAAATTTTTTTCTAATGTTTTTAAAAACACTATTCTTTTAAATTTTTGGGTGGTTTCTGGGATATTTTAAGTGTATTTAAAAGGCCAAAAAGGATGAAAAATTTTTTGTTTCAACACATCTCTGTTTTTTTCCCAAAATTCAATCCTCCAAAAATTAAATGGGGGAACATATTTCTCTTTTACATTTGGGCACAACCGGTTCAATTTTTATGAAAACCCTCCCCGGGCTTTCCCCTGGCCGGGGGTTGAAACCTAGTCTCAGGGGGTTTTATACCTTATCTATTTTTTTTATCTTGGGGTATTTATCTGACGGCGAGCCCCCCCAGGTTTTTAAAAATTTTTAAATTTTTTGGTTTTCCCCTTGAGGAAAATGAGCTTGCCTTTGGCAAGAATATGGGTTCCCAACCCTGGAATATCCCTCGGGTGAAAAGGTTTAAATTTTTTTTGGTTATTTTGTCAAACAACATTCCCCCCTTGGCCCCCAAAGGGTCCCTCTCCCCCATTACCAATAAAACCTAGTTGCTGGACCCCTACAAATGGTGACCTCTAGACCTGCTTTGGGCCCCTCTTTGGGGGTTAAATTAAATTTCGGTCAGAAATTCGGGCCCTCCTGCTTTTTTATTTTTTTCAGTGGGGCCCAGTGAAGAGGGGTAAATCTGAAAATATGGCCTTTTTTACTTGGTTTTTTTGGCCCCAAAATTTCCAGCACATAGAGTTTTTGATGGCATGGATTTTCTGCTGTTTAGATTTGTTTTGGGTTATTTAAAACCTTCTTTTTGGGTTCATTTTCCCTTTGAGGGTACTACAACGCCAAAACTACCTTGCCGGGTTTTTTGGGCTTTTTTGATCCATCTGTTTACTTTGGGAAATGACTAAAATATTTTTCAAAAAATTTTTTTGTTTCTGTATTTGCAATTGCGAAAAATCAGATTTATTCCCCTTTTTCTTTTAATGAAATTCTATTTCCCCCAACCCTTTGGGGGGGCCCTGTTTTCACAACTTTTACTCCTTTAACCCCAAAAAGTTTTCACAAATTTCCTGAGAATGAGACCAAATGGGAGACTGAAATTTTTTTTAAATTTTAGACCTAGCAAAATATCCGTCCCAAATAAAGATGAACAGGGTTATTTGGTTTTTTTGGGCCCTTTAAATTTTTGGCCCAAAATTTTTTTAAATTTTTGTTCCATTTTCTTATTTTTCGGGGGGGTATTCCTTTCCCCAAACCCAAAGACCCTGTCGGGGGGTGGAGCTGGGGGCCCTCGGGAAGTATTTTTGGGAACTCTATAAAGCTTTTTTAGTGATTAGCTAGCCCCAGAAAGATTTGAGCACCAAAATTTTTTTTGAACTTAGGGGAGGGATTTGTAAAGTAGAAAAAGGCTTTTTTTTTCCGCCCCCAAAATCGGGCCCTTTTAAACATTAGCAAAAAATTAAGTCCCTCGGCCCCCTTTTAAAAACCAATCAAAATATGTGTTGCTCGAATGGGGTTTTTTTATCCAAAAATACCCCTAGAAATTTAAAAACAAATTTTATTGGTGGGGCCCCCCCAAATTAACGTTAAAAGTGCCCCTTGTTTTTGTTTTCCCAAAAAAGAATAGCTACTGTTTTGGGTTTCTAAAATTTTGAATCCCCATTTTTTTAACCCATCCCCATAGGAGTCCAAACCTCCCTTTTGCTTCCGGGCTAGTTTGACTACTTTGGGACCCTGTTTTCCATGTTCCAAAATCATCTGCAAACGGGCTTTTTGACAAACCCAATTTAAGAGAGATCGGAACCCTTTGATTAAAGGGAAAATAGCAACGTGAGACAGGGAACCCTTTGAGGGGTTCCCATTTTCAAGGGGTTTTTAAACCGAGAGTACCCCCAAATCAAACCCCTAACGAAATTTTTTTTAACCCTAAAGGGAAGGCCCTTAAAGTACGGGAAGCGGGCACCCGTGACCCCATATTTTTTAAAAGCTTAATAAAAAAAACCCCAAAAATGCCAGTTAAATCAAAGGGGCATTTAGGCCCCAAAAAATTTCTAGCACTAAACGTGATTTTTTTTTGGGCATACTCACTTCATCTGCAAACGGAAAGCGGGGTCCAAATTCTTTTTCCCCTTTCCCTAAAGCCAGATTAAAAGGGGGTTTTAAATGATATTTTTGATTTTTTGAAAATGACCCAAAGGGGCCTTTAAAACCACCCCCTCAAGCAATTTCCCTGGGGGGACCCAAAGGGTTTTATTGGTTGTATGTTTGGGGTCTTTCCCTTTTTTTTTTTATTTTTAAACCATTTTTTGTAATGGTATCCCTTTCCTCCCCCAACACTCCCGGGGTTTACACACCCCCCCTCCCCACCCCCTGTTTAGTTTCAAACCAAAACTCCAGGGGCTTTAATCGGGCATTTTGTTTGTAATTTTGGGAAAGGACGGGGAAAATCAACCCCCCGCCGCAGAATCACCCCCTTTTTTTAAATGCTTTCCCTTTAATTCCTAAAGAGAAAAGGGTTTTTTTAAAGGGGTATCTTTTCCCCCCGGGCTCATATTTGTTTTTCCCTTTTGGGGGTGACCCCAAAATTGCCGGGTATTGAAGGTTTGGGGAACATATTTGAGTCACTTGAAACTTTTTTGGTGCTTAAACCAAAAAACGAGCCTTTTTCAACGGGTTTTTTTGCAAATTTTTAGTGTTTAAATTTTTAAATATTGGTACGGGGGTTGGGAAAGCTATCCCTTTTTAATTTTTTTTAAATTTTTTTGGGGCCAAAATATTTTTGCACTATTTTTACATTGAGACACTTTCCCCCAAATTCTGTCCAATTCTTTTTTTTTTAGTTTCCAAAATGCCCGTTTAGTTGTATTTCTGCCTAACGAATTGTCAAGATTACCAGGACTGGGAATTTTTTTTTAAATTGATTTATTGTTTTTTTTTCCTTTCCTATCCCACTTTTTTCCAGGAAATCTTTCCCCAACCACGGGACTGACCTCCCCCTTTTTTTTGGCCCGGGAGGTAGAGACGGGAATAAATTTTTCAGCCATGCCCGTTTTCTTTTTAGTTAAAATGGGGGTAAAAGGTTTTCAAAGTCTCACTGTTTAAATCCCAGGTTCAATGCCTAAACATAACTGATGAAAAGAAAACCCCCCGCCTTTTAAAAATTGTAAATTTTTTCCCATATTTTTTGTTTTTATATTTTCTTGTATTTTTTTCATTTTAAAGAAAATTTTATATTATATATGGGGGAAATTTCTAACCCCTATTATTTATTAACTACTTCCCCATGCCCAAATTTTGCCGAAATCTTTGGGCTGGGCCAAAAATGAGGTCTATACAGGAGAAAGTACCTCTAAATTTTAAACTAACCCTTGGGGGGGGGGGGGGGGGGGGGGGGGGGACATCATTCATAAAAAACCAAAAATTTTGATTTTCCCCCCAGCTCCCCAAAAATCCCTACCCTTTTCCCATTAAATATAGTTTTTTACCCCAATTTTTATGATGAGCATGAAAAACCCCCTGTTTATCACACAGTTCCCCTTTTAATTGTTATCTTGAATTAATGACTGTTATCCTTTCATTGTTCCCGGTTATTCCCCTTTCATAAATTTAACCAAATTTGGGGGATCCTACTGTATATACTTTTATTAATTAAATTCATGACCCCCCCCCATTTTGTCCCCGGGGGTCTACATGAACCCCCTCAAAAGTTTAAGCCTGCTTTAAAATCTGCTAAAACCCCCTGCTGGGAAACCCCCTCTAACCCGTATTTGGGTTAGAAAAATGCTTTAAAATTTCCCATATAACCAGAAATAAATCCTAATAAAGGTTTTCAAATTTAAAATTTTTTTTTCCTGGAATACTTACAATATTAATTTTTGGGGGGATTGTCATAAAAATTTTTAGTTCTGTATGTTTGACACTAGTCAACCCTGTAAAATTAAAGCTGATTAGTTCAAGACTTTGACATGGGTTTAAATTTCCTCCCCCTATTTGTTACCCCAATACAGTTTTAATTTAAAGGAGACTTTAAAAAATTTTTCAAAATTTTCTGTCTACCCCACATTTTTTTTTTTCTAGTTGTGCTAGGTTTTTTCAAACCCCCCACCCAAACCCTGGCCGTGCCCAGGGGAATTTTGGGTTTTAAAATATGTTTTTTTTTTAAATTTTTTTGTCTAACCCCCTCATCCTTATTTGATCCTAAATCCAAAACCACTGATTAATTTTTTTTTTAATAAACAGTGTAATTTTTTTTATTTGCATCACTTTGCTTACTATTATTCCTTAATGATTTTTTTTCAAAACGGGCAATGGTTTGCATGTTTAATTTTTTTTCCCGATTTTTTATTTTAAAAAAGGACAGACTTTTTTTTTACCAATTGAGGGGACGTTTGACAACCCGTCAACTATTTTAAAACCCCTTTTTTGTGGGGTTTTTTTTCAATACCCAAACCCAAACCCGATATTGAAAAATTACTATAAATTTTCTGGGTTTTCCTTTTTTCTTATTTTCTGAAGGGGAGGGCTAGAATTAAAGAGTTAAGTATGCAATGAAAAAATTTTTGGGAAACCCCCATCTGTTACTTTGAACCCTCCGTGTCACTGCCCCGTGACGCCTTTGAGACCCAGAGGTTGAAGGAGAATCCCCCCGCCTCCCCTTTGGGGGTTTTACATTTATTCCCCAATTTTTTTTTAGTATAATTTTTTTTTGGGGTTTAAATTTTGAAAATTTTTTTGGTACATATTTATCTTTTATAAATTTTTTGGGGCCCCTGGGGGTAAACGCTTTTTTTGGGGTTTTAATTTTTTTTTATCATAAATTTTTTTGATACAACTTGGAAATGGGTTTGAATCCCTGGCCTCCGGGGACCTTTAGCCCTCCCCCGCAACCCCTGAAATATACAGATTGTAATATTTTTTATTGCCCTGTTTAAAGGGGGTGCTAACTCCCCTTCCCCCTTTTTTTTAATTTGGTGAAAAGGGGGGGGGGGGTGGGGGGGGGGAGGGGGTAATTTCCCCGGGTCCCGGGCTGGGGTTTTTTTGCCAATCCTTTGGGAAATTCCCTTTTGCCAAAACCTCCGCTCTTTCCCCCCCAACTTTTTTTATTTTTTTGAAATACGGGTTTTTGCATCGCTTTTGTGTATTTTAAAACAACCCCTGTTTGGCTGCCGCATGATCACTCCCAATTTATGCATTTTATACGGGAACTACAGAGTCGGGTTTTATGTTGTCCGAAATATCCCGGGAACCCAAAGGGGGAGGGGGGGGGGGGGGGGGGCCGGGGGCCCTTTTCCCAAATAAAACCCGAAAATGCTTTAAAACCTGGCCAAATTTAAAAAACGGGGTTTGGGGGGGGTCTTGTTTCCGCATATGACATATTGGGGGCCTTTTAGCCTAATTGTAGGGACAAATCCATTTTAAAAGTTAATTTTTATGGCCCCAAATCTTTTCCCCTTTTTTGTTTTTTAAAAACCATGAGCTTTAGTACCAAAAACCCTCTTTGATTGTCAAATACTACTGTTTTTACAAAAACTAAAAAAATTTTTTTGAAACCGGTACCCCCCTTTTAAATATCGGGGAAGTCGGATTTAAAGACGCAGTTGAAAAGTCACAATAAAAACCCCCCCAAAGTTTCATTAAAAAGGGTTTAAAGGCCATATTTAGTCCCCCGCCTTTTTTTAAATCTAAAGATATACCAAAAAGCCGTGGTGTGACACGGGGTAACATTACCAAAAATTTTTCCTTTTTTTAAAAGCAAACCTCCCCTATTTTAAATTTTTAATGAGGTTTACTTTTTTTTAAACCCCTTTAAAAAACAAATATGCCCCCTTTTTACACATACCGGACAGATCTCTTCTTCCGGGGTAGGGGGTAAAACCCCCAAATTTTTGAAATATCAAGAAAATTCGGCCCGGGGCCTTTTGTGCTATTTTATTTTACATAATTTGTATGTAAATATTTTTGAGTATTGGTGTTAAGGGCGGGGCAAAAGCCGCTTTTAATTACTATTATATATTTTTTTTTCAGTAAAATTTAAATTTTTATGAAAAGGGAAAAAATAGAAAAAAATAGACAAAACTCTACAGGGAAAAAAGTCAAAAACACCTAGCAGATCTAATATGACAGGGAAAAATTTTAAAAATTTTTACCCAAACGGTGGAAAAGCTTAACAGTGGGGGGGGGGCAAACCCCTTGGGTTTGGGCGTAATAGTCACGTGATGGGTTTTTTTCCTTCCCCCACTGAACGTAATGTTTAAAAAATAGCACTGATATAGGGGCCCCCCCAAAATTAAAAATGTCCGGTGGTTGTTAATTTTTCGTAAATCATTAAAATTTTTTCTATTTTTTATAAAATTTCATTTTTCCGGGTCCCGTTGACATTTTTGACCGGAAACGGGGTCCCATTAAAATTAGAAAAGTATCATGACAAACCTTTCAATACTGAATAATGTTTTTAAAAATTTGAAAAGTATCACACTAGAAATAACTAAATGTGGGTATTGCTTAATGTAGTTTACTTTACGGGACTATTCCTTCTGTTTTATTTCATTTACAATTATTATCCCGTAAAGGTGTTAAATTACTTTTATGTGCGAGCCAATGAAACAAAATGCACGGTCATGGCTGTATTTTTTTTCTTTGGTTGTTTGCAATACCTGCGAAAAAGGGGCGTCTTTTTCAGAGTTAATGTAGTAGCATTTTGTTTTAATAGTTTAACATTATTGCCAGTGCGGTAATATCACGGTATAGAAATAAGAACGTTACTATATAACATACATTTGTGTTGGTACTAGACATATCTATACGTCCATACCCTATAAAGCGATATATGCCCTGTGAAGTTGGAGTGGGGACCGAAAGTTCTAGTCAAGTGCCTGCCCGTAATGCGAGAATGCTCAATTTAGCCGTTTTTAAAGCGCATGTAACATTAATTGTCGCCCGTATGATGATGCCATTTTGCTAAATGATATATATTCGTGGTGATACGGGGCATATCTATACAATCGTACCCATTAAAGCGATATCTGGCCTGTGACATTGAACAGCGGGACCAAAGTTGGAGACCCGTGCCTAATGCGAAAATGCTGCATTTAGCCGTTTTCAAAGCACGTAAATAATAAATTGTCGCCTGTGTAATAAAGATATTTGGCTAAATAATATATATTCTTGTTGGTAAGGGACATATCTATATAACCGTGCCCTTTAAAGCGAGATCTGGCCTGTGACATTGAACAGCGGGACCAAAGTTAGAGCCCCGTGCCTGTCCGTAACGCAAAAATGCTCTAATTAGGCGTTTTCAAAGCACGTAAATCACAAATTGTCGCCTGTGTGATAAAGATATTTGGCTAAATAATATACATTCTTGTTTATAAGGGCCATATCTATACAATCGTACCCATTAAAGTGAGATCAGGCCTGTGACATTGAACAGCGGGACCGAAGTTGCAGCCCCATGCCTGTCCGTAATACAAAAATGCTCTAATTAGGCGTTTTCAAAGCACGTAAATCATAAATTGTCGCCTGTGTGATAATGATATATTTGGCTAAATAACATATATTCTTGTTGGTAAGGGACATATCTATACAACCGTGCCCTTTAAAGCGAGATCTGGCCTGCGACATTGAACAGCGGGACCAAAGTTGGAGGCCCGTGACTGTCCGTAACGCAAAAATGCTCTATTTAGGCGTTTTCAAAGCACGTAAATCACAAATTGTCGCCTGTGTGATAAAGATATTTGGCTAAATAATATACATTCTTGTTTGTAAGGGCCATATCTATACAATCGTACCCATTAAAGCGAGATCTGGCCTGTGAGATTGAACAGTGGGACCGAAGTTGCAGCCCCGTGCCTGTCCGTAATGCGAAAATGCTGCATTTGGCCCTTTTCATAGCACGTAAATCATAAATTGTTGCCTGTGTGATAAAGATATTTGGCTATATAATATATATTCTTGTTGGTAAGGGACATATCTATACAACCGTGCCCTTTAATGCGAGATCTGCCTGTGACATTGAACGCGGGAACAAAGTTGGAGCCCCCGTGCCTGTCCGTAAGGGCAAAATGCTCATTTAGAACGTTTTTCAAAGCACGTAAATCAATAAATTGCGCCTGTGTGATAAAGATTTTTGGCTAAATAAAAATATTTTTCCTTGTTTAAAAAGGGCCATATCTATACAATCGTACCCATTAAAGCGAGATCTGGCCTGTGAGATTGAACAGCGGGACCAAAGTTGCAGCCCCGTGCCTGTCCGTAATGCGAAAATGGTGCATTTAGCCGTTTTTAAAGCACGTGAAACAGAAATTGTCGCCTGTGTGATAATGATATTTTGTTAAAAAACACATATTCTTGTTTGTAAGGGCCATATCTATACAATCGTACCCATAAAAGCGAGATCTGGCCTGTGACATTGAACAGCGGGACCGAAGTTGCAGCCCCGTGCCTGTCCGTAATGCAGAAATGCTGTATTTAGGCGTTTTCAAAGCACGTAAATCATAAATTGTCGCCTGTGTGATAATGATATTTGGCTAAATAATATACACTCTTGTTGGTAAGGGACATATCTATACAACCGTGCCCTTTAAAGCGAGATCTTGTCTGCGACATTGAACAGCGGGACCGAAGTTGGAGCTCCGTGTCTGTCCGTAATGCGAAATTGCTCAATGTAGCCGTTTTCAAACCGCATATAAGCCCCTTTGTCGCCTGTATGATACAGATAGACTGCGTTTTAAGGTAAGATTATGTAGATATTTCCATTGCCTACGCGGTAAGGCATTTAACAGCGCTCTATCTTTGTTATACAGGCGACAATTACGGTAATATGCGATGTAGATACGGCTGAAACGGACAATTACGCACTGTGTACGGGCACGGGGCTTGGACGTCCGTTCAACTGGAGATGGCATGTGTCTGTTTTTAGGATCCGTTTACTTAGATATGTCCCTTACACCCCAGACTGTATGATGTAGGGTATGTTTAAGGTTTAATGCATTGCAAGAGAGCTATATTGGGCATTTTCGCAGTATTGTCGCACATACGGGGTCTAACTTTTGTCCCTTGGGTCCCGGGCAGAAGGCATACTGCGCTTTTAAGGGTGTAAGTGTGTAGATATGTCCTTTCCGTATACGAACGTGTATAATATGGCATCGTGCCACTATGATACCGTCGGCAATGAAGATTACATGCGCCGTGCAAGAGCTAAAAATGAGTATTTTGCCCGTGTGACGGCACATACGCTTTCGCAGTGTTGTACCCTTTTTCATGTTCACAAGTTATATATGGTATTTCATGTTACGGTTGTGTAAATAAGTCCCGTACCTACTCGCAAGTGTGTTGTACAGTATGCTATCATAGCGTTATAGTCGGCCGTGGAGAGAAAATGCATTGCTGAGAAGCGGCCAACTCTTGTCATGTTCACGTGTTATATATGTTCTTGTGTCTGTATTCAATGATCTATGTATTTATTAGATATATTTAATCGAAATGAGTTGTTTTTGACTAGAATGGAGTAGGCCCAGAATTAAATGAAGTGTCCCGTTTAGGAGTCCCCATATCAGTACGTTGATTTGTTTGTTTTCAGAAATTACAAGTCCTGTTCCGTATGTCGTAAGAGGTACCAACGGGTCACGACCCATATGCGTAATGTTCATGGCATTGAAGGTGCCGCGCTTGTCAGAGCACAGTATAATGAGAGTGCAAGAGCCCGTGAATGTGGTGAAAGATGGCATAATCTGGAAACGTTGAAGAAACGTTTCCCGACCAATTACTTGCACGTGGCTCAGTACTTGTTAAAGGAGGCATGCCAACCTGTGTACGAGCCGCAAATAGATCCCGAAACTGACCGTGTCTTTCGTGACGGGAGGGTAACCCACCTCACGGAGGACATGATGGCGCAGCGCATGCTAGCTGCACAGAGGCAGACAACCGTGCCCGCCGAGTCCGTTGTGCCTGCTCAGGATGCATTGCCCGTAGCACCTGCCGCCCAGTCTGCACCACTGCCCGAACTGCCCGTGTCCGATCATGATGATGATAATGATGATAATAATGATGCTGATGGTGGTAATGAAAATGCACCGAGTCCCGAAGCGGAGAAAGACAGTGGTGAACCCTTCTCACCACCCTCCGCTACTTCAGTAGACGGCCGTCTCCAGTTAAGAGTCCGCTAAGTCCGAGGCTTGCACGTGCAGTGAGCTACAGCACGCCGTTGCCTGTTCAATCACCCGCTTCATCCCACGTTAATGCCGGCGGTGCGGGACCGTCAGTCCCGCTCCGTCGGTCTCCTAGACAGCCTGTGGCCAGACAGCTCGATTCGAGCACTGAGTCTGTGATTGGTCCGAAGCGCCCCACGAAACGTGCACGTGTGATTAGCACTAGCGAAAGCAGCGATGCTGAAAGCGATGCCGAGTCCGTGAATGATTCAGCTGCACCACGTTCTCGTGCCCAATTCACGGCCGCTTACAAAAGGCTGAAAATGTTCCCAAGCAATGAGGAAAGAGACCGCCGCCTCATGCGCGAAAATGCAATCATTAAGTTGTATGTTGAGCGTGAGCTTGCCACTCGGCCGAAAGCCGTGATAGACTCTCGCCGAGACTCTGCTCTGAATAATGCCTGGATCGCCGTAAAAATTATAAAGTTCTGTGCGCCCGAGAAAGACGCAGACCAGTTTCACTGGAGTCATTTCACTGCCGAGAATATGAACGCGCTTGCCATTGCCTTAAAGAACAAGGTCCGGCTGTCTCCTCACAGCATTGCCAATTTCTAAAAGGTTGCCAAGTCTCTCGGGCGTCAAGGCAGGGAAGACAGTGGCAATGACTCCGACACGAAAACCCGACTGGAAGCCGCCGTCGGTCGCGTAGATAGACTAAGCAAGGCTGTGGCCAAAGAAATCAGTCGCGGCGCCATTAGCAAGCGCGCAGAGGAGGCATACGTGCCCATGTCTACCTACCACGAGAAATTCATGGCCGTGTTTGAGGCGTTCGAAAAGGCCAAGAGTCTGCGCAAACCCCTCTTTGAGAGTGCCAGAGCGGGCGGCTCCGGTCTGAAACCTCAGCAGCTGAAGATGGTGAACAATCTGTCCAACTTGTACAACATGTTGATCGGAAACCGGCCCGGTGTATTCGAAAATATGGAGCTTGACCGTTTCAAGAAGGGCAATGCCAATGCGAAACGAAGGAGCGACGGGTCCAAGTACTATTTTTTTGGCCACGGGTAACCACAAGACGGCCACCTGCTTTGTGGCGTACATTTACATAGTCGAGGAAATGTGGGACCTTCTCAGTACTTATATATTGTATATCCGGCCGCGACACTCTGCTGCCGCCTACAAGAACACGCTGTTTCTGAACAGCAACGGCAAAAAGATATACAACGCCACCAATGACCTGGCCGGCTACTTGCCCATGTTGAATCCTGATCTGAAAGGCTTCACCAACACCGAATACACAAAGCTGTTGACGACGCTGGGCACCCAATACCTGGACCGCGAAGAGCAAATGACAATTCACGCGATGCTGACGCACTCGGCGTCCACTGCGGAGCGTCACTATCTGCAGGGCTCCGAACAGGCCATTCCTCACAGAGCCGGGATTCCACGGATTAGCTCTCTACTTGACAAGTGTTGCGGTTCCTGGGTTTCAGATGTGCTGTCCGGCTCCCAGGTTCTGTCCGAGGGCATTCAGCAGGAAGGGCTCGAGAAGCTGGAGGAGTATAAGAGCAAGTTGTACACGGTTCCCTATTTACAGCCCGGTCCTCGTCAGTCGAACGCCGCCAGTACAGCCGGCAGCAGCTGTAGTACCACCACCACCAGCGAGATTCAGCCTGTTTCCGGTCGCACAAGCCCGACGAACAGCGTGGGAAGCCGCAAAAGTGTCGGCATTAGCAATAGCAGCAATGCCATCACCAGTAGTAGCAGCAGCAGCAGCTCCGTCGTGCAACGGCCTATGACCGACACCGACAAGATGAAGAGACTGGTAGATCTGATCGGCGTTGAAGCCCACGGTGAGTTGCCAAAGGCCGACGACTTCAGGCGTGTGATTCGCGAAAATCCAGCGCTGAGGGTTCCCGATGACCCCAAACGTATAAAATCCTTGAACGGCTTCGCGTACGAGAAACTCAAAATGCTGAGAGCTCGAGACATTGCTCACTCGTTGAGGACTCTGGGCCAAGACAATCTCGAAGACAGGGTAGACGCCGCTCTCATGGAAGCCGGCTGGAAGAGCAAGAAACAGTTCCAGGCGTACATGACTGTCTGTTAGAAGGAGCTACCTAAACGCCTTGCCGAATCGCGGTCCGAGTTCGTGACAAGGGCGTCCGAGGAGGAAGCCCGTTTGAATGATAGCATTGATGAGCAAAACTGGCCTTATTTGCTGGTGCGTTCTGCGGGCGATAAAGGGCGTGGCGTGTACGCTTCCAAAGATATACCCGCCGGTACGATGGTCTGCGATTACCACGGCGAGGTGTGCAATGCCGAAGTCGGTAAACATCGGTACGAGATCGAATACGCGGATAGGGCAGATAATGTGTATATGTATTGCTTCAAGTTCGAGGGAAGGACGTATTACGTCGAGGCTGTGAAGCATTGTCCGTGCCACAGCGATAGAAAGCAGATCAAGGGCCGTCTGGTGAACCATAGCAAGACCAAGCCCGAACTTGACTGTCCGCCCCGCTAGGATCGGTGGTCACATCCGCCTGCTCATGATAGCGAAACACAACATATCGAAGGCAGATGCCCTTTCGTTTGATTACAATTGTCACGGCGACAAGCAGTCTGACCAAGAAGAATGGATGGCAGCTTAATGATCATAAGACAGTAACTCCGAGAGTTTGTGTTTATCATCCGCGATTCAGTCCAACTGGAAGCAAGAGGGCGTGCTTACGAGGCTTCTCTACAGTATGCAGGCAGACGCAAGTCCGCCCTATGTGCCGGCGAGTGTGCCTTAAAAGCTCCCTTAAGCCTCCATGCAGACAGCAAGTCCGCGAGTTTGTGCGTGTGTGCTAGTGTTTATCATGCGCGATTCTGTCAAACTGGAAGCAAGAGGGCAGGCTTACGAGGCTTCTCTACAGTATGCAGGCAGACGCAAGTCCACCCTGTGTGCCGGCGAGTGTGCCTTAAAAGCTCCCTTTAGCCTCCAGGCAGACAGCAAGTCCGCGAGTTTGTGCGTGTGCGCGAGTGTTTATCATCCGCGATTCGGTCCAACTGGAAGCAAGTGGGCAGGCTTACGAGGCTTCTCTATAGTATGCAGGCAGACGCAAGTCCATCCTGTGTGCCGGCGAGTGTGCCTTAAAAACTCCCTTTAGCCTCCAGGGAGACAGTTACTGTGCGCGTTTGTGCGTGTGCGCGACTGTGTATCATCCGCGATTCGGTTGAACTGGAAGCAAGAGGGCAGGCTTACGAGGCTTCTCTACAGTAAGCAGGCAGACGCAAGTCCACCCTGTGTGCAGGCGAGTGTGCCTTAAAAGCTCCCTTTAGCCTCCAGGGAGACAGTAACTCTGCGAGTTTGTGCGTGTGCGCGAGTGTTTATCATCCGCGATTCGGTCCAACTGGAAGCAAGAGGGCAGGCTTACGAGGCTTCTCTACAGTATGCAGGCAGACGCAAGTCCGCTCTGTGTGCCGGCGAGTGTGCCTTAAAAGCTCCCTTTAGCCTCCAGGTAGACTGTAACTGTGCGAGTTTGTGCGTGTGCACGAGTGTTTATTATCCGCGATTCGGTCCAACTGGAAGCAAGAGGGCAGGCTTACGAGGCTTCTCTATAGTATGCAGGCAGACGCAAGTCCGCCCTGTGTGCCAGCGAGTGTGCCTTAATAGCTCCCTTAAGCATCTAGTCAGACAACAACTTCCCGACTTGGTGCGTGAGTGTGTGTGTGTGTGTGGTGGGGGGTCTAACTTAATGCAATAGGCAATGCTTACGAGGCTGATCTACAGTACACAGGTAGACGCTAGTCCGCCTGTGTGCCAACGGGTCTGCCATAAAAGCTGCCTCCAGCATGTAGGGAGACACTATCGTGAGAGAGTGGTCTACAACTGGGGCGGCCTCCACGTGGCGTAGACTGGAAACGGCACTCTTAATTGGGAGACTTCTCTTTTAAGAGTGACGGCTGACAGCCCCATTGCGTGTAAACGTGTACTTTGCTAAAACAAGAAGAGAGTCAATCTGCAAAGCATACGGTGAAATACCATATATGTCATTTTGCGGACACAGTATTTAGCTTGACCTTGTATTGTTAACACTTTATCAACACTGATAAATGTAATGTTTTATTAACACTCACGTTTAAGAATATGTATAAATAGATATGTATATGTTAGAAATATGGAGCGAGTCAATCTTTACAGCATACGGCAAATGACCTTGTTTGTCACTTCGCGGACGGATTCCTTAGATTGTTTTATATGTTAAACACTGTATTAACACTGATAAATGTTAAGTTTAATTAATACCCACTTTTAGATATATACAAGAAAAATATGATAGAAAACTCTACCTGAAAAGCATACGGTGAAATACCATGTCTGTCACTTTGCGGACGGATGTTTTAGATTGTCTTTGTATTCTAGTCACTAAATTCAGAGAAATCTACTAAAAATCTGAAAAAAAAAATTTAGTGGAATATCTGTTAGGCTAAAGCTCGAATAACCTTGGCTAAACGTTAGTAAAATGTTAGACTAAAGCTCGAATAACCTTGGCTAAACGTTAGTAAAATGCTAGGCTAAAGCTCGAATAACCTTGGCTAAACGTTAGTAAAATGTTAGGCTAAAGCTCAGAACAGTGCAGTCAAGTACAGAACAGTGAAGTCAAGTACAAAGCAAGGCAATACAGATCAGTGAAGTCAAGTACAAAGCAAGGCAATACATATCAGTGAAGTCAAGTACAAAGCAAGGCAGTACAGAACAGCGCAGTCATGTACAGACTAAGGCAATACAGAACGCTGATGAATACTTTAACTGAAACATTTTCAAAGTACCAAAATCGACTACTTTTTCAATATGGGTATCAATGAAGATGTTTAAATAAAATATCTATTGTGGCTATCTTTCAGGAGGTTTTTGAAAAGAGCTTAAAAGTAAAAAATATTCAAAGCATGAATATTTTCGAAGTACCAAAATCGACTACTTTTTCAATATGGGTATCAATGAAGATGTTTAAATATGTTATTTAAATGTGGCTATTTTTCAGGAGGTCTTTGTAAAAAGCTTAAAAGTATTAAAACTATGGATATTTTCAAAGTACCAAAATCGACTACTTTTTCAATATGGGTATCACAGAAGATGTTTAAATAAAATAAAATGTGGGTATCTTTCAGGAGCAGGAGGTCTTTTTAAAAGAGTGTTCCAAAAAGAAGCAAATTTGTTCGGCGGGCCATCACTGCACGACTGCAACAGGGGACTGATCGATAAGTATCGAGCATCAGTCGCCCAAGCCATGCTAGGCTTACGTCACCATTGCCTCTTCTGCGAAACACAGCAGAAAATGTTCAATGTAGGATTTCTTAAATGTGGATATCAATGAGGTTTAAAAAAACAGAAATATTCAAAGTACATAAATGAACATTTTTTTAAATGACGGTATCAATGAAGGTTTAAAAACACTAAAAATATTCAAAGTACAGAAATTAAGCTATTTTTAAATGTGGTTATCAATGAACAAGTGTGGGTATCATCATACAGCTATTTCTCAACGTGGGTATCGATGACAGCCTGTAAACACTAAAACGGTTCTGGAGTGGTCATGTGTATGCGCAGCGACATGGTTCTGGTACCGTTGGAAAGGCACTCATCAATTCATACTGTGCATAAGATCCAGCTATTTGGTGTTTTTATCTCATATATACCTTTCAAAACTTTGTATAAAATTTTAAACTAAACGGCCATTGTGGGCATTTTGAAATGCCATTTGGGGCATTTTGAAATGACATATAAGGCATTTCATAAATAAAGACAAGCTGAACAAAAAGTTGACACTGTGCCGACTTTGCAAATCCTCTATTCTCGCAAACTTTAAGGCTTGTAGAAAAATACTTTTTTACTTTTTTTATCTGTTTTTGGGTGTGAATGACAATTCTAGAGAGAAGAAATCGAAGAATTAAATTGTTCCCGCCGACGGAAATATGACGGATTTCCGAAAAATGACATACAGGTGACTTTGCCGAATATCGTCCTTGACCGAAAACTACTCATCTGATTTTACTGATTTTGCAATGCGTGTTTGCATAAGTGTCTTACCAGTAAAATTTTATTTATCTAACTTGAAAACTTCGTCCGTTATTAGTTTATTACCTTTCAAAATGTTGAAAGGCGGGCGAAAATCGTAAAATTCGCGGCCCCGCCATTGAATCCGCCGAATTTCCGCCTATAAAATTTTATAATGTCCTATATTGCTATACAGGATTATGTAGGTATTGAAAAATGCTACATTTTGATAGTTAATATAACTGAAGTATTTCGTCCGTAATTTAAGAAAAACGGAGAAAAAAGATGAAAATATCGTAAAACTAGGGTAGGGGTAGCGAAAAATTAAAACTCCTGTTTAAAATGAGCAGACCAGCAATTAATTCTACAGTTTTCCTACAGGACATCAAATGTCGCACATGTTGGTATATATTTTTTACCTGTTGATTCACCAGTTTGGCTACAATAGCAGAAAAATATCGCGAAAATTGGTAAAATTACGAAAATCCGAAAATTTCAGCTTCTTTTCGTGCGTTAAACCTCTACTGCCGCCCCGCCCGTATGATGGTGATATCATACTATATAATACATATTCGTTTACCTGCGGGACAATGCTACAAAATGATACCCTAAAAAGGGGCATATTCGTGGTGTACGTTAACACAGGGACAAAAGTTCGAGACCCGTGCCCACCTGAAGTGTGAAAATGGCCGTCCTAGCCTTATTTACAGCGCGTTTTAGCTTTACTGCCGGCCGCATGCTGGCCATATCATACTGTAAAATATATATTTGTTTACTTAAAAGACCTACCTACAAAATGATACCCTAAAAAGATGCGTATGCATGGTCTGCGTTAACACAGGGACAAAAGTTCGTGACCCGTGCCTGCCCGAAGTACGAAAATGGCCGTTTTAACATTATTTACAGCGCGTTTTAGCTTTACTGCCGGCCGCATGCTGGTAATATCATAATGTTTAATATATATTTGTTTACTTAAAGGACCTACCTACAAAATGATGCCATATACAGCGGCGCATGCATGGAGTGCGTTAACACAGGAACCAAAGTTCGAGACCCGTGCCTGCCCGAAGTACGAAAATGGCCGTTTTAGCCTTATTTATAGCGCGTTTCAGATTTACTGCCGGACGCATTCCGGTCATATCACAATGTATAATATATATTTGATTACTTAAAGGACCTACCTACAAAATGATGCCATATATAGCGGCGCATGCATGGTGTGCGTTAACACAGGGTCAATAGATCGAGACCGGTGTCTGCCCAAAGCACTTACACAACGTTTCAGACAAGCTGTAGCGGCTGCTCCTTCCGTCACTCGGGCGTAATATATGCCGAAACACGGGGCTTGACGAGACATTTTCAACGGTACCAAAACCAGCTTGCCCCGACGTCTCATTCGCGAGTAATGGCCATTTAACTAATTTCCTTATGAAGGCATCATCAAACAGTAATTTCTCAAAGTGGGTAGCAAAATCTAGGTGCTGTAGTATGTTGCTAGCCCGTGGCGACTGATTATGTGCCCTTAGAGAAAGGTTATCGCAGGTTTCAGACACGCTGTAGCGGCTGCTCGTTCCGTCAATGGGGCATATTATAACACGGGGCTCGACCAAACGTTTCCAACGGTACCCGAACCAGCTTGCTCCGACGTCTCGTTCCTGAGTTATGACCATTTATGTGTAACCTTTGTGATACACGACAGCAAAGGTCTAAGGGACGCAACTGCTACAACTCCTTGCAAATCATTTAAACGACTCCAGAGCGGCCGTCCAATCACCCAGGCAAATGGGACCGGTACCGTTTGGAAAGGGCATTGATAGACCTATCCAGCGGTACTAAGTCCCGCTCGATACGACACCTCGTTAACGCGCAGTGATGATTTATACGTCGTTCAACTGCTAAAATTCCTGAAAATAATCACTAAGTACGGAAATGCACCCTTTTCTTTATGTGGGTATAATTGACACATACTCCAGTTTCTTAATGTGGGTATAATCCGCCATGAAAATACTTTCCTTATGTGGGTATCATCATACAGCTATTTCTCAACGTGGATATCGATGGGAGCCTGTAAACACTAAAACGCTTCTGGAGCGGTCATGTGTATGCGCAGCGACATGGTTCTGGTACCGTTGGAAAGGCACTCATCATCAATTCATACTGTGCATAAGATCCAGCTATTTTGTGTTTTTATCCCATATATACCTTTCAAAACTTTGTATAAAATTTTAAACTAAACGTCCATTGTGGGCATTTTGAAATGCCATTTGGGGCATTTTGAAATGACAAATATGGCATTTCATAAATAAAGACAAGCTGTTGAGCTTGACTCTAGTCTGGCTTTGTGAAGAGACATGAGAGGTGTAGCATAAGTGGGAGCCCGCCCATGTGTGAGGCGACAGTGAAATACCACTACTTTTATCGTTTCTTTACTTATTCAGTGAGGCGGGGACCGGAGCGCAAGCTCCCAGGTTCTGGCGCTAAGCGGGCGCCCTCTGTCGGCGCCCGTGACCCGCTCTGAAGACCTGTCAGGCGGGGAGTTTGACTGGGCGGTACATCTGTCAAACGGTAACGCAGGTGTCCTAAGGTGGGCTCACGAGGGGCTTCTTACCTATTACCTGAATTCCTAATAAAAATAAATGAACACAAATATTGTCCATTTTTTAAAGTAGACTTCCAGCATAAATGACGTTGTTCATGTTAAAATATTAAGGTAACGTAAATACACATGTGATAGCTTAAAGTGGCAAGTTTATACCGCACATGATTTGTTTTGTTTTGTTGGGTTTAACGTCGCACCAGCACAACTAAACTGAAACGTTAGCTGGAATGGAAAAGCTCCAAAGAAAATGAAAGTTAACAAAATAACAATACTCAAAACTAAACATGATTAAACTCCTATCTAATCAATAAATCAATACAATGACACGTTATTACGTGCGCACGTAATGTTATAAAAACATCTGCGCACGTGATAGCTTACTAAGTGCGCAAGCATTAGCTATTAAGTGCACACGTATTAGTTAAAACAACACCTATGCATCCTCTATGCCACCGCTTACTCGCCCGGTGACAGCCTGACTGTCGTGTGCGCATTTATTAGCTATTATGCGCGCACGTATCTCCTAATACGTGCACAGATGTGTTTTATATTAATTTATGTGCACGTACTTATACGTGTGCAGATGTTTTTTATGTACTAATACGTGCGCGCATATTAGGTAGTACGTGCACAGGAATTGTACAAACATATTATGTCTACTCTGTGCCACTGCACTGTGCTGCCGTACAAAATATATATCAATACATGCATTTGTAAACATACATGTAGAATAATGTTGACTTTTTTTAATCCTCCTCTAAAATCAATACTTTAATACTTTCCATTGGTATTTCGCAAATATTCACACGCAAATACGTTTGTAGCAAATTAACACTTTTAGTAGTAAAACTTTTGTGCTACATTTACAAGGCGTGTCAGTAAATAATGTAATCGATACAGGACAATTTATTTATATGGCTATTGAACAAGTATAGAATTTACCAAGATTTGAAACTGATACCATTCGGACTGAAACAATGTCTTAAAATATCTTTTTTATAAATTCGTTTGGGTATACGTTTTATATAATTCAATCGTGGTTTGATTTGACAAATTTCAGAATCTGCACATTACGTAGTATTACACTAACATTTTACAAATTCAAAAGATGACACTGTATAAAAAAAAAATCACGCTCAAATATGTCAAATATACGTCAGATTCACCATTTTAGGTATACTTGACAACTTTTTCTGGAGAGGGCAAGCCCCCGGAACCCCATAAACTCGGAATACCCACCATCCACCCCCTCGCTTTAAACCCCGCGTTCTATTATATCACGGTGGGGAAACCACGTGACTAACTTGGGTAACGTGCACGCAAAAGTGCTAAAAATAGGCCCGCTTCAGGTATGTTTTTTCACTATAACATTTTGGATCCGCCATTGTTTTAAACGAGATTACGTGCATAAACCCCGCAATAAAAAGCTCTTTCATCGGATATATGTAACTTGATGAAACTCTCTCCCGTTTTTACGTAATCCTTGCCCAACCGATTCGAAAGATGCAAAATATTTTGGTAACGAACACGTCTGTTCACAAGTTACGCACCTAGCACAGATTCTGCAGAGAATTTCCGCTGGAATTTAAGTTTAAAATAAAGCTTGTCATTGTCCAAAGTCCTGTACCAAATAATTAACATGACTATTCAGGAATATTAAAGATATCGTAAGACAAAGGGTGCGGTAACGTACACGTTGCGGTTTTTCAGGAGGTGACGTACACGTCATTTTTCCCCAGAGGGTAACGTACACGTCAAAGACTATTTATCATGCATGTAGACCATCTTTGTCTTTAAATGACTGAAATGTTAACATTTTGACATTGTTAAAAAAGATGTAAATGCTGGAATATGCTGTTTTCTTTCGGTATGTTAGTATATTACAGAAATGCTACAGTGAAAATGTGTAGCGTCGGTCCTCATCCTAGCTTGGAAATAATTACACGTTTACAGCTCTTGTATATCTATACATAAATAGGTAAGATGATAAAATTTTGAAATTATTGCTCTAAATCCATCATATGCGCAACTGACCATGTATCTTTGAGTGAAAAAGTTGACAGTTGCTTACGGGTGATGGAAGCCTAGTACTTGTTCTTTCCAGTAACGATAGTTAGTTTACTTGTCCGCACCATAATTATGATTCTGACTTTTGAAAGAGACAAACAAAAAGAAGTATTAAATACGCATATAGGTATAATTGTTGCACCGAGAGTAACAGCAGTAAAACTATTATCTATTTATAGCACGGAGAATGAATATATTTGCCAGGAGTGCGAAATGTCTTTTCGGAGAAAAAGTAATTTAAAGGCGCACGAGAAGAGACATAGTGGAGCGTGAACCTACCACTGTTGTGGGAAAAACTTTTTTTGGACGACCCATTTCCTAGAAATAACAACAGAAAAAAACGTGTTACTTTTCTTTTTGACATGTTTATATTTTGTATATCATTGATTTTACTTGGATTCCATACAAGTTTCTTATACATACAGGGAGGTAATTAAAAATGGAGTCAGTAAGAGTTATGATTCCCTACCACTGCACTATCTTTCACTGACCTGTATTAATGTACAAAGTATCAAATCAACCCTTCATAGTTTTTGGCTTGGGCTTCAGTCAAGCTTCTTGCTTTTCCTTTTCATGCATAAAGGGAGGTGATTCAAAAATGGGGTCAGCTAAAGTAATGGTTCTTTGACACTGCACTTTGCTTCACTGATCTCTATCAATGTATCAAGTATCAAGACAATCCTTTATATGGTTTTGACATGGCCCCAGACAAGTTTTTTCCATAGATAAAGGGGGGTTATTCAAAAATAAGATCAGTTAGAGTTATGGTTCTTTGACACTGTACTTCCTTTCATTGGACCTCTATTATATGCAAAGTTCAAGTCAATCCTTTATATAATTTCGACTTGGGCTTCAGACAAGCTTTCTATATAACGACAAGGGGAGGTAATTTAAAAATGTGACCATTACACTGCGCTTCCTCTGTCAATGTGTAAAGTATCTTCAAATTCTTCAAATAGTTTTTGACTTGGGCTCTGGACAAGTCTTTTTTATAAGGATAAGGGAGATAATTGAAAAATGGGACCACCTAGAGTTATGGTTCTTTGATACTGCACATCCTCTCACTGTGTTCGATCATTGTATGAAGTAACAAATTAGCACCTTTATTATTTCTTGAGTTATGCTCCGGACAAGAAGCGTGACGGACGCCAGCCGGTCGCCAACGGACAGAAAGACGGACGACGGAAAAGTGATCCCTATATGTCGCAGCTACTTTGTAGTAGGCGACACAAAAAACTGTCTAAGTCAACTGTACTTGGTTAAAAAAAAAATCAACTTTTTTGCGACATTTTCTAACTTTTTTTGCGATCCAATATAGCTTATTTAGTAAAATAGTTAATTGTAATCTCGTTAATGCTTATATAAGGTATTTGATTTTGTGAATGAACAGCCTAAACATAACCGAGGCTGTTACTTTAAAGCTTTGGATGTAACTGATGCATTTATAGATCTATATTATCAGAATATGTCAGCATTTATAATTTAATCAACCATGGAATGACTATGTCCTCCGATATGCAAAATTTAGGTCATTACTGATATGTTGTTTCAGTAAGGAGGTCTAAATGAATAACTAGCTGACCAACAAACTGTCACTAACCCACATAAAGAATAACATTACTCCCGCACGATAATTTAAACGACAACGTGTTTATATTATTGGCTGATTGTTATGGTCCCATGCATGATAAAACTCAAACAGTTTGTCAATGATTCAAATAAGGTGCATGCTGTCATATTAAACAAAAAGATTTTCTGTATTGTAACGTTTTAATAAAGAAAAATCATGGTTATCAAGCATGCTATCGTTCCAGTTATCGTTCAGAATTTACACTAATTTCAGCATCTTTTTAACAATATAAAAAATGTTTACAGTTCAACGGTCATCAAGAAGATTTGAACATATGGATTTGATTAAACCCTGCTGACAGACGGACATGGTTTATTCCCAGAAACCTAATTAACTTTTGATAGTTGGAGAAAAAAAAGTTGACATTTAAAATGGCATCTGCTAACAATGTCTACTTGTCAAAATAACATACACGATCAGACCATAAAATTCCAAATCTATTCATTTTCACTGTAGCATTTTGTATATACTAACCTACCGAAAGAAAAACAAACCTGTTCCCAGCATCTGCATCTTTTTTTTAACAATATCAAAATGTTTACAGTTCAGTAATTTAAAGACAAAGATGTTCTACATGCATGATAAATAGTTTTTGACGTGTACGTTACCCTCTGGGAAAAATGACGTGTACGTCACCTCCTGAAAAACCGCAACGTGTACGTTACCGCACCCTTTGTCTTACGATATCTTTTAATATTCCTGAATAGTCATGTAAATATTTGGTACAGGACTTTGGACAATGACAAGCTTTATTTTAAACCTAATTTCCAGCGAAAATTCTCTGCAGAATATGTGCTAGGTGCGTAACTTGTGAACAGACGTGTTCGTTACCAAAATATTTTGCATCTTTCGAATCGGTTGGGCAAGGATTACGTAAAAACGGGAGGGAGTTTCATCAAGTTACATATATCCGATGAAAGAGCTTTTTATTGCGGGGTTTATGCACGTTATCTCGTTTAAAACAATGGCGGATCAAAAAAGTTATAGTGAAAAAACATACCTGAAGCGGGACTATTTTTAGCACTTTTGCGTGCACGTTATCCGATTTAGTCACGTGGTTTCCCCACCGTGTATATATACTGCTTGAACTTTTGAGTGGAAGAAATGTGACCGTTTGTAAGTGACAGTTGATTTATTTGTATTAATCATGACCTTTTTGCTGTGTTTTTGTTTAGTATAGGTATCGACTTGAAATGAATGGAGTAAATATAAGGAATCTTTTGGAGTATACATACATATAAAGAAATCCTATAATGTGTTTTAGTAAAAACACCTGTGCCCGATACCTGTGTGCAACGGAATTTAGAGCACGGCTAACCGTGGCAATATCAGAATTTAGTAAACACAAAACTTCAAAGGAAAATTTCGCAGTCATGTGATAAGATATCAAAGTTCAGTTGCGTACCCAATGTATATAAACCTGCTAGCACAACTTTTTTGCTTACCGTGTCGTGGAGGTGTTCTCTCTTCTGGTGTGGTTGTGTTTTGCTATCATATGTTAAAAAGAAAATGAAAAATGGAAGCAATGCCAAGAGTAGTGGCACAAAATAGGATACTACCCGAGTGATTGATTCTCATTCAGTGGCAGTTAATATATTTGATTTTCTCAGTTAAAGTGTCATTTTCATGTTTTATGTAAGCCAGATCCTGTTCTCATTTCATTGTGGACCTATACCTGCCATTTTGGTATCATTTTCAAGGAGATATTTTGCATTTAAAGAAATTTAATAACTCATACCCACATTTTAGCTGTCAGTTTAGAAAATGTTCCCCGAGATCAGTGTTGATCTGTGAGACAAAACTATCTCTCTTAGAAGATATGTGATCCATACTTTTCGTTTAATGGTTAATAGGTCATTTGTGAGCATAAGGCTAGTAATTCTTTTATAAAATGGGTATAGCTATGTGTGACAGCTCTCAGCAGATTGTTTATTTTATACAGAACGTACAAAAAAATTATTTACTACTGTCCTACCTTATCGATACTACGTAGGCGTGCCTTACAAATTTATGGACAGCTTTTCATATGGTAGAACTAGTACATATTAACAGGATATTGAAACTTTACCTCATGGATTTTCGTTTTATCTGCTATTTTGCTTTGATATTTAAAGATTTGTTCTAGTACACGTAAATAAGATCAAAGACTTTCAACATGTTCAAGGAGAGGTTTCCTCTGTGTGTGTGTGTGTGTGTGTGTGTGTGTGTGTGTGTGTGTGTGTGTGTTTAAGTTCTAGTGAGATGGTAAAATGATTTAACGTAATTAAGGGTTATATTTAAATATATGCTCAAGTTCTTCTAATGCAGTTTTCGCTTTCCCTGTATATCTTGTCTTTCGAAGGTCATCTCATGTGTTCCTTGAAAATCTGATTACATGCAAACTTTCACCAAACTTTTCAAGTTAAAAAGATATATATTTGTGTAAAATATTTATAACACTTTTCCTGAGAGGTTATCTCTTGATTTTGAAAACGTATGTGAAGTTTGAAAGCATCTGGTCCTGTAGCTCCTGAGAAATCTGCTTAAATGCAAAATTCCGAACCAAATTTCCTTAGTTTAAAGAAACATACTTGTGTCAAAATAAAAGCTAGAGTTATGGAACCTGTCATGTCAGTTAATCTCATAGTGCCAAAGACATGTGTGAAGTCTCTTAGTATTTGTGGGTTTTCTTAAGAATCCTGCTTACATGAAAAACTTTTGTGAGGCGGATGTGGACGGCGACAAAAGCGTTTATTTAAAAAAATTTAAGCAGTCGAGCTAATAAAAAATCTCAACGCTATGAATTATGGTACATACATATACACATGTACTGTAAGTAGTCGAGGAATCAAAATAAAATTATATGATTTTTGTTTATACTGGTGTGAAATCCAACAACAAATGGGAAATATGTTACTTAAATTCTTCATTTTTACTTCCTTTTTACCTTTGTCACGAACCACGTTATTTTTTCAGTTTACGTGTTCAGTTCTCGCTAGTATAGAACGATACATCTGGGTTGAGCGGTCGACGTGTTACCAAGTAAACTAAAGCTTCAAAATGACTTTGAAGCAAAAAGGCGTTTGCAAATATGCACCTGTAGTTAACATCAAACTCAGAAGAGAATGTTTTAATGTAAGAACTTAAAATAATAATTTTATTTAACAGAAGACTTTTAAATTAGTCAACAAGAAGGACTTACAACAAGAGTGAAAAACTGGAATCCGGTGTAAAAACATTACTATTTTAATCAACTTACGAGGAAACAAACGCAACATTAACAAAATAACACTGCATGAAGTAAAATGAAAACATTAAAATCAATACATTTGTAAAATTGTCTAACTGTCAGTCGAAAATTATCACAGATAGTTTGCATTATATTCAGTTCCAATAAAAAGGAATGAGAGCTGTTTTCTGCCAAGCAATGTGGACGGAATCTATTCAACCTGAATCTATGGATGGAATCTCATCAACACGAAATCTGTGTCTAATTTCACCCTACTTGCACCGTAGATACAGGATCCTGATAATAACTGCGGCATCCCGATTGTCATGTATGAAAAGGTGACGTTCAAGAAAGGTGACTTACAAGAAAGGTGACGTCTACTGAATAAGCTGATCGATTCGCAAGTCGAAATAGTGACTGTTGGATTTACAAAGATAAGTTCTTGTCTGTAACAAGATGTCAAATTTGACAAGAAAACTTTATGATGACGTGACATACGTTATAAGCTTTTTCTACAGTTGATATTCTTGTGCAGAATTTTAAGCCGAACTATGGCAATATGTAGATACTTGCGATACATATCCATTTATCACAGATAATTATTTACTACCGAACAGTTTAAAAAGGGATTTCAGTTAGCGTATGCAGATTCGATCTTTGACACTTTCTTGTGATTATTATTACATAATATTATAAAGTTTCGAAACATTCATCAAGCGCCAAGACTTAATATATGTAGTTGTAGATTTCACACTTTGCTGATTTTGACCCGTACTAACGACATTTCATACAATCTGATTGTTTCCCTGTTGATGCAAACCAGCAGGTAGTGGCGGTAGTGGTTGTTGTTGTTGTTGTCCATACAGAGTCTGATAAGCAGGTGGCGGGGCAGGTGGGGCTGTGGGGTTGTGTGTAACGGTGGTTGTGTACTGCGGGTAATATCCTTGACTTTGTGGATACGCTGCCATATGAGATACCGTTGAAGCTGAAAATTAGGAATTAGAATCTGTTTCAAAACCGTAATCGTAATGATTTATGGGTTCGTAATCAATTTATATGAACAAAAATAGCGGTACTCGGAATAATAAATCAAAACGAAATGGATGAAATGATAACAACATCCTCCATCTTAAATAAATATACTTGCATTTGAATTATCAAATAGCAACGAAATGACCTCTCTGCCTAAATGCACAATTTATAACAAAATATGACCCTAATTTATAACGATTTAGTACTTGGTCTCGCTTTAGTGATGTTATGCCCGTATTGACAAGCTGTTGAAAGTCCTTTCATTTATGCTTAAGATATCGATCAATATAACCTTGGAGGAAACTTTGATTTAACGCTATATTTGGGAGACAAATAAGATTGTAAAGTGATACGGCGGAAAATCAGGTAAACTATCTTACATTGAATTTTGCAGACAACAACTATCAGATCAACTTCGAATAACAGTGTGATACTTACTATAGACTGGGGGTTGAACCTGTCCCTGTCCCTGGCTTGGCTGTATAACCCGGCCCGTCTTTCCCTTTTTCTTGACGAGAGCGCAGACGACACACACAGCCAGACTGATGAGCAGTATGCCTCCTATCACACCCCCAGCAATGGCCCAGCCCAACCAGACTTCGTTGGAACAACATGTCTCGTACGGCCAGGAGTCACAGCACCCATTCTCACAAGAATGGTAAGTGCCCGCATAGTTATAGTTCGTGCAATACTCGGCTTGTGAGATTCCTAGAACAGTTCATAAAACTTGCTACAGTAGATAATTTTCTAAGAGGGATAGGACAATGTTTAACTTAATTATTGTTATATTGTTATTCATTACATGACCGCCGGTCCAAATGACCGGTATATATTCAACTAGTAAAAAAAAATAAAACTAGATCTATGAAACTTCATTTCTGACGTCAAGCAATAAAACACTTATTGAATGGCGTGCCGGTCAATAGTTAAAACTATAGGCACTGCTTCCTTCGGACATCGGGCAATAGTTGTGACTACTGAACGGCAAGAAATTCAGACAGTGTACTAGTATATCGTGTCAATGTAAATGCCTACGGAACTTATATGCTGTTACTCAGAATACCAGAATACTGCTATCACATTTTACACGACTCCTTATGTCAATTGCGGGTCCATAGTTTGTGCCATAGACCGGTCAACAGGTTTGTTGAGCTTTGACTATTGATCGGTAAGGCATTCCATAAATGTATACCCATAATAAAGTCATAAAAGAAAATTTATATGAACGTTTTCAATTACGTGGTGTTATTTTAGTCTAAAACTAGTCAATCTATTTTCTACGAAAAAGAAATAACAAAGGCATAAGATTTAAAAGGTACGTACCAATCTGTATTACTCCAAACACAAAACTCAGAAAAAAGTTTTTCATTTTAGTATATATCAATAAAACATATTAAACTTCATTTTTTGAAAGCATGCCAATTCGTGACGCATAAACATGTACGATGATATTTTAAGATGAATGCTCGACACTGGTTTATAACACTGTCGTTAATACGGGTATAGGTAAAACTAACAAAAAACCAATAGAATACCATAATAGAATTAAGATACTGGTATTACAAAAGATTACTGCGGATTAGTCAAGGTTTCTTTTGATTAGAATTTCAATTAAATTTATACAAATATTTTTCTTCATAGATCGGCTATGCTTTGTTCCTTTAACTTCCTGATACACGATATGTAGGACTTTGCAGCGTCCGAGTTATATGCCCTCACAACTCAGAGACAAGGGGATACGCAGGTTTATAAAGAATTGTGCGAAAGAATGAAACATATAAAATGGTATATACAAATTGTAGAATATTTGAACATTCAGTAAGACTGTTTATTTACACTACGCACTAGTGCGTGCATATTCGTCCACCGTTTAAAACCAAATTTTGCCATTTCTATTCATACTATACTGCCAAGTAGATAAAAACAGTAGAGATCAAAATAAGTATTAGCCAGTATGAAAATAAAATCTTAATAATTTTGAACAAGAGGGTCATGGTGACTCCGAATCCGCGCTCATCTGAGTAATATGAGCCACATGTTTCAAATGACAAACTGATGCTAAAATATTAGAAAGTAGGTCAGTAGGTCACATTCATGGTCACTGAAAGGCAGTTTTAAGATTGGTGTGCAAAACTGTACATGTCATCCGAATTTCAAGGCCATATCTTAAAAAACAATAAAGTAGGTCAGTAGGTCAAGGTCACAGTCAAGTGATCCCTAATTGCTTGGATCATCAGGTAATTATAATTAAACAGTCTAGGAAATATGACCTGATAATTTTTGAAGTATTTTTTCATATGTAACTCATAATTATAACAAGTGACCCCCAGGGCGGGGCCTCTTTTCACCCCGGGGCATAATTTAAAAAAAAATTTGTTAAGAGATCCACCAGGCAATGTTACACACGAAACATCAAATGCCTAGGCCTTGAACTTTCAGACAAGAAGATCTTTAACTTTTTTTCCTATACAAGTCTATGTTAAACTTGGTACCCCCTGGGCAGGGCCTCTTTTCACCCTAGGGACATAATTTGAACAATTTGGTAGAGAAACACTAGGAAAGGCAACATACTTAATATCAAAAGCCTAGGCCTTGCAGTTTCAGGCAAGAAGATTTTAAAAGTTTTTTTTCCTATATAAGTCTATGTAAAATATGAGACCCCGGGGCAGGGCCTCTTTTCACCCCAGGGGCATAATTTGAACAATTTTGGTAGAGGACCACCAGGCAATGCTACACATAAAATATCAAAGGCCTAGGTTTTAGACAAGAAGATTTTTGAAGTTATTTACTATACAAGTCTATGTAAAACTTGTGACCCCCGGGGCGGGGCCTCTTTTCACCCCAGGGGCACAATTTGAACAGTCTTGGTAGTGGACCATAATTAAGAGGATTTCACTTGCTAAATATCAAGGCTCTATGCCTTGTGGTTTTGGACAAGAAATAACGAAGTTTTAATACCCACCGATGCGAAAAGTGATTAAGGTTTCGAAGAAGGCCTTGAGTAACAAAAATCAAACAACACCAAATCATAGAAAGAAAGAGTTGTTTGACATGAAAATTGAACAGCATGTAAAACATGTATATTACTTTACGAAACAAATGTCAGTATACTGATATAAACTTTGAATTCCAGAAAATGACTGCCTATAGGGGCCACACTTCCGGACAGTCAAACGCATTTAAAAACTCATCATTTTCAAAGAACTGTTACACATGTTCGTTTTGATGCATTTGCAATAGCGTGCGAGTGGTGAAACTTCACATAACAAGGTGGAACATAGTTTTCAGCAATTGTTTATCTTTATTTCTTTACAAATGGCATTCATTTTCAAAGGAAGACAACTTTTTCTCGACGATTACTTAAAATAATCGGAAAAAGTTGTCTCCCTTTGAAAATGAATGCCATTTGTACTTAAAATAATCGGAAAAAGTTGTCTCCCTTTGAAAATGAATACCATTTGTAAAGAAATAAAGATTTGAGTTGTCTCCCTTTCATCTTTCATCTTTGGTTATTTTAGTGTGGTTGGTACAATTCATTTTTTCATTTTTTCTTAGTCAGACATTGTACCGCATTTTGTACAACATTTTGCACAATATTTTGCACAATATTGATTTGTGACTGTTATATTATTTCACTTTGTTTTTTCCACATGCATATTATATGCCATGGATTTAAATAAATCTGAAAATCTGAAAACTATTGCTGAAAACTGTGTTCCACTTTGTTATGCGAAATTTCACCACTCGCACGCTATTGCAAATGCATCAAAACGAACATGTGTAACTGTTCTTTGAAAATGGTTAGTTTTTAAAGGTGTTTAACTGTCCGGAAGTGGAGCTCCTTTAGGCAGTCCTTTTCCGGAATTCAATGTTTATATCAGTATACTGACACTTGTTTCGTAAAGTAATATACAAGTTTTACATGCTGTTCAATTTTCATATCAAACAACACTATGATTTGGTGTTGTTTGATTTTTGTTTCTCAAGGCCTACTTCGAAACCTTTAAACTTTAATTAGCTAACAAGACTTCTAGTTTATAATTATAATAAAATTTATACTTCCTCAGTTAAACAGAACAGGACTGCTGAAAAGCTTGGTTAAAGCACTGACTCAAGTTAACAAGGAAAGATAAAATCAGGACGAGGCCTGAATAATAACAGGTCTGTAAAAACTAGAATTTTCAGTGAAACTGATTCATTCTCCTACCTGATCTCCTGTCCCAAGGTGTATGCATCACTCAGTCATATGTGTATACGGGTAGATAAGAGGAGTATGATATTACAGGAGTTATGGAATTTCAGATGTTATGACATTTTCTAACTCAAACCAGAGTACCAGAATGTCACACTATACACCCATCATAGCAAATTTCTTTAGCACCTGTACTTGCAAATGGAATTTTAATTCTGTGGCTGTGTAGTAACTAATAAACTATTGTTATTCTCATTGCTCAGGTGAGCTAAAATTTCCTCACAAAAATCCTTACCAGGTAGAGATACGTCGAAATATAAATCAAAATTGGATGTAACATGCATGTTGTACAACAGAAAACTGATCTCCATTTTTCTCTACAGCCAGTAATAAAAAGCTACAATATAAGCTATTTATAGTAACAACAAAGGGAAGTAATTCTAAACTCTATCTCATGATGGTGTACAATTGTACCAAGTTACATCAAAATCCCCCCATGCATGAAGAATAAATGCTCTGGACAGTCATTTTTGGATCTGACCTTTGGCCTCTAAGTGTGACCTTGACCTTAAACCTAGGGATCTGGTTCTTGCGCAGGATACTCCGTCTCATGATGGTGAACATTCGTGAACATTTGTGCCAAGTAATTTGAAAATTCCAACATTCATAAAGAAGAAATGCTCCCGAACAAGGTCATGTTTCATTCTTGTATCCTTTGACCTCCAAGAGAGACTTTGACCTTAGACCTAGGAACCTGTTTCTTGCGCAGGATACTCCGTCTCATGATGGTGAACAATTGTGCCAAGTTGCATAAAATCCCTCCATGCATGAAGAAGAAATGTTCCTAACAATGTCATTCTTGAATTTGACCTTTGATCTCTAAGTGTGATCTTAACCTTTGACCTAGGGACCTGGTTCTTGCGCACAACACTCCGTCTTATGATGGTAAACAATTGTACCAAGTTATATCAAAATCCCTCCATGCATGAAGAAGATATGCTCCGGACAAAGTCTGTGGTGGCCGCCTGCCAGAGGCGTTCCCATTTTACGTCCCGGTTTTCAAAACAATTTGGAACAGGGCAGACGGATCAACAAAGTGATTCGTATAAAGCTCCCCCAAACCCTGTTTGATGGGAGTTTAATTATTGATCAGTTAAACCGTTTCTTTAATATAACATTGGTGAACCAAACAAAAACTGTTTAGCTTCCTTAAGCATGAAATACCATTTTGTGTCGATTCGCCGTAAAACCCAACTCACTCACTTAAGCATGAAACATCAAAAACTAAAATTATTATGATTATTAATAGCTGTTTCATCACAGCATGCTTGACTATTACAAGACAATGTTCAATTTAATGGACTTTTTAAGTACAAGAACAGGCATAATCATGTCAAAGTTATAGGACTGCTTTTTCAGTCTGAATGTCTTTGTGAACTTTCAAACCAATTTCTGCATGTTTTGGAGATATATAAGTCTTGCGTGCAAATCTTAAACCTGGATTATTCCAAGTCCAGAAAGGGACATAACTTTGCCAATACAAGCCATAATAACAGAACTTGGTAATACACCAACATCTGTATGGATTTTAAAACTGATATCTCCACACGTTTTGGAAATACAGATGTACTTACTTGTATGCAAAAATTTTAAGTCTGGTTGAAAAAAGACCAACAAAACTTTAACCCGCATGTTCATGTTTTGTAATTAAATAATGAACACTATCAGGAATGTCAATCCTTTGTCGTTTATTTTCTTGTTTGTTTGCTGTTCTGAGGAATAGCATTTAATACAGAGTGATACATGTATTTAAAATTCTCCTCGTGGGTGTGAGTGTGTGTTTTGGAGCTTAACACCTTGCTTCAACAACTTCTCAGTCATACCAAGGCGGTGGCAAGCTACCGTAGTTAAACAGTACTTTGTACCTAAGTTCCCAAATGAACTAACAACTTCCTCACTTCGAAAAGAGGTAAGGGGTGACAGCCATTCAAGAAACTTCCTGACACACAATGGAAAATGTTCTGACCCAGACAGGGGATCGAAACCTGGTCCCCCACATAAGGGACTAGCGCTCTACCACTGAGCTAATCGGGCCGGTAACTGTAGCGAGCTATTTTTGGTAAAAAAATGCACTTGGATTCATTTTCTGTTGCATATTTTATTATTTCTAATGAACAACCTTAATCCAACCGAGTCTGCTATTATTCTACTTGGTTGCATTCTTTGCTTCCAAAGGATCTTTTTAAATTTGACAAATGGCAATTGGCAAAATTAATGACATATGGCAATTGGCGAACAGATTGTAACAATTGGCAAATAGCATGTGACATTTGGCAAATGGCATTTGACAATTGGCAAATGGCACGTGACAATTGGCAAATGGCATGTGACAATTGGCAAATACCATGTGACAATTTGCAAATGGCATGAGACAATTGTCAAATGGCATGTGACAATTGGCAAATACCATGTGACAATTTGCAAATGGCATGTGACAATTGGCAAATGGCATGTGACAACATGTGACAATTGGCAAATGGCATGTGGCAATTGCAACTTGTATTGGCAATTGACGTTTGTCATGTGGCAATTGGCAAATGGCATGTCGGTCCAGGAATTCCATAAAATTGTGATCAGTACTGTTGAAATCTGTAGCCACATTACTAGCATATGCAGGATTGCTGAAATTGTTAATGTCAAATTTATGATTGTTCATATGTTTAGAAATCTGTTGTCGTGTTTGACCCACATATTGCATGTTACACTTTTTACAAGTTATGACATAACTGACATTTGATGATGTGCAGTCTGTATTAAATCAAATTTATACATAGACGAATTTGAAGAACTAACGAATTCATCAGTTTCTACTATCTTGCTACAATGTGTACATCTGGGTCAGTAGCATTTGCTGGAACAGGCGCTGATGGGGGTAGGGGGCATTGCAGAATATCTAGACTTTACAAGAAAGTCTTTAAGATTTTTACCACGTTTATATGCTAACATGTGTCTAGAGGAATGCAACTGTTGGACTGAGACATTTGCCAATAGTTTAAATAAATCCCAGTATTTATGTATGATATTAGAAATTGCCAATGTTAGGAGGGAGGGATTATATTCAGTAACAAAAGGCACAATATCAACCTGAGCAGAGTTGTTATTGTATTTCAGGGCTTCGTCTTGTGTAACATTACGCATCTTGTTAAACGCAGCATCAGTTACACAGTCTGGGTAATTTCTGGATTTGAAAAATTCACGAAGAGTGCTCTCCAGAGATTTAGCAAATTGATTATTGTCAGATATATAATACGACGATATCGCTTAGCCTGACTGTAAGGAATACCGTCTTTACAAGTCTTTGGATGATTAGAGGAGTAGAGAAGGTACTGATGGATGTTAGTATTTTTAACATGCACATTGGTGCATATGTTATTACTGGTATCTTTCGTAAGATCAACATCTAGGAATGACATGTTTCATTAAAATTTCATATGTGAATTTAATAGAGCTATGTAATTCATTAATCAGTGTGAAGTGAGCAGTTAGCAGTAACAACTGCTAGCAGTTACAGCAGTTAACTCCTACAACTGCTGGCAGTTGCAACAGTTTACAGCTATCGGTATTACCGGTTGTAAGTTATTGTCCAGAAAAGGGAACTAAATCAGAAAGAATTCCTCGGAATTGCTTCCCCTTATAATTATCTTTCATTAAAACGAAAGTAGGGAATTTCAAATAGTAAAGTGTAATTGAAAAGATTTTGATAGTTTCGCATTTTGATAGTTTCGCATGTGTGATAGTTCGCATGTGTCCCGTATGGAATGATATTTAGGTAAATATTACACAATGCCTGCTGACTGTTACAATTTACTCACTGACACTCCCATTGTGCTTACTAGTATAGTAATCATGCATGCTGGCACCTTTAACACGCTTGTTGACAATGATACCACGCTTGTTGACAATGATACCATGCCTGCTGACAATGATACCATACGTGCTTGAAGTTACAACTTCTTTGCTGCTTAGACCCTGATGTCTATATCATAATTTCATTTGGCAAAATGACAGTGCCGTGTACCGTATTGGAATTTTTCAACATGTTATGGTTATACTGGTTAATCTGTAATGCATCCAAGAACAAAATTCACGAAGTGATCAACCAGTAAGGAAAATGTAATCAGGCACTAGGCAAAATAGGAGTAAGCATAATGTAATTTCAAAAGTATATGTCGCATTTTGATAACAGGGGGCGCAGTGTTCAAGTGGTCGTGTTTTTCCGTACTTTGAATAATTATTTGCCGGAAAGATTATCGAGGATATCCGAATATGTATAGAGATCTAACAATAGTTACTTCCCCTTTTTGCAAATCGCCATTTGTCTTAACTTTATTATCCCCCGCCGATGAAATCGGGAGGGGGTATTGAAATGGCATTGTCCGTCCGTCAGTCCGTCCGTCCGCAGCCATTTCTCAGTAACTAGCAGGTAGAATTTCATGAAACTTGAAATAAACATGAACCAACATACTGCGATGATGCCCGTCAAGATTTTTTTTAGATTTGCCAATTTCCTTTAGAGTTATTGCCCTTGATTTAATGAAAAATGCCCAAAAATGTCCGTCCGCAGCCATTTCTCAGTAACCATCAGGTAGAATTTCATAAAACTTGACATAAACATACACCATCATACTGCGATGATGCCCGTCAAATTTTTTATCGGATTGGTCAATTTTCCATAGAGTTATTGCCCTTGATTTAATGAAAAATCTACATCTGCAGCCATTTCTCAGTAACAAGCTGGTAGAATTTCATGAAACTTGAAATAAATATGAACCAACATACTTTGATGACGCCGTTCATTTTTTTTTTTCAACTGGTCAATTTTCCTTAGAGTTATTGCCCTTTAATTGTTTAAAAATCTACAGATTTGTACATAACAAACCAACCCTTTGGTAGAATTTCATTAAACTTCTTTCATTCTTTTCCATGAATATTTAGTATAAACATGTGAAGTTTTGTACCCACACCTGGTCACCACCTTGCCTTGGTCACACACCCTCCCCCTCTCCCCCCCCCCCCCCCCCCCCACCACAAAAAAATCATTCTTTTTCTTTTTTTTTCAAACCTTCAATGAATATTTATTAGCATGCAGAGTTGTACCATTCCCCCACATCACTCTCCACTCGGTCTTGCCCACCACTCCAATCATACGTCCCCATCCCCCACCCATTTTTTTTTTTAATTTTTAATTTTCCATCAATATTTATAATCAACAGGTGAAATTTTGCACCCTCACCCGGTCACCCACTTTCCCTCCCCCCCCCCCCCCCCCCCCCAAAA
Source organism: Mercenaria mercenaria (assembly GCF_021730395.1). Classification (NCBI taxonomy): domain Eukaryota; kingdom Metazoa; phylum Mollusca; class Bivalvia; order Venerida; family Veneridae; genus Mercenaria; species Mercenaria mercenaria. The sequence continues at coordinate 40,581,708 of NC_069373.1, forward strand.
AAAAAAAAAAAGGCATTCATTTTCTGTTAAAATGATTTTAACGAAATTATTTGCTTCTTAGTAACATCCTTAACTTTTTGCCAGAAATATTTTTTTGCCATTCCTCACCTCAAGCCCTTTCGACGGGGGATACCAAGATACCAATTCATCGAATTTGCTTGTTTATTTTTAATGTTGCGTTTATTTACAAGTGACGTGTTATATAAATGGAAGACTTCCTGAGATTTCACAAATTAAACTGGCTGTTAAGGACAGAATTTTGCAGATTGCTAATAATGTGTTAAACTGTCATTTTGAACATGTAGAATATGAACTTGAGTCAGTGATGACTGTTTTGACACTGTTTAGCCAAGAGCTAATTAAAATCCGTTATAGGCCGGATATTCCCGTTACCTTTCGTGAAAACTACAAACTTGCGCCCCCTGGTATCAAAATGTGACGTGCAATGTTGCACTTTGCATTATGCTTACTTTCAACTTGCTTAGTGGCTGATTGCATCTTTCATATTGTGTGGTCACATCGTGTATTTTCTTCTGTGAGCATTGTAACTGTGCAATGTTGCTTATATACAGTCCCGGCATGTTGAAATATTCCAATACGGTACACGGCACTGTCATTTTGCCAAATGAAATTATGATATAGACATCAGGGTCTAAGCAGCAAAGAAGTTGCAACTTCCAGCACGCATGGTATCATTGTCAGCAAGCAAGGTATCATTGTCAACAAGCGTGGTATCATTGTCAACAAGCGTGTTAAAGGTGCCAGCATGCATGATTACTATACCAGTAAGCACAATGGGAGTGTCAGTGAGTAAATTGTAACAGTCAGCAGGCATTGTGTAATATTTACCTAAATATCATTCCATAGTCCCGGGCACTAAATTTATATAAGGCTTAAATACATTTTACATGCATTTATATTCAAGTAGTTATTTATTATTATACTTGAACAAAGGAGACGTAAAAATAATGAACATAATGTATGACAAGAAACCAAATGAGTGGGGGTGCGTCTAAGTCGGGGCAGAACGTAAAATGGCGAGTTTCGGTGTCGGGGTCCAGTCCCGCAGCAGTCGAAAAAACTGGGATGCCACCGGGTGGGCATTGTAGAGAGGGTGGACGCCCGACAGGCCTGGGTGGTGGCCATCCTGGTTAAGGTCTGGTTTCCGAGCAAGGGTGGACTTTAGTGTTTGGCCGGGGATGCTCGAAAACGCCATTTCGCCTCCAGCAGTTGATTGCCTAGCCGTAACCGTAGAAGAAACTGGGGTGCCACAGGGTGGGCATTGTAGAGGGGGTCCGTGCATGCGGACTCGGCATAGCGGCCATCCCGGTTAAGGTCTGGTATTTTCGTGAGCATACGTCAAAGTCGTAGAGAGAGTGGACGCCTGGTGGTGGCCATCCTGGTTAAGGCCTGGTTTCCGAGCAAAGGTGGACTTTAGTGTTTGGCCAGGAATGCTCTCCTACTTTGACTTACTTATTTCTAATGTTTCAGGGATAATCGTCGTGTAGTTTTGACTGAAGACACCATGTTTTCACTTCCAAGGACAGGTTTTCAGTATAGAAAGCTATACCGATATCTCGTTGCGTACCTCTCACTAAATAGCATTAGCCTAGTAGGTTCATATATTACACCCCCCCCCCTCCCCCCCCCCACAAACACACAAACAAAATAATAATATAAAATAAAGTGAGTCTAGGTAAATAGAATGATGACAGATGCGCTTTTCATCACCTAAGTATAATTTACGTTAGATTTTGTAGTAGTAATGATTTTCTACTGCGTTTCACATGGTCTTCCGTTTTATCTATTTATTTCACCCTAATTGTGATGAAGATTCACACTTTTTCTGTCCACTTCCTGGTAAAAAGTAAGATTAAGGTGTTGTCGCGACCCTAGAAGAGCTAATGAACCTACAACCCCAGGACTGAAAGGCAAACACCTTGACATTGACCCCGTCTCAAATTTTTTAATCAATCACTAGCCAAAATTAACTCCATGTGATCTCCAGTCGGGACTATCTTTTAATGCTGGGCAAAAGACAAAACCACATTGGAACTGCAACCAATGCAATTGGAACCTTGACACATTAGTTCCGCGCACACGATACTAGGGGAAAAAAGACAACATTGTTCCGACAAGATATGAGTTATGTACTATAACAATGTAATATCATAACAGTTTCATTAATGTAACTACAATTTAAACATATTGAAGTCTTATTCTGTATAAAGGTATTAGACACAATAATTCCATTAATTCAGTACCAAAGACATGATGTTGGCGTTGTATGCTGAATTGACAGAAATGGTTGATGTCGCAACAATTTAAAACAGTAACTTTTTTTCAACATGAACCAACATGTTTCTGAAAAAAAGCTTTTTAATGCTGTATAGTAACAGAGCACTAAATATGTGCACGTTTTGTAATTAGGTATCTGGCATACTGACAATCCGTTGGTGAAGCAATACATGATAGTTTGATTCTAATATGAAAATTACATTTAACAGGTACGAATAAAGAGTGCTGATATATATACATTTAATCTTCTATTTCATATGAAAGGCTTGTTACACTTAAAAGCTTATTTACGCACAGTGTATGCATTACTAGGTACGCAGGATAGAACTCACTCTACGCACTCCTATGTTTTTTTCAGCGTTGTTAGCACAATTACACATTGCATGGTGACGTGTCCACCTACAGTATCTGGTGCCTTAAATGAGACGTGAACTAGTGCTTCCCCATTCTTCCATCTACGTTTTTACATAAAAAAAACCATATTACAATCGATCTAATAATAATCAGCAGAACCATGTTTTAATTATCCAAACAATACTAGTCAGTTACACGCTGCATGGATAATTCACTCGGACAAGACTCGTGGAATTCTTTCGCAGGTGTAGGCCCTATACTCTGCGTATTGTTTATATAATTTTATGTTAAAATATGTTTATGCTAGATATTATTTCCAAATTAAACGTAGCTACATATGGTTCGCCCTCAAAATTGGGAAAACAGTAGTAACATAGATTCTGTTAATTTAATGTTTGTTGTTGCAACAGTAATAGAATAAAGAATGTTGTTACCGTAACTGCTATTAAAACCTAAAAGCAGGAAAACTGCAAGTACTACTCCAGTGCAAACTTCCAGTGATCCGTAGGTTTATGCTACTTCAAACTGTATACATTGTATAGATGTTACATTCTTACTAAAAGCTTTGATATTTTTCAGCTTTGTAATTATTGACATTTCATACATTCGCAATGTTTAACTGCTGTAACTGCTGGCAGTTGTAGCAGTTAACTGCTTTAACTGCTTGCAGTTGTAGCAGTTAACTGCTGATACTGCTAGCAGTTGTAGCAGTTAACTGCTGTAACTGCTGCAACTGCTAACTGCCAACTTCCTGCTGGTACCGAAAAACACATTTTTCTCGCTTAAACCACCAATGGATACTTTACACGTCCTACCCCTGAAAATATGTTCATTTGAATTCTTAATACCATGGTAATACGTGCTGCCAGTATACATCAGGTAACCCAAAATTTATTATAACTTTATCATGTTATTGTTCTTAAATTAGTTATATACCTTGAATCAGGGAATTCTTTTTAAATTCATTATCAGTCTTCAATTTTCACTAAACCTCTCAAACTGGGATTTATCACAGCTCTAGATAGCTAGCTGATTTCAGTAACTTTCAGATTAAAATTACAACTCTATATTACTGTACATTCACAACAGTGTTTTAGTAATATAAATGAGCAATTTTGTAATCGAAGATTTTGAAAGTGCTTTATGGCTCTATGTACAAAGACTTGGCAATTTGGAATTAGGTTCTAAAGATTATGTACATGAATGAGTGAGGGACATGGCTTTATGTTTAAATAGAGATGATTGTTGAATCACTTTTCTCATAACGTCAACTAATGACATTATTCTTAACTCAGTGATACAAGGATTTTCATTCACTCACATTTCTTCCTGTTCATCATCAGATAAAAAATCTCAAGCTGATTTTCCTAAAATGAATGATACCTCACCCAAACAATTCACCAAGTAATGGTTTATAGTATTCAAACTTATAAGTATTTACAACGTTAATTTTGTGAAATGAAAATCTAATGTTAAAAGGGCGTAAGTGGTAGATACACCATTTCACGATCATTTTTCTCCAAATTTTCTAGGTGATATCTGCTACTTATTACCTTTTAACGTGAAATATATTTTTGTATGCCCATAAAACGAAAAGGTGATAAATGGTAGTTAACACCTTTTTACCACTTCAAATTAAACATATTTTACTTATCACCTTTTAAAAAAACCTCACAGTGAGGCTTGTAATTTAATGATATGGACATGGGGTCAAGACGAGTACATGCGCACTGATCTACAGTATTTAAAAATTTCAAATTTCAAAAAGGTGTTAACCACTTATTTCCCTATAGCACTATGCCATCGATATAACCTATACTGTGTTGGTGCGCCATAAAACCCAAATAAATAATAAATCAATAAGGATTGACTAACATGAATTCAGTGAGTTTATATTTTGTCATACATGGTTCATTGTGGATTGACTGACATAGTGGAGTCAATACGAGTAATTGCCATACATGGTTCATTGTGGATTGACTGACATAGTGGAGTCAATACGATTAATTGCCATACATGGTTCATTGTTGATTGACTGACATAGTGGAGTCAATACGAGTAATTGCCATACATGGTTCATTGTGGATTGACTGACATAGTGGAGTCAATACGAGTAATTGCCATACATGGTTCATTGTGGATTGACTGACATAGTGGAGTCAATACGAGTAATTGCCATACATGGTTCATTGTGGATTGACTGACAAAGTGGAGTCAATACGAGTAATTGCCATACATGGTTCATTGTGGATTGACTGACATAGTGGAGTCAATACGCATAATTGCCATACATGGTTAAATACGGCTTGACTGACATACTGCATTCAAGCCCGCCCGCTTAGGTCAGTAGGTAAGAGCGTTGGTCTATGGATCGCGGGGTCGTGAGTTCAATTCTTGGGCGGGGCATATGTTCTCCACGACTATTTAATAAACCACATAGTGTCTGAAATCATTAGTCCTCCACCTCTGATTCATGTGGGGAAGTTGGCAGTTACTTGCGGAGAACAGGTTTGTACTAGTACAGAATCCAGGAACACTGGTTAGGTTAACTGCCCGCCATTACATGACTGAAATACTGTTGGAAAACGGCGTTAAACCCAAAACAAACAAACAAACATACTGTATTCAATAAGAGTAGATTGTCATACATGGTTCAGTCTTGCTTGACTGACATACTGAATTCAATAGTTTATTGTCATACATGGTGCAATGTGGATTGACAGACATAATGAATTCAATACGAGTTAATTGCCATACATGGTTCAATGTGGATTGACTGACATACTGAATTCAATAAGAGCAAATTGTCATACATAGTTCAATTTTGCTTGACTAACATACTGTTTTCAATATGAGTTGATTGTCATACATGGTTCAATGTGGATTGACTGACATACTGAATTCAATACGAGTTAATTGTCATACATGGTTCAATATGGCTTGACTGACATACTGGGTTCAATACGAGTTAATTGTCATACATGGTTCATTGTGGATTGACTGTCATACTGGATTCTATAAGAGTTGAATGTCACACATGGTTCAATGTGGATTGATTGACATAATGAATTCAATACGAGTTAATTGTCATACATGGTTCAATATGGCTTGACAGACATAATGGATTCAATAAGAGTTGATTGTCATACATGGTTAAATGTGGATTGACTGACATAATGAATTCAATACGAGTTAATTGTCATACATGGTTCAATATGGCTTGACTGACATACTGGATTCAATAAGAGTTGATTGTCATACATGGTTAAATGTGGATTGACTGGCATAATGAATTCAATACGAGTTAATTGTCATACATGGTTCAATATGGCTTGACTGACATACTGGATTCAATAAGAGTTGATTGTCATACATGGTTAAATGTGGATTGACTGACATAATGAATTAAATACGAGTTAATTGTCATACATGGTTCAATATGGCTTGACTGACATACTGGATTCAATAAGAGTTGATTGTCATACATGGTTTAATGTGGATTGACTGACATACTGGATTCAACAAGAAAATTCGATGAATTGGTATCCCCCGCCGAAAGGGTTTGTGGTGAGGAATGGCAAAAAAGTTAAGGATGTTACTAAGAAGCGAATAATTTCAATAGTCAAAATAATTTAACAGAAAATGAATGCATTTTTTTTTGGTTTTTTTGGGTGGGGCAGCGGGGGTGACCGGATGAGGGTACAAAACATCGCATGTTGATTATAAATATTGATGGAAAATTAAAAATTAAAAAAAAAAATGGGTGGTTGGGGGTGATGCATAATTGGGGTGGTAGGCATGACTCTGCAGGGTGGAGGAGTGAGGTGTTGGAACAGTAAAACTTTGCATGTTGATAAATATTCATGGAAGGTTTGAAAAAGAATTAATAAAAAGGATTTTTTTTTTCGGCGGGTGTGGGGGTGGGGGGGGAGGTGACCAAGGCTAGGTGATGACCAGGTGTGGGTACAACTTCACATGTTATAATAAATGTTCATGGAAAAGAATGAAAGAAGTTTAATGAAATTCTACCAACTCGTTGGTTTGTCATGTACAAATCTGTAGATTTTTAAACAATTAAAGGACAATAACTCTAAGGAAAATTGACCAGTTAAAAAAAAAATGACAGGCATTATTGAAGTATGTTGGTTCATATTCATTTAAAGTTTCATGAAATTCTACCAGCTTGTTACTGAGAAATGACTGCAGATGTGGATTTTTCATGAAATCAAGGGCAATAACTCTAAGGGAAATTGATCAATAAAAAAAAATCGATGGGCATCATCGCAGTATGTTGGTGCATGTTTATTTCAAGTTTTATGAAATTCTACCTGCTACTCACTGAGAAATGGCTGCGGACTGACATTTTTTGGGCATTTTTCATTAAATCAAGGGCAATAACTCTAAGTGAAATTGACTAATAAAAAAACTGGACCGGCATCATCACAGTATGTTGGTTCATGTTTATTTCAAGTTTCATAAAATTCTTCCTGCTAGTTACTGAGAAATGGCTACGGACACACGGACCGATTGGCAGACAACGCCATTTCAATACCCCTCCCGATTTCATCGGCGGGGAATAATAAGAGTTAATTGTCATACATGGTTCAATCTGGCTTGACTGAAATACTGAATTCAATACGAGTTCATAGTCATACATGGTTCAATGTGGATTGACTACATAATGAATTCAATACGAGTTAATTGTCATACATGCAGCGTTCATTCTAGGTGGTTTGACTGACATACTGGATTCAATACGAGTTAATTGTCATACATGGTTCAATATGGCTTGACTGACATACTAGATTCAATAAGAGTTGATTGTCATACATGGTTCAGTCTGGCTGGACTGACAATAATGTATTCAATAAGAGTTGATTTTAATACATGTTTCAGTTGTTCAATATGAGTTGATTGTCATACAAGGTTCAATGTGGATTGACTAGCATAATGAATTCAATACGATTAATTGTCATAAATGGTTTAATACGGCTTGACTGACATACTTGATTCAATGAGTTGATTGTCATACATGGTTAAATGTGGAATGACTAACATACTGGATTCAATAAGAGTTAATACATGGTTCAATCTAGCTTGACTAAAATACTGAATTCAATACAAGTCATTGTCATACATGGTTTAATGTGGATTGACTACATAATGAATTCAATACGAGTTAATTGTCATACATCGTCCATTGTGGATTGACTGACATACTGGATTCAATACGAGTTGATTGACGTACATGGTTCAATGAGGATTGACGAACATAATGAATTCAAAGAGTTTAATTTTTTGTGATACATGGTTAATTGTGGATTGACTGACATACTGGATTCAATATGAGTTTATTGCCATACATGGTTCAATATGGCTTGACTGACATACTGAATTCAATAAGAGTAGATTTTCATTCACGGTTCAATCTGGCTTGACTGACATACTGAATTCAATAAGAGTTGATTGTCAACATGGTTCAATTTTGCTTGACTGACATACTAGATTCAATAAGAGCCGATTGTCATACATGGTTAAATGTGGATTGACTGACATAGTCGATTCAATAATATTATGAGTTTATTGTCATACATGGTTCAATCTGGCTTGACTGACATAATGAATTCAATACGAGTTAATTGTCATACATGGTTCATTGTGGATTGTTTATTTATTTTATTTTATTTGGGTTTTACGGCGCACCAACACAGTATAGGTTATATGGCGCCAAACAGGACTACAAATTTTGGTTTCATATCTCATTTACATAGAAATAAAATGATGAGGTGTGGAATCAAAATTTGCATACCTGCTGGAATCACAGAGTTACAGCAAAACCAAGTGTTAAGACCCTATCAGTCGCCTCTTATGAACATGCAAGGGTAAGGCAGTGGTTCCAATTCTTTTCATACACAGATCGTCCCAGAACCACAAGGGGCTCATTGTGGATTGTGGATTGACTGACATACTAAATTCTATAAGAGTTGAATGCCATACATAGCTGAATGTGGATTGACTGACATAATGAATTCAGTAAAAGTTAATTCTCATACATGGTTCAATATGGCTTGAGTGACATACTGAATTCATTAAGAGTTGATTGTCATACATTGTTCAATGTGGATTTACTGACATATTGAATTGAATAGGAGTTGATTGTCATACATGGTTCAATGTGGACTGACTGACATAATGAATTAAATACAAGTTAATTGTCATACATGGTTCAATATGGCTTGACTGACATACTGGATTCAATAAGAGTTGATTGTCATAGATGGTTAAATGTGGATTGACTGACATACTGGATTCAATATGAGTTTATTGATATACCTGTTTCAATCTGGCTTGACTGACATAATGAATTCAATACGAGTTGAATGTCACACATGGTTCAATGTGGATTAACTAACATACTGGATTAAATACGAGTTTATTGTCATACATGGTTCAATCTGGCTTGACTGACTGACAAACTGAATTCAATAAGAGTTGATTGCCATAGATGGTTAAATGTGGATTGACTGACATACTGGATTCAATAAAAGTTTAATGATATACATGTTTCAATCTGGCTTGACTGACATAATGAATTCAATACGAGTTGAATGTCACACATGGTTCAGTGTGGATTGACTGACATACTGGATTCAATACGAGTGTATTGTCATACATGGTTCAATCTGGATTGACTGACTGACATACTGAAATCAATAAGAGTTGATTGCCATACATGGTTTAATCTGGCTTGACTAACTTACTTGGGGCTCACACTGGTCTCCAAAAAATAATGGTCAACATTTGAACCTTGACTGACATGTGTTCAAGCAAAGTAAATATTTGTCTCTTTCTTTTTTATTTATCTACAGTAACATCATTTTTAGCTCACCTGAGCACAAAGGTGAGCTTTTGTGATCGCCCTGTGTTCGTCGTCCGTCCGTCGTCAACATTTTGACTGTTAACACTCTAGAGGTCACACTTTTGTGCCAATCTTAATGAAACTTGGTCAGAATGTTACCCTCAATAAAATCTTGGACGAGTTCGATATTGGGTCATCTGAGGTCAAAAACTAGGTCACCAGGTCAGATCAAAGGAAAAGCTTGTTAACATTCTAGAGGTCACAATTTTGGCCCAATCTTAATGAAACTTGGTCAGAATGTTACCCTCAATAAAATCTTTAATGAATTTGATATTGGGTCATCTGGGGTCAAAAACTAGGTCACCAGGTCAAATCAAAGGAAAAGCTTGTTAACATTCTAGAGGTCACATTTTTGGCCCAATCTTAATGAAACTTGGTCAGAATGTTACCCTCAATAAAATCTTGGACGAGTTTGATATTGGGTCATCTGGGGTCAAAAACTAGGTCACCAGGTCAAATCAAAGGAAAAGCTTGTTAACACTCTAGAGGTCACATTTTGGCCCAATCTTAATGAAACTTAGTCAGAATGTTACCCATAATAAAATCTTGGATGAGTTTGATATTGGGTCATCTAGGGTCAAAAACTAGGTCACCAAGTCAAATCAAAGGAAAAGCATTTATGAATGTATCTTCATGAAACTTGGTCAGAATGTTAATCTTGATGATCTCAATGTCCAGTTTGAATCTGGGTCATGTAGGATTAAAAACTAGGTCACCGGGTCAAACCAAAGGAAAAGCTAGTTTACACTGTAGAGGCCACATTTATGACCATATCTTAATGAAACTTGGTCAAAATGTTAATCTTGAAGATCTGTAGGTTAAGTTCAAATCTGGGTCAGATGGAGTCAAAAAAAAAAGGTCACTAGATCAAATCAAAGGAAAAGCTTGTTAACATTCTAGAGGCCACATTTATGATTGTATCTTCATGAAACTTAGTTAAAATGTTAAACTTGATGATCTTTAGGTCTAGTTCAAATCTGGGTCATGTCGGATCAAAAACTAGGTCACTGGGTCAAATCAAAGGAAAAGCTAGTTAACACATTAGAGGCAACATTTATGACCATATCTTAATGAAACTTGGTCAGAATGTTAATCTTGATGATCTATAGGTCAAGTTCAAATCTGGGTCAGGTGGGGTTAAAAACTAGGTCACTAGGTCAAATCAAAGGAAAAGCTTGTTAACATTCTAGAGGTCACATTTTTGGCTCATTCTTAATGAAACTTGGTCAGAATGTTACCCTCAATAAAATCTTGGACGAGTTTGATATTGGGTCATCTGGGGTCAAAAACTAGGTCACCAGGTCAAATCAAAGGAAAAGCTTGTTAACACTCTAGAGGTCACATTTTGGCCCAATCTTAATGAAACTTAGTCAGAATGTTACCCATAATAAAATCTTGGACGAGTTTGATATTGGGTCATCTGGGGTCAAAAACTAGGTCACCAGGTCAAATCAAAGGAAAAGCATTTATGAATGTATCTTCATGAAACTTGGTCAGAATGTTAATCTTGATGATCTCAATGTCCAGTTTGAATCTGGGTCATGTAGGATTAAAAACTAGGTCACCGGGTCAAACCAAAGGAAAAGCTAGTTTACACTGTAGAGGCCACATTTATGACCATATCTTAATGAAACTTGGTCAAAATGTTAATCTTGAAGATCTATAGGTCAAGTTCAAATCTGGGTCAGATGGAGACAAAAACAAGGTCACTAGATCAAATCAAAGGAAAAGCTTTTTAACATTCTAGAGGCCACATTTATGACTGTATCTTCATGAAACTTAGTCAAAATGTTAAACTTGATGATCTTTAGGTCAAGTTCGAATCTGGGTCATGTCGGATCAAAAACTAGGTCACCGGGGCAAATCAAAGGAAAAGCTAGTTAACACTTTAGAGGCCATATTTATGACTGTATCTTCATGAAACTTAGTCAAAATGTTAAACTTTATGATCTTTAGGTCAAGTTTGAATCTGGATCATGTCGGGTCAAAAACTAGGTCACGGGGTCAAATCAAAGGAAAAGCTAGTTAACACTTTAGAGGCAACATTTATGACCATATCTTAATGAAACTTGGTCAGAATGTTAATCTTGATGATCTTTAGGTCAATAGGTCAGGTGAGCGATACAGGGCCTTCATGGCCCTCTTGTTATTCAAAACAAATGGCAATCATCTTTATTATTTAATGCTTTTATTATTGAGAATATGGAATAAAGAACTGAATTATTTTTTTCAAAAAAAAAAAAAAAAAAAATTATTTATTTTGGTTTTATGGCGCACCAACACAGTATAGGTTATATCGCGCCAAACAGGACTACAAATTTAGGTTTCACATCTCATTTACATCGAATTAAAAAAAATACATAGTAACTTTCAACAAAGATGTTTAGTCCATTTAAAAATGCCAGAAAAATGTTTGAGTCCACTGACATATTAAAATCTTTCAAATTTTCCTGTTTTCGTCCTTCAAGGTTAACATCTTCCTCTGCTAATCTGTAAAGAAAACGGTTAGAACCCATTTCAAAAGTTATTTCTTTATGTATTTATAATAAATATACATGTACATGATTTTAGGTTTTCACATAACATTATGTTTTACTTGTATAATTTGCAATTTTTATCACAAATCTAATATTAAAACAAGGAGCTGCGTTCAATAAACGCTTGATGCCCCCTGTGGCATCCTTGTCGATACAAAGCAACCTAAGTCCAAAACGAGGTCAAGGTCATGGTAAAACTGAGGTCAGTGATGTTTGAAGATGAAGAATGTTCACAGGTTATATCTATATTAGTATCAATTCATTCTTGTAAGCGGTATTGATGCTAGACGAAACGTCTCATTTGGTTAACCTCGTACGGATGGACGAACAAACGGACAGGACAATCACTATATGCCTCCCACATCAGCAGATGCCGGGGGCGTAATAAAAGTATGAAACAATGTTTTAAACAGTCTGTATGAATATATACATGTACTGCATATGATTCTGTTGAGTCAGATCTATAGCTAATTTGACCACCTTCAGAAACAATTGATGGACCTGACATGATCAAATACAAGTTACCTATCCAAACTAATTAGCAAGGTTTAAACATTTCTAGGACTCACGCATTGGTTCCTTTTCACAGATATATAAATTAAGCAAGCTACATTTGTCAGTGAACCAAAAATGGTAGTTGACGCCAGTGTAGAGTTCGACGGTGGTAACACAGTCGAGATTAGGAAACGAGCCGGAGAAAGAATATGCCGGATTGACGAAAGACAGTGGGTCCCCTGATTTATGCCAAACAAATTCACCCTCAATCTTCCTATCGTTTAGTCCAATCCAAAAAAGGTCATCTTCAAAATTCAATCAGATAATAATCTTAAAATCTACAAAAATATAATCATAATGCTTATCATTATTGCAGTAATTATGAGAAAGCAGATATTTTACTTTTAAATCAAATTTAGATATCACTGCACTGGATTGTTTTCATACTTTTCTATTACTACACTATGTTATTGTTTGTGCTCACTTTGCTTTTAATGAAAGGTCTACATCTACAATTTATATCATCAAGAAAACGTCATAATGGATGAAGGTGTTCACTGGAGTTTCACAACTCCAACAGGTTACACTTATGGTAGAGAGTCATAATAACCTTACCTCGAGCACTTTATGCTCAGGTGGGCTAAAACCAAGGATTATTAAGCAAGGTAAACACAAAGTCATTTGTCAGAACCAATTTGATTTCTGTCAGTATTCAAAACCTAGACTTTTTATATTTTATATACATCTGCAGATCAAAGAAGGCTCAGTAAATGAGATACATTCTGCATGTCCCAAATGAACAGTAAAAAAAATAATTTATCTCCCCCTACATACACATACAACCCTCCCTGAGTCATTTTTAGCCAACCTGAGCACGAAGTGCTCAAAGGTGAGCATTTGTGATTACTCTGTGTCCGTCGTCATCCCTCGGTCGTCAACAAATTTGACTGTTAACACTCTAAAGGTCACAATTTTGGCCCAATCTTCATGAAACTTGGTCAGAATGTTACCCTTAGTAAAATCTTGGATGGGTTCGATATTTGGTCATCTGGGGTCAAAAACTAGGTCATATTGTCAAATCAAAGGAAAAGCTTGTTAACACTTTAGAGGTCACAATTTTGGCCCAAACTTAATGAAACTTGGTCAGAATGTTACCCTCAATAAAATCTTGGACGAGTTTGATATTCGGTCATCTGGGGCCACAAAACTAGGTCACCAGGTCAAATCTAATGAAAAGCTTGTTAACACTCTAGAGGTCACAATTTTGGCCCAATCTTAATGAAACTTGGTCAGAATGTTACCCTCAATAAATTTTTGATGGTTTGATACTGGGTCATCTGGGGTCATAAATTAGGTCACATGGTCAAATCAAAAGAAAAGCTTGTTAACACTCTAGAGGTCACAATTTTGGCCCAATCTTAATGAAACTTGGTCAGAATGTTACCCTCAATAAAATCTTGGACGGGTTTGATACTGGGTCATCTGGGATCATAAATTAGGTCACATGGTCAAATCAAAGGAAAAGCTTGTTAACGCTCTAGAGGTCATAATTTTGGCCCAATCTTAATGAAACTTGGTTAGAATGTGACCCTCAATAAAATCTTGGACAAGTTCAATATTGGGTCATCTGGGTCAAAAACTAGGTCACCTGGTCAAATCAAAGGAAAAGCTTGTTAATACTCTAGAGGTCACAATTTTGGCCCAGTCTTAATGAAACTTGGTCAGAATGTTACCCTCAATAAAATCTTGGAGGACTTCAATATTGGGTCATCTGGGGTCAAAAACTAGGTCACCAGGTCAAATCAAAGAAAAAGCTTGTTAACACTGTAGAGGCCACATTTATGACTGTATTTTCATGAATCTTGGTCAGAATGTTAATCTTGAAGGTCTCAAGGTCCAGTTTGAATCTGGGTCATCTGGGATCAAAAACTAGGTCACCAGGTCAAATCAAAGGAAAAGCTGTAAAGTCCACACTTATGACCATATCTTTATGAAAAGTGGTCAGAATGTTGATCTTGATGATCTATAGGTCAAGTTCAAATCTGGGTCCGGTGGGTCAAAAACTAGGTCACTAGGTCAAATCAAAGGAAAAGCTTGTTAACATTCTAGAGGTCACATTTATGACTGTATCTTACTGAAACTTAGTCAGAATGTTAATCTTGATGATCTTTAGGTCAAGTTCGATGTGTCATGTGGGGTCAAAAACTAGGTCACTGGGTCAAATCAAAGGAAAATCTAGTAACACTCAGAGACCACATTTATGACCATATCTTAATGAAACTTGGTCAGAATGTTAATCTTGATGATCTTTCGGTCAATAGGTAAGGTGAGCGATACAGGGCCTTCATGGCTCTCTTGTTTTTCATTTGGGTCCACGTAGTGACAGGGTGAGCTTATGTGATCACCTTCGTCTGTTTTCTGTCATCCTACCGTCCATCTTCTGTTCGTCCGTTCGTCGATCCACAAATTCCTTGTGAACATGATATAGTCCACATTTTGCCTATGACCCTCAAACTTGGTATGGATATTGGCCCTGACTAATAGACCCATTGGTCAAAAGGGACTGTTGCAAGAAAATATTTATCCTAATGATGTTTAATGTGTATGCCTGTGTGATCTATGTCAAAACTTATCTTATCATTAAGAGCAATGGTGAGGTGAGCAATAAAGGGCCATCATGGCCCTCTTGTTAACACATTCCCAACCAAATAACAGCTGTAGCAAGTACTATTTAAAACAGCAATTAGTCTGTCTTACTTACACAAATCAGTTATTGTAACCAAAAAATCTAGTTCTTGTTGACTCTGGATCTCTGCAAGATATGCACCACTTTCATTGCAGGCAGCCTGTCAATATTAAAGTTATAAATTTGATAACTTTTGAAAATGATATATTATTAATTTCATGATTTTATGTAATTTGTTTTTTGTTGTTTTTTTTTTCATTGTAATTTTCTTATTTAGTATTCAGATAAATTTTCATTTTACTGAAACTCTGAATACCATTCACATGGCCTGTAAACACCGACTCTCTCTCTCTCTTCAAGTGAGATGAAAAAAAGAACAAATCATACTTCCGAGGTGGTGCTAATGATAGCAGGAACTGCACAAAAAAGTGGTGTTGATTCTGTAACAAATTTAAACAAACAATGTAGTTCCATTAGAAATAACCACTTTTTTAGTATACAGGTTGATTTGCAGAGTGAAAGTAGTTCTTGATGTGAGGACTTGATGGGAGGCAGGACCAGCTCAAACCAAAACTGGTTATGTTTCTATATACTTAGCATTAATTTACACAAATTAAAGATTTAAAAGTTACCATTCCCATCTTTTTGAAAAGAATGTCTTTACTGTATAACATTTATAAGTGATTTACTGACAGGTTTCATGCATATATGTGCGGAGAAGCCAGCACTGTAGGAGATGCGCTCAGAACCAGAGACAGAGCCAATAGCCTTTTGATATTTGGGTGTTTATGTATAATGCTTTTAAGTTATCAACAAGTTATCCGTTTTCCTTAAAACTTTATTGAGACATATTAATGATTCTTTTCTCTTTTAAAACATGTCAAATGGTGCTGAAACATAATGTCATTAGTTGTAAATGATATTTAATGTAAGGCGAATTTCCCACTCTACAACAATTTTCATGGTCAATGAATTTTGGAATTATACCAAGTAGTGAAATATATGATATACAAGTTTTATATATAAAAAAAAATATTCTGTTCCTTTCAATTTTAATTTTGTTGTGAGTTTAGGCACACTTAGTTTTACTGAAAATCGTAAATAAAGAAGCCTATAGTTTGTATAAAGAAATATGAAAAAGATGACAATGTATTATGGCTAAAAGTTAGTATTCCACATGTTCTAAAGATAACAGTCAAATTGAAAATGCCATGTTTTGGAGATATATATATCCACTGACAAGATCTTATGGATATAGTTTTAACACTGTCAGTGTCCATTTGTCTGTCATTCAATATCCATACATGTGTGTGCAAAAGTCAAATTGAGTTTAATATGTAGTAGTTATTGTTGGTCCAGCCTTTGTTAGAAATGATTATTTTACTGATATCTCTCTCATTGTTATTAAAATCATCAATGATTGTTTTGCTGATACCAGTGTCATACTATAGATATTTACGCTCATAACATATATAGCTGTTAGTATTAAGTGAAGAATGTGTTCAGCTTATGTAAACAGAATCAATGCTTTAACACAACAGGTATTTCCCATGAATTAATACAAACTAGATGCCCAAGGGCAACATGTCAAGCCCACCAGCTGTCAAAAGGACTGGGAGTTGCACACAAAACTCTGTCTCACTGAGACAAACATTTGTGCCAAATAAAACAATTGTGCCAGTTTTTTTTATAATCCCACATTCAATGACGAAGTTATTGTCCGGACGAGGTCAATTATAGCCATATTTGACCTTTAAACTCAAAGTGTGTCCTTGACCTTTAAGATATTGACACTGGTGTTGCATGCGACACGCTGTCTCATGGTGGTGAACAACTGTGCCAAGTTATTTTAAAATCCAACAATCAATGACAAACTTATGGTCCGGACAAAGAAATCTGGATGGACGCACATACACCGAACAGCCATTTGGACAACTATGTCTTCGCTCCCTTACGGGCTCGACAAAAACTGCAACCTTTGTCAAAGCTCTTCAATTTCCTAGGTGTCTTTTTGCAGGGAATACCAATTCATTTAACAATTGAACGCTTAGTCTAATGTTAACTAGAGCTATCACTAAAGGTGATGAATGTACCCCCCGCATGCACTGACACAATTGCAATTTGACGCACACAAGATTGCATAATTATGTGGACTGTATGTATATAGACTGTATGTATACAGTATAGTAACAAAAAACACAGTCCTATAACTATGCAGAATATTTATCTAAAAGAACGTAACATGCCCCATGCACAACTAGGGTTGGTACTGATCACTTGTGTGAAGTTTCATTAAATTGTGTGCAAGGGTTCGGAAGATTAGGCGCACACAAGATTGCATATGCAGACTGTATGTACATAGTATGTTAACAAGAAACAAAGTCCCATAACTCTGCAATTTTTGTTGTTGAAAGAACCTAACATACCCCATGCACAACTACTGTTGTTGCTGATAACTTGTGTGAAGTTTGATTAAATTGTGTCAAGGGGATGAGGAGAGATGGTGCGCACAAGATTGTGTCTATGTATATAGTATAGTAACAAAAAACAAAGTCCCGTAACTCTGCAAATTTTTTTTCTGAAAGAACCTAATATGTCCCATGCACAACTACTGTTGTTACTGATCACTTGTGTGAAGTTTCATTAAATTGTGTCAAGGGGATGAGGAGAGATGGTGCGCACAAGACTGTGTCTACGGACAGACGGACAGACAGACAACCTGAAACCAGTATACCCCCCCCCCCCCCACTTACAACTTTTTTGTAGTGGGGTACAATGAGTTATTAAAGGAAAGCATCTATGAGTAATACAATCGAAAACCAAGATTTCAATATGATTTTTGTATACATAGTCATGTCTATAGAATCGCAGACAAACAGGCAAGGTCAAAAACAGAACCATGTCCTTTCCATTTGAATGGGGAATAAATATCTCGGACACATGACATTTTCAATTTGATTATTATGAATATAATAACTTTTAGCCATATTATAGTAAGTGTTTATAAAAACTAGGATATTTACAAAATAATAAAATAGAATTTTGTGCATTTAACTTGTTACGCAGATTGTGAAATAGTTAAGTATATATGTGAAAAATGATAACATACAACAGCAGATAGCCAATCTAAGTTCATGTCACCAAGATAATAACAGCTACCATTGAAAAAGAACCATCCTTCTTGACATGCTGCTTCTGTAAATAAAGAAAGACAAGAGGGTCATGATGACCCTGAATCGCTCACCTGAGTAATATGAGCCACATGTTTCAAACGGAAAACTGATGCTAAAATATTAGAAAGTAGGTCAGTAGGTCACATTCATGGACACTGAAAGACAGTTTTAAGATTTGTGTGCAAAACTGTCCATCTCATCCAAATTTCAAGGCTGTATCTTAAAAAACAAGAAAGTAGGTCAGTAGGTCAAGGTCACAGTCAAGTGATCCCTAATCACTTGGGTCATCAGGTAATTATAATTAAACAGTCTAGGAAATATGACCTGATAATTTTTTAAATATAATTTTCCTATATAACTCATAATCATAACAAGTGACCCCCAGGGCACGGCCTCTTTTCACCCTAGGGGCATAATTTGAACAAACTTGTTAGATCCACCAGGCAATGTTACATACCAAATATCAAATGCCTAGGTCTTGAACTTTCAGGCAAGAAGATCTTTAATTTTTTTCCTATATAAGTCTATGTTAAACTTAATACCCCCAGGGCAGGGCCTCTTTTCACCCTAGGGACAAAATTTGAACAATTTTGGTAGAGAAACACTAGGAAAAGCAACATACTTAATATCAAAAGCTAAGGCCTTGCAGTTTCAGGCAAGAAGATTTTTAAAGTTTTTTTTCCTATATAAGCCTATGTAAAACATGAGACCCTCCCACCCCCGGGGCAGGGCCTCTTTTCACCCCAAGGGCATAATTTGAACAATTATATTAGAGGACCACAAAGCAATGCTACATACAAAATATCAAAGGCCTAGGTCATGTGGTTTTAGACAAGAAGATTTTTAAAGTTTTTTACTATTTAAGTCTATGTAAAGCTTGTGACCCCCGGGGCGCGGTCTCTTTTCACCCCAGGGGCATAATTTGAACAATCTTGATAGAGGACCATAAGATGATGTCACATGCCAAATATCAAGGCTCTATGCCTTGCGGTTTTGGACAAGAAGATTTTTGAAGTTTTTCCTTTCGGTTGCCATGGCAACCAGAGTTCTGCACGGAATTAAATTCTTTGAACAATTTTGAAAGGGGACCACCCAAGGATCATTCCAGTGAAGTTGGTGTAATTCTGCCCAGTAGTTTTCAAGAAGAAGATTTTTTTAGAAAATGTTGACGGACGCACGACTGACATATGGATATGCATGACTATAAACATGGTTCAGCTGCTTCTGTAAATATAGATATGCATTACTATAAACCTGGTTCAGCTGCTTCTGTAAATATAGATATGCATGACTATAAACCTGGTTCAGCTGCTTCTGTAAATATAGGTATGCATGACTATAAACCTGGTTCAGCTGCTTCTGTAAAAATAGATATGCTTGACTATAAACCTGGTTCAGCTGCCTCTGTAAATATGAAGATATATCCCTGTAAACATGGTTCAGCTGCTTCTGTAAATATGAAATATGTTATAAATGGATTCTTCTGGAATAGTGAATGATGAATTTTTATAAATTCCCAAGTATTTCTGTATTTCGTTATTACCTTGAATTTACACTTGTAAACAGCAAATTGTTTGAGGAAAGAAAGAAATCATCATGTTAGATGTAAATTTCAAGCGAATCTGTTTACTGTTTATGAAGACATTAGACGCAATTGTTACAATAATACCAAGTATCTAGACCTCTCCAGAAATAAAATGTTACGGAAAAGTAGAAATACCTTCACAGTTTCTGCCTCTGAAACCATCAGTACAACTGCATGTGTAATTGTCTGCACCCTCTACACATGTACCATTATTCCTACAAGGGTCTGTACTACACCTGTCTAATTCCATATTACAGAAATATGTTATTACATCATTCTTTCGGAAGAGCGATTTTTGGATTTTTATAAATTCCTAACTATTTTTATAGTTTGGCATTTCCTTGAATACATGCAGCATATTTAAATGAGGGAAAAAACAAAATATCATGTTGGATGTAAATTTTAAGCCAATCTGTTCACTTTACAAAGACATTAGACATAGCTCTTACAATCAAATCAAGTATCAAGATCCAGTCAGCAGATTGTAACATAAAAGTATAAATACTTTCAAAAGTTATTTCTACATATTTATTTTAATGCTTTCATAAAAATATTTAACAATGCTAAGAGCAGCAATGTAAAAATGGAGTTAACACTATGGGTATAGAACTACCTAACGAAGGAACTCCTACATCAAAGTTGCAGTTTCAGAGAAGATTTTGCAAGTGAATATCATATACAAATACTGAGAAATTTACATTTACTGCTACTTAAAAATTTACCGAAAGTGACTATCTTCTTTAATGGCAATAAATTTGGATGAATCATTATAATATGATAAAACTTGGTAAAGTGTCACCAAAGGAACAAAGAGGCATTTTGTGAAATAAGATTAAAATAAATTTCTAGAGGTCTCCACTATAAATATGTAGGGAAAATTGATCATGTTCTCTGTTATCTATTTTGAAATGAAAAGGAGCAATATGAAGAAAAGTCTTGATAGAATATCAGCAGAGGAACATTTGAGACGACAAAACTTCTTTTCAGACTAAATCTTCACTTACAAATTTTATCCACTTCCCTTCAGGTCACAAAGCAAGAGAACCGATAGTTTGAGTCTGATGTACCTTTATCTGAGTTTGAATCTGATAAACCTTTACCTTGGTTTGAGTCTGATGAACCATTAACTTGGTTTGAGTCTGATGAACCTTTACCTGAGTTTGAGTCTGATGAACCTTTACCTGAGTTTGAGTCTGATGAAACATTACCTTGGTTTGAGTCTGATTTATCCGAGGTAGAGTCTGATTAACCTTTACCTGGATTTGAGTCTGATGAACTTTTACCTGGGTTTGAGTCTTATGAACCTTTACCTTGGTTTGAGTTTGATGAACCTTTACCATGGTTTGAGTCTAATAAACTTTTACCTGGGTTTGAGTCTGATGAACCTTTACCCGAGTTAGAGTCTGATGAACCTTTACCTGGGTTTGAGTCTGTTGAACATTAACCTGGGTTTGAGTCTGATGAACCTTTACCGGAGTTTGAGTCTGATGAACTTTTACCCGAGTTAGAGTCTGATGAACCTTTACCTGGGTTTGAGTCTGATGAACCTTTACCTGGGTTTATGTGCGATGAAACTTTACCTGAATTTGGGTCTGATGAACTTTTACCTGGGTTTAAGTCAGATGAATCTTTACAAGAGTCCGAGTCTGATGAATCTTTACCAGAGTCCAAGTCTGATGAATCTTTACCAGAGTCCGAGTCTGATGAACCTTTGCCCGAGTTTGAGTCTAATGAATCATCGTCCACGTCCGAGTCGCTTGATTCACTTCGTGGCTCAGGCTGACCCTGCACATGTCTGTGAAACATTTGCACATAAAAAGTTGTTTGAGCAAACTGTCATTTTCTACATACATTTAGTTTAACATAAAATTAAAATTTAATTCAGATTATTCCATGCAAAAATATTTTGGGAAACAGCAAGACTGACAGACCAATGGATGAACATAAAATAACAAGAAAACATCCACTAACATCTGAACCCTTATCATGCTGGACATGATTGATTCTGCCTTTACGACCAGTGTAGATCATGATCAACCTGCACATCCATGCAGTCTGACCATGATTTGCACTGTTCGCCATTAAGTCAGTAGTCTAGCAGGGTAAGGGTTAAGATGCAAATAGTAAATGATAACTGAAACAAGGTCATTTCACATAACAAAAAAAGTCTTAATAAATGAAATATTTGCCTCATTAAAATTAATATATTTTCCTCACTTTAACATGTGTCTGGAACAGGAAATAATTATTTCTTTAAATTTTCTTAAATTTGATACACTTCTTTGTTTGAAATAAGGAGCTAGAGTGAACAAACGTTAGAAGTCTGGCAACAAGGCTTGTAACAAGCAACAAAATCACATTCATCAAGGAGAATGCACATGTTGGTACTTACCTGGAAATTCTTCTTCCTTGTGGACACTGAAGTATAGCATAATATAAAAGTTTTTAGCACATTTGAATCATGTAATAGATCAATGCATAATTTAAAATAATGTGTCTTAATTAGTCAGTGGTGAAAGGCTGTTCTTCTTTACAGAAATACAGAAAATATTTCTGAGGTTTTGATATATTCTTAGAATTTAATATGTCATTTATTTGCGTTCAAAAGACCATATGACAATGTAAGTACTTCATTCACTAAGCATATTGTAGAAATATACCTCTGTGTTTGAAGCACATCCAGGAATGGGCTTGGCATCTGCAGCAGTCTCAGGACCTGTGAAACAGGTTGTAGCAAATGCTAAGCATATAACCTGAAATATATATAAAAATATAAGAAGCAAATAGAACAAGCAAATTCAGTTAATTGATATTACCCACAATGTAGGATAATTGTTTAACCCTTACAAAAGCATTTTCTGCTAACAAAAAACATTGCATGCAGCTTAATTTTGGACATGAAAGCTACCGATTATACCGAGTTTAGTTGCAATTTTTCATTGTTAACTAAATTATCGATTGAACAAAATTTCCTATATTTAGTAAGCATGACTTTGACACACGCTACCTAAACTACAATCAAAACATTATTCCCTTTAAAAGCTTCCTATTTACCCAGTTTGGTTTGCTTACCTCATTTCTAACTGAAGTTATTATAAGGCAACGGCAATCGGTAACACCAATGGATGCTCCCCAAAGCAAATATATGAAATGTGTGTGTGGGGGGGGGGGGGGGGGGATTCAAACAAGAGTCATGATGACCCTGGATCGCTCACCTGAGTAATATGAGCTACATGTTTCAAATGTCAAACTGATGATAAAATATTAAGAAAGTCAGTAGGTCACATTCATGGTCAATGAAATTCAGTTTTACAATTTGTGTTCAAAACTATGTATGTCATCAAAATTTCAAGGCTGTATCTTAAAAAACAAGAAAGTAGGTCAGTAGGTCAAGGTAACAGTCAAGTAACATCATATTACTTGGGGTCATCAGGTAACTATAATTAAACAGTCTTGGAAATAGGATCAGATGATTTTTTAAAAGTATTTTTCCTATATAACTCACATAATAACAAAGTGACCCCAGGGCAGGGCCTGTTTTAACCACACGGGCATAATTTGAACAATTTTGGTAGAGGACTACTAGACAATGCATCATACCAAATATCAAAAGCCTAGGTCGTATGGTTTCAGACAAGAAGATTTTTAAAGCGTTTTCCTATAAAAGTCTATATAAAACTTGGGACCCCTAGGGTAGGGCCTCTTTTCACCCAAGGGGTACAATTTGAACAATTTTGGTTGAGGACCATAAGACAATGCTACAAACCAAATATCAAAGGTCTAAGTGTTGTGGTTTCACACAAGAAGACTTTTTTCCTATATGTCTATGTAAAACTTGGGACCCCCGGAGCGGGGCCAAATTTGATCCTAGGGGGATAATTTGAACAATCTTGGTAGAGGACCATTAGATGATGCTACATACCAAATATCAAAGCCGTAGGCAATGTTGTTTTGTACAAGAAGATTTTCAAAGTTTTCCCAATATAAGTCTATATAAACGATGTGACACCAGGGCAGGCCATATTTGACCCTAGTGGGATAACTTGAACAATTCTGGTAGAGGACCACTAGATGATGCTACACACCAGATATCAAAGCCCTAGGCCCTGTGGTTTTGGACAAGAAGATTTTTAAAGTTTTTCCTTTCGGTTGCCATGGCAACCAGAGTTCTGCATGGAATTCAATTCTTTGAACAGTTTTGAAAGGGGGAAACCCAAGGATCATTCCTGTGAAGTTTGGTGTAATTCTACCCAGTGGTTTTCAACAAGAAGACTTTTTTAGAAATTGTTGACGCACATCAAGCGGTCTCAATAGCTCACCTTGTCACTTCGTGACAGGTGAGCTAAAAAAGGGTCATATAGTTATGGTTCTTATATATTTATTGCACTTCCTCTCAAATACCTTAATAAATGTAAGTATGAAGTTAAATCTTTATTTGGTTTCCAAGTTATTCTCCAGACAATCTTTTATACATAACTTGATAAGGGAGATAATAAAAATTAGGTGATCAAGAGTTATTGTTTACATGTACTGCACTCCCCCACAATGTATTCTATATGAAACAGTTAAGGAGAGAATTGCTCAGGACAAACTTTTTAACACAAAGTTTTGTTATAAGGTGGTCATTATATTGTTTGAAAACAACAGGAATGAGCACTTAAAAACAAAGACTTGTGTGGTTATGGAGTGAATACAATGGACTTCTTTTGTCTTAGACCACACCCAAGGTATTAGTGAAGAAAATGCCTAATGTGAAGAGCGTCCATTAACAAATCTATATAAACTATACATGAAAAGTAGCAAGAAGAAAACATATGAAAGCATAATGTCAGTTGTATGAAGGCAGATCCCTCCTAGAGACTAAAGAAACTTGTACAAAAGAGATACCAAATGTATTATTTCAGGACTTTTCCTGTCATTTATTAACAGCTGTTTGCCTATATACTTTTCTATCATTTGAAAAATGAATCTGTACTAGTCATGCAGAGCTGTCTGTCTCCAAATAATGTTGGGATTGGGGAGGCAGATATTCTAAACATTAGTTTATATACATTTTTTTATTTGACCAGTTTCTAATGACTACATGTTTATTGAATGCAAATTCAGGTAGCATTAAGAAAAGTGCTGCGATCATCATCATATAACTCTGTAAGACTTGAATTTTGATAAATCAATGTTCAATTAATGATAACTGTTCATTAATCAAATTATATTTTATATTATATATAAAACACAACTTACAGCAAAATGTAATATCAGTTTCATGGTTGATTACAAAGTGAACAATCTGTCTGGCTTTAGGATATCTGTTAAAAGATGTATTGCTGAAAATAGAAAGCAATATACTGTTAAAAGCATTTTTCTTCATAAAGGTATATTGGAGGGAATCATGAACCGAAGGATTTTTGACATAAAGGTATTTCTTCCTGTATAATTCATGTATATATGAAAGTTTCACAATTTTGCTAACTGCTAACAGCCAAGTCATAGTTAAGGATAATTGCTGAAAAACTGCTACAGAACACAATTATAGTATATTGGCATTCTTAATTCATAAATGTAGTAATACAAGTAACAACTGAAAAGTGTTTAATACACATATGGAGAATACACAAACAAACATGGAAATTCCATAAAACTTTGCATCAAGTCAAAAGGTTCTGTTTAAAAATAGGGTCATTATTACTTGTTACAAGTGTTTCCATGTATTTTCAGGAAAATCCAGGATTGGACAAGTATCGTTCATTCAATTTGACAATTCAAACAACTGTTAGACAGAATAAAGAGAAAAACAAAAGGGTCATAATGACCCTGAATCGCTCACCTGAGTCATATGAGCTACATGTTTCAAATGTCAAACTGATGATTTTTAGAAATTTTTTGGGAAGATTTTCCGATGTACAATCAAGTAACCCCTGGGGCGGGGCCAATTTTACCCCGGGAGGGTCATGATTTGAAGAAAGTATCTACTCACATATCTAAGATCTAGGCCTTCTGGTTTATTCATAGCAAATTTATGAAGATTTCTCTATGTACAATCAAGTCACCCTTGGGGCGAGGTCAATTTGACCCTGGGGGGGGGGGGGGGGGGCAAGATTTGAACAAATTTTGTAGAGGTCCACTAGGCAATGCTACATGTCAAATACCTAAGCTCTAGGCCTTCTGGTTTATTTTTAGAAAATTTTGAAGATTTTTCTATGTACAATCAAGTAACCCCATGGGGCGGGGTCAATTTGACCCCGGGGGTGATGATTTGAACAAATTTTGTAGAAGTCTACTAGCAATGCTACTTGTCAAATATCTAAGATCTAGGCCTTCCGGTTTATTTTTAGAAATTTTTTTAAGATTTTCCTATGTAAAATCAAGTGACCCCTGGATGGGGTCAATTTGACCCCGGGGGTGATGATTTGAACAAATGTTGTAGAGGTCCACTAGGCAATGCTACTTGTCATATATCTAAGATCTAGGCCTTCCGGTTTATTTTTAGAAATTTTTTTAAGATTTTCCTATGTAAAATCAAGTGACCCCTGGATGGGGTCAATTTGACCCCGGGGGTCATGATTTGAACAAATGTTGTAGAGGTCCACTAGGCAATGCTACATGTCAAATATCTAAGCTCTAGGCCTTCTGGTTTATTTTTAGAAAATTTTTGAAGATTTTCCTATGTAAAATCAAGTAACCCCTAGGGCGGGGTCAATTTTGACCCCGGGGTCATGATTTGAATAACTTTAGTAGAGGTCCATTAGGCAATGCTACATGTCAAATATCTAAGCTCTAGGGCTTCTACTTTTTGAGAAGAAGATTTTTTAAGATTTTCCTATGTACAATCAAGTGACCCCTTGGGCGGGGTCAATTTTGACCCCAGGGGTTATGATTTGAACAAATTTTGTAAAGGTCCACTAGGCAATGCTACATGTGAAATATCTAAGCTCTAGGTTCTGGTTTATTTTTAGAAAAATTTTGAAGATTTTCCTATGTAAAATCAAGAGATCCCTGGGGCGGGGTCAATTTTGACCCCGGGGTCATGATTTGAACAAACTTGGTAGAGGTCTATTAGGCAATGCTTCACACTAAATATCTAAGCTCTAGGGCTTCTGGTTTTTTGAGAAGAAGATTTTTGAAGATTTTCTTATGTAAAATCAAGTGACCCCTGGGGCGGGGTCAGTTTTGACCCTAGGGGTCATGGTTTGAACAAATTTTGTAGAGGTCTACTAGGCAATGCTACATGTGAAATATCTAAGCTCTAGGCCTTCTGATTTATTTTTAGAAAATTTTTGAAGATTTTCCTATGTAAAATCAAGTGACCCCTGAGGCGGTGTCAATTTTGACCCCGGGGTCATGATTTGAACAAATTTGGTAGAGGTCCACTAGGCAATGCTTCACACCAAATATCTAAGCTCTAGGGCTTCTGGTTTTTGAGTAGAAGATTTTTGAAGTTTTTCCTTTTGGTTGCCATGGCAACCAGAGTTCTGCATGGAATTCAATTCTTTGAATAATTTTGAAAGGGGGCCACCCAAGGATCATTACTGTGAAGTTTGGTGTAATTCTGCCCAGTGGTTTTCAAGAAGAAGATTTTTTTACAAATTGTTGACAGACGACGGATGACGTACAACGGACGACGCACGACGGACATCAAGCGGTCACAATAGCTCACCTTGTCATTTTGTGACAGGTGAGCTAAAAATCATTGAGGAAAGCATACACACTTTATTTTGCTGTTGGATTTAACGACACACCAGCAAAAGCCCCTCAATGCATTACCGTATTTCATCACTGGCCGGCTACTGACGAGAACCAACAACCTTCCATAAGCCAGCTGGATGGCTTTTCAACATGAGGAAGTCATCCAGCTGTCTTATGTGGTTAATTAAAGCCCTTCTGTCTTCATTAGCACAGTTTGGTGCTAATGCCTTTCACAGTATGGTTCCAGTAAACAGGGTTTATTGTTTATTGCAATAATCCAGTCTACCTTAAAACTGTACCAGTAAATGAGAAGAGGGAACAGTGTACGTGTATCTATCTTATCATCTAACTTTTACTTATTATTCTAGTTCTATCTGGTTTAAATTAACAACTTTAATCTCTTAAACAAGATCATGACCCTGGATCGCTCACCAGAATAATATGAGCTTCATGTTTGAAATGTCAAACTGATGATTTTTAGAAAATTTTCGGAAAATTTTCCGATGTACAGTTAAGTAACCCCTGGGGCGGGGCCAATTTTACCCCGGGGGTCATGATTTGAACAAAGTTTGTAGAAGTATAATAGGCAATGTTACATGTCGAATATCTAAGATCTAAGCCTTCTGGTTTATTTTAAACAAATTTATGAAGATTTCCCTATGTACAATCAAGTAACCCCTGGGGCGGGGTCAATTTGACCCTGGGGGGTCAAGTTTGAACAAATTTTGTAGAGGTCCACTAGGCAATGCTACACGTCAAATATCTAAGTTCTAGGCCTTCTGGTTTATTTTTAGAAAATTTTGAAGATTTTTCTATGTACAATCAAGTAACCCCATGGGGCGGGGCCAATTTGATCTCGAGGGTCATGATTTGAATAAATGTTATAGAGGTCCACTAGGCAATGCTACATGTGAAATATCTAAGCTCTAGGCCTTCTGGTTTATTTTTTAAAAAAATTTTGAATATTTTCATATGTAATATCAAGTAACCCCTAGGGCGGGGTCAATTTTGACCCCGGGGTCATGATTTGAACAACTTCAGTAGAAATCCACTAGGCAATGCTACAAGTCAAATATCTAAGCTCTAGGGCTTCTGCTTTTTGAGAGGAAGATTTTTTAAGATTTTCCTATGTAAAATCAAGTGACCCCTGGGGCGGGGTCAATTTTGACACCGGGGGTCATGATTTGAACAAATTTTGTAGAGGTCCACTAGGCAATGCTACATGTGAAATATCTAAGCTCTAGGCCGATTGGTTTATTTTTAGAATTTTTTTGAAGACTTTCATTATGTAAAATCAAGTGACCCCTGGGGCGGGGTCAATTTTGACCCCGGGGTCATGATTTGAACAACTCTAGTAGAGGTCCACTAGGCAATGCTACCTGTCAAAAATCTAAGGTCTAGGGCTTCTGGTTTTCAAGAAGATTTTTTAAGATTTTTCTATGTAAAATCAAGTGACCCCTAGGGCCGGGTCAATTTTGACCCCAGGGTCATGATTTGAAAAAACTTGGTAGAGGTCTACTAGGCAATGCTTCACACCAAATATCTAAGCTCTAGGGCTTCTGGTTTTTGAGAAGGAGATTTTTAAAGTTTTTCCTTTCGGTTGCCATGGCAACCAGAGTTCTGCATGGAATTCAATTCTTTGAACAATTTTTGTAGAGCTTCACCCAAGGAACATTCCTGTGATGTTTGGATGAAATTTGCCTAGCTATTTATGAGGAGATGTCGTTTGAAGTAAAAGTTTACAGATAACGGATGACGGACAACGGACGGTGAGTGATCCTAATAGCTCACCCTGAGCCTTTGGCTCTGGTGAGCTAAAAAGGATGCTTTTTTAAGTCTTGACATTATTCAGAGTGACTTTTAATAAAAATCTGGTTATGTTTGTTTGAGTTGTGCACAAATTCAAAATGGATTTTTAAGAAAAAATGTGAGATCCACACATCTAATTTTTTTTTTACTGCTGTCTGAATATTTAAAAAACATTTGTCTTGGCTAGAAAACCTCACATGCATTAAAAGCATGAAAAAGGTACACTCTATGCAACCGATGATGTTTTGTTGGTTTGTTTTAGGTTTAACGTCGTTTTTCAACAGTATTTCAGTCATGTAACGGCAGACAGTGAACCTAACCAGTGTTCCTTGATTCTGTACCATTACAAACATGTTCTCCGCAATTAATGCCAACTTCCCCAATTGAATCAGAGGTGGAGGACGAATGATTTCCGACACAATGTCTTTTATAAAATTGTCACAAAGAACACACGCCCCACCCAGGGATCGAACTCACGACCCCTCGATCCATAGACCAACGCTGTCCCTACTAAGCAAAGCGGACGGCCAGAACTATAATTAAGAAATATTTTAAAGCAAAAGTATGTTTTAACACTTATGCACGATGGGCAGTTATACTTCTGGCGTAATAATTTCACAAGGGCGCAAACCAAAGTATAGTAAGGCCATAGGTCTTGATGGTATTTCAATTTTACCTAGCATGCAATAGGAACATGCCAATTTCAATAGAATGTAAAGTGATACATACTGAAACGCGGTAGGGTAAAAGTAAGCACGTTGCTGTCGAGAAAATGCACTAGGAAAGGAAACAAGAGAGCCAAAATGGCCCTATATCGCTCACCTGTTATCATTGCACTTAAGGACAAGAAGGTCAAAAAATCATAATCAAGATCAATCAAAAGAATTCTGAGAAAATATAGTTGAAATTTTCTTAAAGTTACTTCAAATAAAATTATTTTCAAATCAGGCCAGTAGTTTCATGCCCGAAGGATTACATCGAGCAAAATTTTGACTGATGAAGCCCAAAGGACAGGAACAACAAAGGGAACAAATTAAAAATAAATCTAAGTCCTCAGAAAAAATATCTAAGTCCAAAGGACAGGAACAACAAAGGACGAAATTTAACCAAAAAGAAATAAAAAATTCTTACAAGGTACAGATATGTCAAAAAACACCTAAAAATTGGAGGTACCATCCATGTTGTACCACAGAAAAGTGGTCTCGGTTTTTCCCTACGGCTAATAATAATAAAGTAATTTAATAAGCTATTTATAGTAACATAAAAGGGAAGTAACTGAAAACAAGAGCTGTCTGATGACAGCGCGCTCGACTATTCGAAGAATTGATTTGAAGAATGGGGTCAAAATATTTCCACGGATATTCAGACAAAAGAAATAAATAGATTAGACAAACACTGTTCCTGTATTACTTTGATTTCGATAAGTCTTGCACTAAATGGCAATATATGAGCCAAATTCAAAGTCCAAAAAGGGCCATAATTCAGTCAAAATAGTCATGTACTCTTGCCTACAGATGGAAATCATAATGATAAACAAGTGTTCAAAGTTTAAAAGCCATATGTCAAATAGTTTTGAAAAAACATGGACTTGTATGAAAACAGAACCAATTTCCAAGTCCAAAAAGGGCCATAATTCAGCCAAAATAGATGACAGAGTTATGTTCTCTTTCCTACTGATAGCGACTATTATACTTAACAAGTGATAAAAGTTTCAAAGCCATATGTCAAACACTTTACAAAAATATGAACTGGTACGAAAAACTTAACCAAGATTGCTAAGTCAAAAGGGGCCATAATTCAGCCAAAATCCTTGATGGAGTTATGTACTCTTGCCTATAACTGGACATGGTGATGGTAAACAAGTGCTGAAAGTTTCAAAGCTTTATCTCAAAAGACTTTGTCAAAATATGAACCGGTACAAAATATTAACCCAGATTTCTAAGTCAAAAAGGGCCATAATTCAGCCAAAATCCTTGATGGAGTTATGTGCTCTTGCCTATAACTGGACATGGTGATGGTAAACAAGTGTTGAAAGTTTCAAAGCTTTATCTCAAAAGACTTTGTCTAAATATGAACTGGTACGAAAAACTTAACCAAGACTTCTAAGTCGAAAGGGGCCATAATTCAACCAAAATCCCTGATGGAGTTATGTACCCTTGCCTATAACTGGCCATGGTGATGGTAAATAAGGTGTTGAAAGTTTCAAAGCTTTATCTTAAAAGACTTTGTCAAAATATGAACTGGTACGAAAAACTTAACCATGATTTCTAAGTCAAAAGGGGCCATAATTCAGCCAAAATCCTTGATGGAGTTATGTGCTCTTGCCTATAACTGGCCATGATGATGGTAAACAAGTGTTGAAAGTTTCAAAGCTTTATCTCAAAAGACTTTGTCAAAATGTGGACTGGTACGAAAAACTTAACCAAGGTGTGACGCCGACGCCGACGCCGACACCGACGCCAACGGCGACATCGACGCCGACGCCGTGGTGAGTAGGATAGCTCTACTTATTCTTCGAATAGTCGAGCTAAAAATTATTGTAGGTCAACAAAAGAAGGATCTGCCAAATAAAACCAAGAGCACTGCAACTGATGCAAATGCAGAGCAATATACACACAAAACAAAGTCATATTACCTTTGACCCCTAAGTGTGACCTTGACCTTGAAGTGAGCCATCCAAATGCGCCATGCACATTGTTTCGATGAGGTGAACATTTGTGTCAGGTTTCTTTGAAATCCTTCAAGGGGTTCAACAGTTATAGAGCAGAAGGGAAATTGCTAACCAACAGACATACAGACTGACAGACACCGAGGCGATAACATAATATGTCCCTTCGGGTGTATAAAAAGGAATCAAGATCTTATGGTGATAC
Organism: Mercenaria mercenaria; assembly: GCF_021730395.1. Lineage (NCBI taxonomy): Eukaryota > Metazoa > Mollusca > Bivalvia > Venerida > Veneridae > Mercenaria > Mercenaria mercenaria. The sequence goes on from NC_069373.1 coordinate 40,614,120, forward strand.
AAGTTGTGTGCAAGTTTGGTTAAAATCAAATATTAAATGAAGCTGGTATTATGCCGAAAAGGTCAAAATAGCTAATTTTGGCCCTTTCAGGGGCCGTAACTCTGGAACCCATAATGGGATCTGGCCAGTTCAAGAAAGGAACCAAGACCTTATGGTGACACAAGTTTTGTGCAAATCTGATTAAATTCAAATCATAAATGAAGCTGCTATTGTGCAGACAAGAGGTCAAAATAGCTAATTCTGGCCCTATCAGGGGCCATAACTCTGGAACCCATAATGGAATCTAACCATTTCAAGAGAGGAACCAACATCTTGGTTCGATACAAGTTGTGTGCAAGTTTGGTTAAAATCAAATCATAAATGAAGCTGCTATTGTGCAGACAAGGTCAAAAAAGCTCATTTTGGCCCTTTCAGGGGCCATAACTCTGGAACCCGTTAAGGGATCTGGTCAGTTCAAGAAAGGAACCGAGATCTTATGGTGACACAAGTTTTGTGCAAGTCTGATTAAAATCAAATCATAAATGAAGCTGCTATGGTGCAGACAAGGTCAAAAAAGCTAATTTTGCCCTTTCAGGGGCCGTAACTCTGGAACACATAATGGGATCTGGTCAGTTCAAGAAAGGAACGGAGATCTTATGGTGACACAGGTTTTCTACAAGTTTAATTAAATTCAAATCATAAGTGACGCTGCTATTGTGCAGATAAAGTCAAAATAGCTAATTTTGGCCTTTTCAGGGGCCATAACTCTGGAACCCATACGGAATCTGGCCAGTTGAAAAAAGGAACCAAGACATGACACAAGTTGTGTGCAAGTTTGGTTAAATTCAAATCATAAATGAAGCTGCTATTGTGCAGACAAGGTCAAAATAGCTAATTCTGGCCCTTTCAGGGGCCATAACTCTGGAACCCATGAAGGAATCTGGCCAGTTCAAGAAAGGAACCAAGATCTCACAGTGATACAAGTTGTGTGCAAGTTTGGTAAAAATCAAATCATAAATGAAGCTGCTATTGTGCAGACAAGGTCAAAATAGCTAATTTTGACCCTTCAGGGGCCATAACTCTGGAACCCATAATTGGATCTGGCCGGTTCAAGAAAGGAACCAAGATCTTATGGTGATAAAAATTGTGTGCAAGTTTGGTTTAAAAAAAATCAAAAATGAAACCACTATCGTGCAGACAAGAAATTGTTGACGCACAAAAATAGCAAATTCTGGCCCTTTAAGGGGCAATAACTCTAGAACCCATGATGGGATCCGGCCAGTTTTCGAAAGGAACTGAGATATCATGTCAATACAAGTTTTATACAAGTTTGATCAAAATTGTTTACAAAATGTGGTCTCTATCTTGTTCACAAGAAATTGTGGACGGACGGACGACGGACGAAGGGTGATCACAAAAGCTCACTCTGTCACTAAGTGACAGGTGAGCTAAAAAGGTTAGTACTATTTATATTTGGACTACTTGTGACTAGACCTGCGAAGGCTTACATTCTATTTGGTAGTGATCAGCCTATAAGAAAAAATTTATGTTTGATTTTTCCATGAATTTGCATTCATTCTCAAAGTACACCTATTTTACAATGATTCTGGTTAGTTTTGATGCAAAATATTGAGAAAATATAGAGAAATGACAAATCATTACAGGTCACCCCCATCCCCAAAAATACGTGAAATTTAGCCCTGTGCAAGCAATATTTCAATTTATTTTACCTCATTCTCGGAATTTTCATTTAAGATCCATTTAATCATTATGATGTTTGTCATTTTCATTCAGAAACATGCTAATTTCAATAATATTTAGACAACTGTAGTGCTAAAATGCGAGAAAAGACCTTTACTAGGTCCTAAAACGGACCAAAAAAGAGCCACCTGGTCGAAAATTCGATCTAAATTCCAAAAACACAAGAAATTTAAGAGTTTTCAGCCATATGTTACCATTTTACATCATAAAGAATAGATTAATGGCATTTCCATTCATTTTCAAGGAGTTTCAGAAAATACCATGTACTGCCTCTTATAGGCTGAACACCACTAAATCCAGCTGTTCTTTATTTCATATAAAATCCGCTTACTTCATAACCGTTTTTCGACATTTTCTAGCATATCAGATTTTCAGAGATTTACATTCCCATGAACTAGATCGCTACTTTAGAAAAACAAAAAGAAAAGGGGGTGTTAACTTTTATGTAAGAAAACTAAATTTCAATAAATACAACCCGCTGAATTTACTACTTTTCGCTTCTTTCAATTTCTCTTTTCAAGACATTAAATTCTTACGCCGCCATTTTTACCTAGCATGCAATAGGAACATGCCGATTTCAATAGAATGTAAAGTGATACATACTGAATTGCGGTAGGGTAAAAGTAAGCACGTTGCTGTCGAGAAAGATTAGTATTATTTATATTTGGACTACTTGTGACTACAAACCTGCGGAGGCTTACATTCTGTTTGGTAGTGATCAGCCTAAAATTAATTATGTACATTCCAAAAGCATTCTGTACAGGAAGAAATAAAAAATATTTGGTACTTTTTAACACATTTTTGATGTCATTTATTAATAACACTTTTAAATTAATAGGTATATTGTAACAAGCCCAAGTCTGATAAAAATGAAAATTAAGGAATTTAGAGAGAGAGAGTAGCTTTTTTAAAGGAATTTCCTTTGATTTTTTATTTCTTTTTATCATTTTATTTATTGTATTTTTTGTTTGAACTCTTTTTAAAAAAGACAGAAGGAAATTTTAGGAATTTAAGGGCATGCTCTATGCATTAAAATATGCCAAAGAATGCCCACGCAGCGTTATGTCAAATTTAATTTTTTTAGGGGCATGCCCCTATGCCTACACACTGTTTTTTGCAAAACTGATATTTCATTTTTCATGGTGCCATTTTAATCAGGCATGCAAACCTATTTCATGTTAGGTAATTATATTTTATTATATTAAACAGATTGTTACTGACTAACAGGTATTTTGTCTCCAATTTTATAATTATTTATCTTTTGCCACTGAAATTATTTTCAAGTATTAGATGTTATTTTGAATGCTACAAAAGTTTAATCTTTATTGAAAATTATTTTGACAACTTTCATATTAAAGTATATAAACAAGCAGGTTTGATAAAAAGATAATATTTTCCTGAACCTTAACAGTGTTTATTTCCTGCAAAACAAAGAATAAAATTACTTTAGCCATTTATATGGAACGTTGAAAGAAAGAAAACAAGAAATGAAAACTTACCTTTAAAAAGATATTGAAGACAGATATAATTTCTGTTGCTAGGAGACAATCCTAAAATATTTTAAGACACACCGTTTATCCTAAGTAAAATATAAATTTAAAGAAATTTATTAGAAATATATTCTTGAATTAACCAAAGCTAATACGAATTCTGCGTCCGGCTGCAATGGTGGCAAGTAGTGAAATGCTCCTTTGCATGTTCTTAATATTTGTTCAAATACAGACTTTCCCGATAAAATTTGCATTAAACCTAGACAATTTGCATTAAACGTAGACAATAACATAGCAAACAACAACACATGAGGATGTCTCATGGTCACAAACACTGTTATTGGACAAGGACAGACAACAACGCAGAATCTTTACAATCACTATAGATTTTATATGAAGTGAGTGAGTTGGGTTTTACAGCAAATCGACACAAAAAAGTCATATATCGCCTATCTAAAAAATTATGGAAAGGAAAATATGTTTATTTTCGTACAAACAACATTGGTGTTATTATACTGAGGACCCTTTCTCCTTTTCTCGAGATTGTATGTGCAATTTCACATTATTCACAGAAAAAAACATGAGCAAAATTAGACATTAAAATTTCAATAAGAACATGAAATTATAGATAACAGTAAAAACCAAAACTGAGTCTGTGCTACAATACAATTTTCACTTGATTTAACAATGTTTTAAATAAGAACCTAGAACTGTATAATTTATTGGAAGGCAAATTACAATTGGAAATGGGCAGGTATTTTTGGCTGTTATATTTAGATGTGGAAAAGATCTGTAACCTGACATTTATTTTGGTTTTCTGGGACTCTTGGAAAATAGTCACCACCTAGTTTTGTTTGTTTGTTTTGGGTTTAACATCGTTTTTCAACAGTATTTCAACTTACTTTTGTAGCAAGCTACTGTTATAATACAGACATAAGCATTAAATGCTATCATACACATCTAGGTTATATTACAGTAATTCGGTCAAAAATGTGCTTCTGTGGTGTAGTCGAAAGAAGTCCTTAATAAATAGATGATCCTAATTTTTCCATTTTTCGTGCATTTGCGCGTAAACTGGAAGCCAAATGGGCATTATTTCAATCGTGGAATGAATTTTACATAAAATAGGACACTTCATGCTGATATTTCCTTTGTAATGTTGTCATGTGGTAAATAATTAACAGAAAAAGAATTACCAGTTTAAATACATGTAGTTTTAATCTAAATATGGACAATCCAGCAAAAGAAGGACTTTCCTTTTTTTAACACTTCATTTCTGAAAAGAAATGACTGCCCTTAAAAGACTGTTTTGACATGATATCTCCACAATCTTTTCAGTATTGTATGCTTAAACATGTCAAAAAGATCACTCTCCCCAGATGCAGAAGTATCGATCAACACATAAAGCAAAAACAAAGTTCCTGGTTCAATCTTTCATGGAATTCTGAATTTCCTTGGATTATGTAAAGTGCTATAAGTAATAATCATGCATTCTGTACACAACTGTTGGCTCCACTTATCAATTCAATATAGAAAACTTGATAATTTTTTCATGAAAACGGCTAATTAGCACATAAAAAATGAGCAAATAAAAGTCTCCCTTATTTTAATCCAAATCTCCCTTAAAAAAAGCCCTGTTGAGACAAACCTCCCTTATTGACCGTCTGAAAATACGGCATGTATGGCTATTTTATTTACAAATCATGAAATTCAGTTACTACATTTAGAAATGGTAAAATAATGGTTTTTCAATGAAAAACAATGGAGCAAACTGATTGAACAAACTTTAAGCAAATTCTGTAATGAAAAACTATAGTTTTTTCAATGAAAAACAATGGACCAACCGATATAAAAGAACTAAGTATATTCTGCAATAAAAAACAATGGTGTTTATGCTGTTTTCTCCTTGATTCGAGCCTCTTAAATCTTTTAGGGTTGTGCATATTTTTGTAAACCTGTTCAATTAAATATTTTTTGTTTTTAGGTACAAAAATATTTGCATTTAACAATGGACAATAAGAATTACAATGTTACTCATCTTTTATATGAACTTTTTTGCAAGAGACTGAAGGAGGTCAAACTCCACATCATTTTAAACCTTTCTCATCGATTCGAGCCCTTTGTTTGGTAGGTCAGTAAGTGTTAATGTTTGCACAGTCTATTTCCATAAAGCAAATTTCTATAAAGATTGACTTTTTGTTCACTTGTTACAACAGTCAAAATATGCTCAGGATGCTTTTAATTTGAAATTTTGGGTCACAATATTGCCCACTGTGTAATTTCCTTTTGAAATAAGCAATTTTTGATGTAAAATATTAAAAGAGGTATTTACTCAATTTTCCAGTGGTTTCATGACTAATATTTTCCAAGGCATTTTAAAATGTAAATGACACAAGTTTCTGATGGAAGAACATGCTACTTGAGCATAAATTTTACTAAAATACAAGGGCTCGAATCGATGAGAAAGCTCGAATCGACGAGAAACAGGCATAAATAGTAAAATGTTACTTTCATCCATTGTTTTTCCATTTTTTGAAAAAATGCTATTCTAATGGAGAAAAAGTCATTGAAATCAGTCCAGATAAATGGTTTTTAAATGATTTTTCTGAAAAAATGGTACTTCAATGGGGTTTTAATGGAGTTTCAATGCTTTTTTAACCATTACATTTCGTTAAGGGTTATACCTATCAAAACCCACAAAAAATACTTTTCAATTTCTCAAAAATGATTTTTTTTTTTTTTTTTTGGTTGGATTTAACGTCGCACCGACACATGATAGGTCATATGGCGACTTTCCAGCTTTAATGGTGGAGGAAGACCCCAGGTGCCCCTCCATGAATTATTTCATCACGAGCGGGCACCTGGGTAGAACCACCGACCTTCCGTAAGCCAGCTGGATGGCTTCCTCACATGAAGAATTCGACGCCCTGAGTGAGGCTCGAACCCACATCGATGAGGGGCAAGTGATTGGAAGTCAGCAACCTTAACCACTCAGCCACGGAGGCCCCTTCAAAAATGATTAATAGCTGGGTTTAATTGCTTGTGTAAACTGGAGTCAAGTGATCCTATCAAAGTTCCCCCAGTGCCTGAAATAGTATCTGAAGGTGCACCTGGGATCTTCCTTCATATTAGATGTCAAAGAAGGAGCCCATCTGAATAATTACTGTTATACTGACATCAAAGTCCTTAAAAATAAATATCTCTGCCATAAAATCCTCCTAAATTGCATTTTCTGAAAAAAAATTACAATATCTCTTAATCTTATCTAAAAATCTGTTACAAGTAGCCAAATGAGAAAAAAGTATTCTTAGAAAATATCAGTGTTATTATGAAGAAAGAAATAAGTTTTATTAAAAATTACTTGATCTCAATGGACTTTAATTTTTGTAAGTCATAATTACTGCATGAAGTCATCACTACCATAGTTTTACCATGAAATGAAACTGTATTTGAATGAAATTAAAATGGCCTAGATCTTCAAACTTCAAACAGACGGTCTACAGGAAGTACCAGGTCCTGAATCACTGACTCCATTGTCTAAAGCAAATAAAACTATGGGACAATTCATATCACTCAGTCCAGGACATGCCGGTCACTTGAGCAGCAAAATAATAATTTTCGCCAGTTTAATAATAAACGAATGCTTCGGCATACACCGGACAAGGAGCTGCAAATAAAAAAGATAAATACCCAATTTATAATGATTTTCTATTGAGGCCTTGTCAAAAAAAGTTAGCAAAATATTTCTTGTAGTATGATTCTACCTTTACTGTTATTAACGCAATTTTTCAGATGTTTAACCGATTTTATATCTATGTCGCTAGACCAGCGCACATCAGCGTACGCTGGATAGACCCGGGAAGTGCCGTGAAACCAAATGAACACCTGGCCTGTTTCCCGAGGCAAAACGGCGTACACAGCAAATGTGAAACAAATTGGCCCTTAGAGGGAAGATGGCATATCTCGAGTAAACATAAGGCTGTATGCTATATTAAAATGGCAGGTGAATGTTATTTATTAACTCGAAATTTCGAGTTATGTATCTTGAAATTTCGAGTTACTAACTCAAGTTAAGAGGTTTGTGGGAATGATGAAATAGGATACTAAAAGACAATATCGAACAAGAAGATTTGTTTATGTTTCCACTTCATAGATATATGGAAAAGCAAACACATCTCATGGTTGCCATGTTTTTCAACTAATCAGAATATTTTGAACACTGCATAAAAGGTCAGAAAAGGATCATTTGTGTAAAATTATTTGAAATTCGGGACAGCACTTTCACACAAACAGATTTTCAAAGTTTCCACTATATACATATAGGTGAAAATTATGTGAATCTTCATAAAGAGTCAACAATGAAACAATTGTCTGAAATCATTTTAAAACTAGGCCTGCTGTTTCTGACATGAAGATATTAAAGTTTCCTCTTTATGCATATAGAGTAAAGTGACCACACCCCTGGCAGCCATGTTTTTTGATGAATCAAAACAATTTAAACAATCTTGGTAGAGGGTCACACAAGGAAAATTAGTGTGAAATCAATTCAAAATTGAGCCAGCAGCTTTATACAAGAAGATTTATTAACTTTTCCACTATAAACATAAAGGAAAAAGTGATCACTCCCTCTGACAGCAATATTTTTGATGAATCAGAATAATTTGAGCAATTTTGATAGAGAATCAAAGGACCATTTGTGTGAAATTACTGCAAATTTGGACTAGCAGTTTAGGAGGATTGTAGTCTTAAGATTTTTTTTATTTCTAGCTTTGGTGGCCACTATATGCAACCAAGCAGAACTGTCTGAACAATTTTAAAAGAAGACTTCCCAAGGCGTGCCTACTTCATCACCTACCGGCACATCGAAGGCCATGTGTGTCACTAGCACAGACACTCCAGATTTAAAACAAATGATGAAAAACACCATAATTCCTGACTTTTTGAGTTTGGGTCATCAGCTACATGTATTACGGACGCATGAATTCTGATCAATATCACTTTGACGCATTAAAACAGCGACAAAACCTGTTTTGCCGTTATCATTCCGGACCGCGTAATCAGAAAAAAAAAATGTTTCGGAGATTTTTATGTACGTGCGGGCGGGTGATTTTTTTTTTCTCGGGAATGAAATTACTGATGCGGTAGTTCCGACGAACGACAAATCAATTTGGTATAGCCTTAGTTAGTTTTTTTATTATCGTATATAAGACACATAATCAAGTTAACGCCCTTGGTGGGAAAAGTTGTAAATACTTTACAATAGCTGCCTGTCCATATTCTCCAATATCTTACCTATTGGAACGTCAACATTATTTGTTTCTATTCTCCATTAAAATATGTTAATGCCTGATTTTATAAGAAAACGCCATTTTGTATTGTTTTAGTGCATTCTTCAATTGTATAAAAAAAATTGTTTGCGTAAAATGGGCTTCACAGACAAAGGCTAGCGAAGTTATGAGACATTGTGACTTTCAAATCAAGCAATCAAACATTATATGAATCCACCGACGGAAGTCTCCCTGAAACAGGTGATTTAATTTGCTATTTCTACTTCCAAGAGCCTATCGAGATTGACATTTTTGATTTGGCTCATCCTACCCGGGGCGCGTCTTTTGTTTAAAGTCGTCAAATTATTACTTAACCACTTCAATAAGTATTCCTTAAGTAGATGAATGTCAAGGATAATTATGCTCACCAGTTTACATTTTATATACAATGTCTTTTATGTTACTGTAGGGATACGCATGTTTCTTTATCTTATTACATCTGCAGAATCCTGGGAGATTGGTTGGTACCCGAACCCGGTTCGGCGAGGGTACCAACGATTCCCGAGGTATTCTGGAGATGTTATAACACAAAAAGAACATGAGATAACGCTATTCTAGCATAACACGCTTAAAATACAAGTAAATGAATATAATTATTGTCCCGTTGATGTCATTTCCTTTAAATTATCCGTTTTGGAGCTGTAATACGTTTATGCTTTGCCACGGAACTCTTTTAACTTAAGTTTTCTCTCCTGTTAAAACACACTCGAGCATTGAAATTGTAATAATGCAGTCCTGACTATACCCCGATAACATACACCCAGTCGCCGTCTTGAGCGTGGCATTCCCCGATGGATATTCATTCTGATTTTATTTTTTCACCCAAGTCATTGACAGAAGGTGCATTTGTGTTCGTCTAAAAATGAATGCATTTCTGTTTTGCTGAGCAATATTAATATTTTACGAGGTCACAGGTGTGTGTGTGGGGGGGGGGGGGGGGGGGGGGGGGGGGGGGGGGGGATACGTATTACAAAGTTGATGCAATGGCTCTGGTTGCCGCGTAAATCTATTTGTTAAGATATCTTGTGCTTTTTCTACTTGTACGCACCAGGTATGATACTCTCTTCGAAACTTGACCTTATATATTTCATAAGCTTCCTTATACAAATATTTTCGCGTTTCATCAGGTATTAAACATTTTAGAACATTAGTTGCCCGATAACGTAATAAAATGTATTATAATTATTTTATATGTGTTTAAGCCCGTGTGGGAACGCTAAATGATACAACTTCGCTAAATGATACAACTAACGTTAAATGATACAAAACTGACGCTAAATGGTACAACCGACGCTAAATGATACAAAATCGAGGCTCGCTAAAAGATACAAAACTAACGCTAAATGATACAACATTTTTAGGCTTGCTAAAAGATACAAACCGTTGACATTTTCTATAGGGACACATGGAGAATTTCTACATTTGTTGACGTTTCCACGAAATTATAATCTCATTTTATGCACGACATGTCAAACGGAAAATTAAATATAGTTTTGTATGTTTCCTTTAAAATAAGTATATACATGATCCCAATTGTATTTTTCTGGAGTGCTCGCCAGTAACATTCGTGCATTCATTTTATTCTTAAAACTTGTTACATAAACCAGTGAAAATTGAAAGGAAGTTGATGGCACAGGGATATAAGCGGGTAATGCAGGTCATATATATCATATTTCGTCTCTGATTTGCATGAGCGCACATTTCAAAATACACGTGCACTTATATAGAATATTGAATTTATTAAACGAGTTGAATAAATAGAGAATGTTAGGTTACTGTCTGATAAATTTAAATTTATTAGGCGAGTTGAAGAAAATATATTAGGCGAGGCTGTGCCGAGCCTTATATTTTTTCGTAGACGAGCCTAATAAATTAAATTTTTTCAGACAGTAATCTAGTATTCTATTTATCCTACCTGTTCAGAAAATAGGGAAAAAGTTGTTGGAAAGAGCTACAGCGTGCAGACTTGACGTCATATACGACGTTTGCAAGTGCAATTCGATCTATTTGTGGATAAAATTGAAAAATTGCAATAACTTTTTTGTTTCTGGATAAAAACTTTTAATATTACTACTTATTTTCTTAGTTAGAACATTTCCAATACAATGATAATGGTTTCTATGAAAAATTCAGAAAAAAGGTGTTTTCAAAATTTCCGGCTGAAGTGCTGTAAAAGTGAAAAATAGCAATAACATTTTTGTTTCTGGATAAAAACCAATAATTTGAACACTCACTTTCTAAGTTCAAGCATTTCCAATACAATGGTGACGGTTTCAATGAAAAATTTTGATAAAATATGTGATTTCAAAAATTCCCGCAAAAGTGATATCTTGACACTGACTAGATAAAGCAAAGTTTATTAGGCAGGCTGATTTTATGCTATATCTTGTATGAGGGTAGGATAAAATAATAAAATGCGAGGCTCTGTCGAGCGTTTTATCAATTTCATTCAACAAGTTAATAAATTCAGTGTGGGAAGACACAAACGTAATATACTTTTTATCACATGTAACCTTGTGTATAAATTTACTCGTGCATGTCCATATATACGTGCACGTGTATATATACGTGTACCTATAATTGCAAGTGTACGTATAAATATACGCTTGCAAGTAAATTTCTAAATATACAAGCATCAAGAATCAAGCGTGCACGCATAAAATTATACGCGTATAATGGTAAATATATAAGTGGACGCGTATGTGTAATATACCCAGAATTACGCATGTACGCGTTAAATTACACGTGTACGTATATATTTACGTGTACACTTGTAAATGTATAAATGCAGGCGTATATGTAAGTGCAGCTAGAATGTGCGTGCACGCTTAATTATTTTTAAACGCACGCTTTTAAATATGTGGGTGTTTACGCGTGCATGTATAAAATATACACGCGGACGTATATATTTACACGTGTACGCATGTTTTTATACGCACACGTATAATATATATTATACCTCACATAAATGTCCAATGCAAATTTCTCATTAGGTTAACTTGAATAAAATATCATATTCCCCACTGATTTTATATCACATGCGCAAAATCGTTATTTTCAATTTCTGCGCAGGTGATATGATCCATAATTTCATATCACATGCGCAACAGCGTTATTTTGTTTTTCTGCGCATGTGACATTATTTTTCGTATCACCCGTTGAGAGATTGATACTTTCGCATTGATTAAAAGAGTGAGTCGATAAATTTTCAGAAGAGGCGCTTCTATAATTATACTTTAGGATTAAATTACCCTTTTTCTGCTGCTCTTCTATGTGCGAACCCGGCCGAATTTTCTTTTTGCTGCTACGTGCAAAATATTTCGAAAACAATTTTTCATCAAATATTGAATCGAAACTACCACAATAAGCTTGGAAATGATCTAACTAAGAAAATGAATGCTCACACTTATATGTTTCGTTTAGAAAAAAGAAAATTATCACCGTTTTTCGAACGCTACTGATTGACGCAATGTTAAAATATTAGAATAAATATAGGGGTCAGCTATAAATGTCTCGATTAAATCTATCAAAAAAAAGTCTTATTACACGGCAAAGTCGCCACAAATTATAAGTGCTAACAAGTAAAGACTCTTTAATTCTGTCTTCATTATTTGGTTAGTAATTACTTTTAATGTTAAATAAATTATTATGTTGATTTTTCAGTAAGTGCTTTGACCCTTATAATCTTTCGGTATAATAAAATAAATATTACATTCCTGAGAGGGTGATATGAAAAATGTTCACCCCTCGAAATATGAATATAGACCTCGGCTGGCGCCTCGGTCAATATTCATATATCTCATGGTGAACATTTTTTATATCACCCTCTCAGGAATGCAATATTTATATATTATATGAAATATGTGCATTTTAAACATCGACCCAGAATGTCATTTTTCTCTGACTTTTCTAAAATTTCATCTTTCATCTTTCACTGGCCATTATCAAGATATCCCCGACAATTCACTGATCTTGAAAAAATAGCATTTTCGTCTGATTTTTCAAGGTAAGTGACAAGCCTGTAGCAGGCTTTGTTGGCTCTGGAAATATATCATCTGGGAGTTTGTCAGACAAGCTGCCACAAATTAAGGGCCATGACTCCAGGGAAAATCATTTAACCATAACAGTAGTATAGGGGTCTCTTTGGCCTCACGACTGCGCATGCGCGGCGGCCATCTTGGATCTATGACGTCATGCGCAGCGGCCATTTTGGATTCTAATTTTAGAATGACATCATCTTTCTATTTTAAGAATGACCTCACTCTGCTATTTATATCTCCCAGAAGTATATAGAGCTGACTTATATACCTATCTAGGGCGTGTTCGCGCACATTGAGGGTCAGGTGCTCAGCCCTAGACGGGGAGATATCATGAAAACAAAATATTTCAAGAAAATCAAATAAATATTAATTATATTTGAACATATAGATTTATGGTATGGTAAACAAATAACTTATTAATGATAATTTAAAGCAAAATATTTATTATATTTTTAATTAAAACCATTAAGCGTTATTTAAGATATTAAAAACATTAAGCTTTATTTAAGATAGCTACGTTAGAAATAACGTTAACTGAAAATAAAGTATTACATTTTTGCTTACGATGTTTCCTCCTTGGCGTCCACTGATAAAATGACTGCAATCATAAGCGTATTATTCCTAAATGCGCATGCTCGGACCTATTTTTATAATGACTTCATAAGCTATATTTAAATAAGATCATGAGTGAATCAAACGTGATCATGGTCAGAATGTCTAGCGTGTGTTGATTGAAGGCCGGATAGACGGACAATAAAACGTAAACATGTCAAAGTTAATCCCTTTAAAGTCGCCACAATGTCTGGCGTATATTTATTTAAGAGCGGATGCGTGAACAGTAGCCTATTCAACTGTCAAAGTTAATCCCTTTAAAGTCGTCGTAGTGTCTGGCGTTATTTATTTAAGGCCGGACGCAGTATAATGGATATTGATTTTATCAATAGAAGTATTGACATAAAGATTTATTCCTCTAACAAAGGTACTTTTTGCAACTTGTCCATTCTTTGATGGTTCACGTTTGACTAGTTTAAACCAGTATTACTATTTTTAATTGAACAAAAAAGAATCAATAGAAATGACCACTGTTACAAAAAAAATACCTCAAATGAAAAGTATATAATAGCGCATTCATCAGACAAAATCATTCTGACGTCAGAACTGAAATCATGGAAAATAGTTCGGGAGTATTCGAGAATATGATGAATTCCTTCGCTGCTGACCTAAAGGAAGTGTGTCCAGTACATCACAAAGTATGGATTTATGAAGCGCATTTCAGTAAAGTGCATCTTGGGATTTCCACAGACACTTTTGTAGAATTATTAACAGCCTATATAAGAAACAGGACGAATTTAAATGTAGACTTCTCCATCATTCACACTGACATGTGGGACAGTTTGCCTGGCGGTCATTATTTGATAGACATTGAGTGTGCTTTACGCGACTTTCTGGAAGCGAAAGGGTGTCTCTATGTTAAGTACAAGGACATAACAAAAACGAGAATCGAATTCGATATGAATTACTCCACATTGATGTACATGCTTCGAAACTACATGAGCAAATATCATCCGAAAATAGAACCCAAGTGGTGCGAACATAGCTTGCAACCAAATTCCTATTGCTCCTGTAACATCAGTACGGAACCTGAAGGACCCGAAAATATCTACATAGATGTACTTACTATGCTCTGTGATCATCATGCAAACAGAAATTGGTAGATTTAAAAGCGTGTTTGACTGGAATTCGTTGCTGATTTGTGTTGATCAAAATGTGTATGAAGGACAGACTAAAGAGACAGTTTTACAAAGAATAAATGATGGATGTGTTATCATCGGATCTCTGTAGAAAAATATTTTCCGACTGTGCAGAAACACCCTACATACCGTTATATTACATGTTGGACTTTAAGCCGTATAGAATGGTTCTTAGTAAAATAACAGCACAAAAGTTTCCCCAAGAAGGCACAAAACAGTGGTTAAAGCAAAAGAGCACTTTTATATCTTTTAAAGACACTTTAATCGACATGATTCGATTTCATAAGATGAATTTGAGTATTGAGGCGATCAGTGAAAGTAACTGGATGACTTATATTCCTGAGAACGAGGAAATAGCGCTTTATGTCAACGATGCGATACGAGGTGTTGGCCAAGAATTTCTATACGATTGGTTTCCAGTCCAAGAGAAAATTAATAAACATAATCTTATTTTACTTACGAAATCTGTAGATATTATTGATGCAATTCTTCATTTAGAACTGCTAGAGACGCTTATTGCGAAGCATGATATCAATTTGTGAAACGATGTTGAAGAAATAAAATAAATAAAAGAATATGTTGTTTTATTTGTGTACACCATCACACCTACTAACGCTTCATCTTTTCTTTCAAATCAAATTCAAACGTATGGGTTATAAATAACAAAGACATATTGTTCTTTCAATCTTTTATTGCCAAAGCTTCTATCACTAATACAGGTTACATGTATCAACTAAAATAAGACAAAATAAAGTCATCATTCAACTTCTTGCAATACACATCAAACGGTTTCAAAATGTCCTTCATTTTTCGTCCAGAACATCGGTTCATAATGTAATATACGCAATACAGCCCGCCTATGTTTGAATCTGTATCCTGTATTTGACTGAAGTTCATCCAGTAACGCTTCTTTAACACTTGCTCAAAATGAACTTTGTAGTGCTCTGGTCTATTACCTAGTGAATCGAAAAATTCGTCGTGTCCCCTTTTTGGAAAATAGAAGGCCACCCAATGTTTTCCTGATCCCTGGCTCGTGTCTGTATTTGAGATGACGTATTGTCCTCTACGTATCTGAAGTTGATCCACAGCACATATTGTCACAGGGTACTCTTTTAACATTTCCTCGAGTTCATAGTTATTCATTTTAAAATGTATAGGTGTTCCAATCCATAGTATCTTGGGTCATATTTTGGCGACATTTCTTACGTCGTGGGCTGTCTAAATCACGACTCATAGGTGTGTCCATTTTATCCCTATGTCGCTTCAGATCACTATGCTTTCGTGACCGTCTTATTTCCGACCTAGCAATATCAACCGCTTGGGCTACGGGTGTCACAAGTTTTACTACGGGGAGATCTTCCCCTTTTTGTTCTT
This sequence comes from Mercenaria mercenaria, assembly GCF_021730395.1. NCBI lineage: Eukaryota > Metazoa > Mollusca > Bivalvia > Venerida > Veneridae > Mercenaria > Mercenaria mercenaria. Next base: position 40,629,842 of record NC_069373.1, read on the forward strand.
GTGCTTCTCTTTCTGTTTCTCTTTTTAGTTCAGCCATTTTTCTAAGATGAGCACCGCTACCCACGATGTAACGGCCCATATGATCAGGATACACATATCCGTCCCTCAAGTCTTTGAAGTGTTTGTATCCATTTTTCCGGGTCCGGTTTATCCGGTACCCATTTTTCTTGTTTATAATCGTATACCTCTATGGTACCCATTTTGCATGATGAAAAGTTAAAGCACGCCAATCCTTCTTACAACGTTCATTCATCATCATCCGATTCTTCATCGTCATCACTTTCTTTATTATCATCCATTGAATATTCTTCTTTGCTTTTATGATCGGGCCACAGCTCATCAAATAGGTCTTTTCTAAGGGCAATGGCTTGCCGAACTGATTCTTTGAAAGTCATGCCGTGCTGACTTCTTAGTTTCTTAGCCGACTGTAGAATCTGCTGCTGAGTAGGGTCGTTTTGTAGCTCATAAAAGTCAATTAGAAATCGGGCATAATTTTGTCTCAGTCTCTTTCTTAATTGAGGCAATTCATCATTAGCAGTGCGACGGTACGCTTCTTTAAAGAGAGCCCTTGTTCTGTATAGTTGTTAACTTTAGCTTTAAATTGTTCTTTAATAGATTGTCTGAGAGGATCCTGAAAACGCTTATCCCATATCTCACGGCGTGATCGCTGTTCTATAATCTCAACTTTTCTACGTTTACCTGGAGGTCCCTTGATCAAAGATCGTTTCTTTACAAAAGTATCATTATTTCTATTTTCTGTTTCATCATCACTATCATCATCATCATGGTCATCGGAATCTTCCTCCTCATCTTCAACCTTGTCATCATGTTAATCAGATAAGTATCCTTCACCATTGAAATAGTCTTCTTATTTATATTCATCATCTGTTCGTTTTCTCTTTTCTGGAGTGTTTGCCTCGAAAATGTTTTCACGTAAACGGTGTTGTTCTTGGGTGCTGGATTTTAAGTCTATTACCAAATAACCGTGAGGTCTTGATGTCGCTCGTTCAAACCGTTTCATAAAGATGTTACTAGACGAAGGATATATTCTTCTTGCCAATGTAGCCACTTGCTGTCTATCAATAGGATTATTAAATAGCACCAGATACTGCGTATTCAAAGCGATATCTCTGCAGGCTTTACCTTGAGGAAACAAATTTTGGGTGAGATAAACGACAGATATGTTCCTGTGGTGACTGCCTTCGTAAAGAGATCAGCAATTCTTTGGTCGCATTTAGCTTCAGTCATCAGGTCGTCAAAGACCAGCAGGTTCCTTTGACTAACATTTATATATTGGGAATCATTCAAGTAGTCTGGAATACCGTGTACAAATTCGACACCGGGGATTTCACGCTGAAGTTCATCATACAATGGTTGCCATTGTCCAAAACACATATGATACGTTGAGGCTGAGGTCTTACAAGATTTGATGATAGCAGTTTTCTTGTCCATTCAGTTTTTCCATACCACTTGGTCCTGAAACGACCATAGAAAATGGATGTTGAAACGCCGTTTCTCTTGAGATGTCCCATATTTGTAATGGCGGTGAAAAACTGTCAGTTGTTTTCGTCATTTCCGTGGACAAAAACTTTTGATGTCTCCGCATGTTTCAATCCGAGAGAAAGACTGATGGCAAACAGGACACTGATGCATTTGTGAAACCGATGTAAGTATCTTTTATCAAAAAGACACTGCTTTATTCTGTTTCCCATTCTTACGCTTTCTTGGGGCAGAGGAGAAGGAAGAGGAGGAGGAGGATTGGAGGAGGGGAGGAGGAGGAGTGAGGAGGTGGTGGAGGAGGAGGAGGAGGTGGAGGAGTGGAGGAGGAGGAGGAGGAGGAGTGGAGGAGAAGAAGGTGGAGGAGGAGGAGGAGGAGGAGGAGGAGTGGAGGAGGAGGAGGAGAGGTGGAGGAGGAGGAGGAGGAGGAGGTGGAGGAGGAGTGGTGGAGGAGGAGGAGGAGGAGTGGAGGAGGAGGAGGAGGAGGAGGTGGAGGAGGAGGTGGTGGAGGAGGAGGAGGAGGAGTGGAGGAGGAGGAGGTGGAGGAGGAGGAGATGTGGAGGAGGAGTTGTTGGTATATACAGTAACTCGTAACACCTTCAATCATGGTTAAATTTACTTTACGACTTATATATGACGTGTGATCCCTGAGTGATCAATCAGAATGCGTCATATCATTAGCCACACATTGCTATAAGTTATACTGACTAATCAGAACGTTGCTTTGGCTCTATTTATTTTACTTTACCCTGTGAATTCGTTCATTGTCACTTTTGATCTCAAAGTGAAAGGATCAGGTAAGCTTACTTTAACGCATTTTACGCGTGAGTGACCCCATATTCTTTTAGTGCAAACAATGGAATAGTACAGTAAAAACCTTTCGTAGGATACCAAACACGGGTATAGTCGTTGAGTAATAAAGGAGAAAATCGATATTTTACGCATGAATGATTTCATTTCCGGTTGTATGCTAACAACACTTAGGTCTCGCCAAGCGTTTTGGTCTGACACCAAGATCATTAAAATCGGTCCACAAATAGAGGAGAAATTACATTTTGAAAATTTTGGTTGCGAAATTTGAATTTACCGCTCAGAAACGTGACGTCACTTCAATCTTTAAAAGCCAATATCTTGAGAAAGGATCTAGATAGAAGTAACTATCTATACATTTTCTGAACCTATACGAGGAGATCTTTCCAATGGTACCTGTTCCAGAGTTTATTGCAAAGTTTAAGAAAGAAGGTTTAAAAATCGCTGTTACGTCATAACTCGATAACGGTTGAAAATCGAATCGAGAATGGGGGATGTAAATGAAAGATTTTTATGAATTCTATCACATGAAATTAACATCTCAGAATTGATGAATAGAAAGTGTGTCACGAAATGGAGGAAACTGATTGTTCAATGTTAACTGTATTTCTGTTCATTGAAACTCTTGACGATTTCCTAGAATGGTCGAAATAGGCTTTCTAGACCTATCTGTACTTAAGACAGTATCCTAAAGGACTATAAAAGTTTTTAAACACAAAAAACTCTTTTCTATAAGTTTCTCCTAAAAGTCATAAAATTGACCGAAATTTAATCCGCTTTTACAGTTTTCAAATTATTAGTGTCAACATTGGCCAGTTTTTCTTTTCATACATTATCTTAAGCCGATCTCAA